>NC_133325.1:281218777-281565777 GCF_042186555.1 Aquarana catesbeiana
AAATTAATCCGAATTTCGATTCGGAACGAAACGAAATGCACATGCCTAGTTCCTATAAATGCAACCTCATCAGTGCACATCAATGCAGCCTATCAGTGCCTATCAATACAGCCTGATCAGTGCTCATCAATGCAGCCTATCAGTGCCTATCAATGCAGCCTATCAGTGCCTATCAATGCAGCCTATCAGTGCCAATGGATGCAGCCTGATCAGTGCCTATCGATGCAACCTACAGTAGGTGACCACGATATTGTGTCAATCTCGCCGCACTTCTCCGCGAGATTTGACAACTACGAGCCCTGTCGCAGGAGCCAGCGCCGAGATGGCTCACTCATCGGGAAAGGAAAACTTTGTTTTCCTTCCCCGATGAGTGACAGGCAGTGCTGACAGCTGTCTTGTATGAATCCTGAGGCGGGAACACCTCGCCAAATTTTAAATGAAAAAAACGGCGTGGGTTCCCCCCTCGGGGGCATACCAGGCCCTTAGGTCTGGCATGGATTGTAAGGGGAACCCCCTATGCCGAAAAATCGGTGTGGGGGTCCCCCCCAAATCCATACCAGACCGTTATCCGAGCACGCAGCCCGGCTGGCCAGGAAAGGGGGTGGGGACGAGCGAGCGCCCCCCCACTCCTGAGCCGTACCAGGCCGCATGCCCTCAACATGGGGGGGTGGGTGCCTTGGGGGAGGGGGGGTGCCCTGCGGGCCCCCCCACCCCAAAGCACCTTGTCCCCATGTTGATGAGGACAAGGGCCTCTTCCCGACAACCCTGGCCGTTGGTTGTCGGGGTCTGCGGGCGGGGGGCTTATCGGAATCCGGGAGCCCCCCTTAATAAGGGGGCCCCCAGATCCCGGCCCCCCACCCTGTGTGAATGAGTTTGGGGTACATGGTACCCCTACCTATTCACCTAGGGAAAAGTGTCAGTATAAAAAAAACACAGTACACAGGTTTTAAGAATAATTTATTAGTCAGCTCCGGGGTCTTCTTCCAACTTCGGGGGGTCTCCTTCCGACTTCTCCCGGTGTTCGGCCTCTTCTCCCGGGCTATGAAAACTTTGAAATCCTTTCTATATTAATCACAGCTATCTGGAAGGCTTTAGTAATCTTTAAGCCAAGTTAAAACCCTTTTCTTAACATAAGATAAACTCAGCTGATCATTTCTATGTGCTTGTGCCAAGCTTAGCTTTAAAAGCTAACATTCAATTACTGTACTGGTATGATATAGAAATTTAAATAGACCTCCACCTAGAAATCACCACTTTATTGGGGAATGAAATGTAGCTGCTTGCAGTTTTTATTTCAATTAATTATAATTCAAGCATACTCTAATAAAAAAAAAACTGTCATACTTTTAATGAATAGTAATGTCCAAAATACACATTTAGGTATGGACCATATATTGTGCATGTAGTGAATAAGTACTGGACTATGTCTCTCAATTTTTTTAAAGTTGTAAAGAACACTTTCTGAGGAGGAGAAAGGGGGTGAGCTTTTGAGCTTTGTAAATAACAACCTTTTTCAGCAAAGCAGTTAAGGGGACATGAAGTGTCCTAACCTTTCCTGCTGCCTATGTTGCCAGAATGTTGCTCTGTTCAATAGAAACCTCATCCTTTAGTCCGGTGGCTCTCAACTCCTGTCCTCAGGCCAGGTTTGCAAGATAACTGAAATACATCACAGGTGATATCATTTGCTGCTCAGTGATTGCAGTATTCTAGTCTGCATCTCCCCAAGATAATACTTAAAATCTGGCCTGTTAGGCTCGATTCACACCTATGCATGTTGCTTTTGAGCGTTTTTGGAGGTTTTTTTTTCATGCTTGGCATGTTTTTGAGCAGCGTTTTTGTAGCGTTTTTGCGGCGTTTTGCCGCGTTTTTGCCGCGATTTGCGTTTTGCGGTTTTTTTTTTTTTTCTTTTTTTTTTTTACAGTCTTAAAAAAAAATTACAAAAAAAAAAAAAAAAAAACGGCAAAAACGCACCAAAAACGCACCAAAAACGCTGCAAAAACGCTGCAAAAACGGTGCACTTGCGTTTTTGATGCTTGTCCATTGAAATCCATTACATGCAAAACGCTGCTTTTTGCATGAAAAAAAGTCCCCGACCCTTTCCAAAAACGCAGAGATACAAAAAAGCATTGATGTGAACATGTTCCATAGGAACCCATGTTAAAAAATTCCCATGCATTTCTGCAAAATGCAAAATGCATCAAAAAACGCGCTAGTGTGAATGGAGCCTAAGTGGGTCCTGAGGACAGGAGTTGAGAACCACTGCTGTAGTCCATAGGGAAACCAACACTTCTGGAAGTGTGGGTCTAATGGATCACCTGCAGCTCTTACTGGTTTATCCTGCTGACCTCCAATCATTAAAGGGGACAACAATAAAATTGAGGTTAATATCAGGAACCAGTTAGAGCTGCAGATAGACACCCCCAGAATTGTCACATTCTCTTTGAACTTAGGGACAAATTTCTATTGCGTGAAACATAAGTTTTTATTAGGCATATAGTACAAAAACAAACTTTAAAATGTTGCAAGTAAAATGCAAATGGCTAGCTAGACCTCTCTAGTATGGATTGAATACAATAAATACATAACATTTGCAGAGATGAAAGCCTACAATCATTTTAAGATATGCAAGAAAAAGCTCTACATGTTTCACAATTTGAATGCTTCTTCTGACATGAGTGAAGAAAGCTTGGTTGTTTGCCATATCCAAAGCCATAGCCAAGATAGTAAAGTCCTATTTTTGTTTCTATACCTAAGCTAATTGTCATTACATTGAAGGGGTGAATAAAGAGTTGTTCCCAATCATGTGGTCTACACTACACAAAACTATTCAGACCCTGTCATGTTTACATGTGTATTATACATGTTTCACATCAATGTAGGGCCTACAAAAATTTCACTGCTGACATCCATGCTAAGTAATGGTCTTCTGCTGCCATGTTAGTGTGTCAGCAGTGCAATGGGGAGATGTTTGTTGCTAACAAGGGGAAACTTGGCTATGAACTTTAATGGCATCCCAGTCTTAGTCAGTAGGGTTCATTATTGAGTTGGCCCACCCTTTGCAGCTATAACAGCTTTAACACTTCTGGGAAGGCTGTCCACAAGGTTTAGGAGTGTGTCTATGGGAATGTTTGACCATTCTTCCAGAAGCGCATTTGTGAGGTTGGGCACTGATGTGGCCGAGAAGGCCTGGCTCACAGTCTCCACTCTAATCCAACCCAAAGGTGTTCTATCGGGTTGAGGTCAGGACTCTGTGCAGGTCAGTCAAGTTCCTCCAACCAAAAATCGCTCATCCACGACTTTATGGACCTTGCTTTGTGAACTGGTCCAAATCATTTGGTAGAGAGGGGATTATGGTGTGAGGTTGTTTCTCAGGGGTTGGGCTTGGCCTCTTAGTTCCAGGAGGGGAAGGTTTAAGGCATCAGCATGCCAAGACAATTTGGACAATTTCATGCTCCCAACTTTGTGGGAACAGTTTGGAGAAGACCCCATCCTGGTCCAACCCAACCCATCATGGGAAAGCAGCAGCCCTTGACCTGCTCCTTCATAGGTATGTCAACACCACGAAGAACGCAAAATGGATGAAGGTTAAACCACACCATGGACATCCAGACTATCATTAAAAACCTTCAGAGATAGTGTCCCTAAATGGTGGATCCAAATTGTCTCCCTACTACAAAGTCTTTGGTATTGCCTGTCAAAATTACAGTCACCAACAATGGCCTTGATACCAAAGAATCTGAGACCCTTAGGGTTTTTGCTATGCTGATCTCTAAAATGACAAGATACTGTATGTTTATCGAATGCATGCTTGATAGGCCTATTGTGTGTAGGGCGCACTTCACGCACCCTAAGAACATGGTTTGGTGAGTACAAAGCGTGTATTTGATAAACACTCACTGTTTATATGCACATACATATTTTCTAGTGTTTCAGCTTGTAGCCACATCCCAGTTGCACACTCGCATATATGCTGTATAAATAGATAAATGTTTCCCTTTCCATTATTTTTTTGGAATGCATTTCAGATAGGTATAGGTCATACAAAGGTCTTAATTCACTAAGAAATAATATATGAGAGCTTTTGATAATGTGACTCGTGTGAGCCATATATCACAAGCTATATTTCACAATCAATTTACATTTCGCTGATGGCTGAATATACACAAAGCAGGCCAGACATTTGAAACACCCCAAAGAAAACAGTATAGCGGTTATTCTAAAATCCCTACCAGGCCCTTTATATATGGTATGAATTTTAAGAGAGAACCCACACCAAAAAATGTTTAAAAAAAATGCATGGGGTCACATCAAGACCTCCAAGTCCATACCAGACCCTTATCCAAGCATGCAGGCCAGAAAAGGCGAGTGTGTGGCCTTCCTTGACCATACTAGGCCACATGCCCTCAACATGGGGGGGGCTTGCTAGGAGTGGACCCCCCAGCATGTTGTATAAGGGCCTCTTCCCTACAACCCTGGGTCTGTGGTTGTGGGTGTGTGTGAGCAGGGGGCTTATAAGAATTTGGAACCCCTTTACCTAAATAAAAGGGGCAGGGTCACCCAGTGACCTTATTGACCAAATACATGCCCATATTTGGTCGATGATAACACTGAGTGAACCCCACCTGTTTGTTTAGTTCAGCGGGGGGGGGGGAGGACACGGAGCTGTCATTCCACACCAGGTAAGCAGTGGCAGCAATCAGGTCTCAGCAGGATTTTTTATTTTTCATGTAGTTCAATGGGTCAAAAATGACTTGGACCTACATTGCTAGATAATGTGATTGACACTGGATATATATCAGGGAACGTTTTTAAATTTTTACATAGACTAAAGGACTTTTTACTGCCATTTTTGGGTGAATGAGTAGAGGTACCATGTACCCCTTACTAATTTACATAAGGGAGGGTGGCCAGGGTCTGAGGGTTCCCTTGTTGGTAAAGTGGCTTCCAGATTCTGATAAGTCCCCTGCCCATACACACCACAACCGCTGTGCCAGGGTTGTCAGGAAAAGCCACTTCTCATCATCAAAATAGGGACAAGGTGCTTTGCTAGGGGGTTCCCACACCATGTTAAGGGCATGTGGGCTGGTATGGAGTGGCTCATCCCTCCTCCTTTCCTGGCCTGCAGGCTGCATGCTTGGATAAGAGTCTGGTAGGAACTTAAAGAGGAGAACAAATGCCAGTTTTTTAATTTTGTTTTTTTGGTGTAGGTGTGTTTTTTTTTTTTCAAATGCTGGTCCTGCTTTGTGCACATTCTGATGTCAGCTGAGAATCCCCAGTTGACAGCAGCAATTATCATTGAGAATCTGACATATAAAAATACTCTCATATGACATTACAGGAACCCAGGACAGCTACTTGCAGCCATATGTGGCTATGAGACTGCTCTTGCACACCTCCAGAACTTTAGACATTTAATTAAAAAATGCATTAGTGCTGGGAAGGCGCAGCAAAAATGACCACAGAAGCTTCTACAATGTAGTAGCACAATGGGTTGCCCTGCTTCTGGATTGGCTGTCTTCATCCTTTTGCATTTACTGTGATTTTCAGCTGCTACAATGGTTTCTATACACTTAACATATTAATTTTCCTTTTCTGTAGGGTAAAAATTGCTATTGGAGTGAAAAGATAAAGCATGATCCAATTTGCTCCAGTAGAGGAAAAAAATCCTTCCTAATCCCCCAAGAGGCAAAAGTAAAGAGTGCCCCCTTGTCCTCTGTGAGGGCCTTAAAGTGAATAACTGAGCACCAAGTTCACTATATGGACCACTTATGTATTTATACATGTTGATCATATCCCCCCTTAAAGTGATTGTAAAGGTTCATGTTTTTTTTTTAATAACAAACATGTCATACTTACCTCCACTGTGCAGTTCATTTTGCACAGAATGGCCCCGAACACTGACTTCTGGGGTCCCTTGGAGGCTCTCGTGGCTCCTCCTCTTATCAGATAACCCCCTAGGAGAAGCGCTCTCCCTGGGCGTTACCTTGCGGGCGTGCTCCCAAGTCCAGAATTTGCGTCCATAGACACGAATGCTGGACTCGGCCCCACCCCTGCGTCATTGGATTTGATTGACAGAAGCAGGAGCCAATGGTTACGGGGGGGGCTGGGGATCCAGTGACTGCCAGGTGTTTTTCACCTTAATGCATAGGATGCATTAAGGTGAAAAAACACAAGGGTTTACAACCTCTTTAATCCCCTTTTCTCAAGAGAGAATAAATTCAGTTCCTCTAATCTTTCCCCATAGCTGAGCTCCGTCATGCCTCTTATCAGTTTAATTGTCCTTCTCTGCACTTTTTCCAGTTCCCCAATATCCTTTTTGTGAACTGGTTCCCAAAACTGAACTGCATATTCCAGGTAAGGTCTTATTAATGATTTGTACAGGGACAAAATGCTATCTCTCTCTCTGGAGTCTATACATCTCTTAATACAACAAAGGATTGTGCTCACTTTGGAAACTGATGCTTGGCATTGCATGCTATTATAAAGCTTATGAACAACCAGCCTATGAACATCCAGATCCCTCTCCACTATTGATTCCCCACGCGCATAACTTTACATTTATCAACATTAAACCTCATTTGCCATATAGTTGCCCAATTAAACAGTGCACTGAGGTCAGCTTGTAAATTGGAGGCATCCTGTAAGGACGTTATTCCACTGCATAGCTTGGTGTCATCTGCAAAGACCCATGAATAAGTCAATCTGTGACGAAACATGTCAGGGGTGTGGCTGTGACACATGACGCTGGAAACCGCACGAGTCAGTAGTGTTTCGATTCAGTGGCGAAGTACTGAGGAGGGGGTGAGAACTAAGGATATAGCACCTGCACACCTCGGGTCCACCGTGACCGTTTCCTTGCATTGTGTGATCCAATTAGCTGAGTTGCTGTGACTTGCACTTGTTTTATTGCTGGTTTGGATTTTGTAAAATGTGAGTGGATCATTTGAAGAGTGACAGTATTTTTAATAAATTAGTTTTGCTGTTTTACACTATTGGAGCACTTTATTATTTTACATGTGGAGCGATTCCCATATACACTGCTGGATATTGGGCTGATTGATTTTACCCCTATGTGTGGTATAAAAGCGTTTTAGCCCTGCGCGCAAGTGCAGGCATTTGGAGTCGGTGAGTGCGTTTCTTATGGGAGTGGGATCACGCAACACTCTGGTGTGGTGGAAGACATTAAGAAGACACTACTAAAAATTACTTTAATTCAATTTATATAATTTTTCCACAGATGGACTTTTTGTCTAGATTTTATTACCTACACTCATCACATGGTGTTTTTAATAGTCTAAACATATCGTTAGACATATATGGGCATGCCGTTTGAATTTAATCATTTATATTAAACACATGTTGTGTTGATTGTTTAAATATATTGCTCTACCAGGCACCTTTCCAATTTAAGTGGACAGTGTTGTCTGGGATAGCGCCACTTATTTCCTTTTCATATATATATATATATTTTTTGCACTGTTTTGATATATTAAGAAGGATTGTACACTGTTAGACTATAGATAGATGGTTGCGTATTAACCACTTGACAACTGGACACTTAAACCCCCCTTGTGACCAGACCAATTTTCATCTTTCAGTGCTCTCACACTTTGAATGACAATTACTCATGTAATACTGTACCCAAATGAATTTTGTGTCTTTTTTTCCTACAAATAAAGCTTTCTTTTGGTGGTATTTGATCACCTCTGGGGTTTTTTTTTGTGCGCTATAAATGAAAAAAGACCGAAAATTTTGAAAAAAAAAAACACATTTTTCTTCGTTTCTGTGATAAAATTTTGCAAATTATTAATTTTTCTTTATAAATTTTGGCCACAATTTATACTGCTACATATCTTTGGTAAAAATAACCAAAATTAGTGGATATTATTTTATCTGTGTAAAAGTTATAGAGTCTACAAGTTATGGTGCAAATCATAAAAAATTGATCACACCTGATGTACTGGTGGCCTATCTCATTTCTTGTGACCCGAACAAGTTAGGACAGTACAAATACCCCCCAAATGACCCCTTTTTTGAAAGTAGACATTCCAAGGTATTCAGTAAGATGCATGGTGAGGTTTTTGATGTTGTCATTTTTTCCCACAATTCTTTGCAAAATGAAGATTTTTTTTTTCCCCTCACTAAATTGTCATTGTAATAGGTTATTTCTCTCACATGGCATGTGTATACCACAAATGACTCCCCAAAATACATTCTTCTACTCCTCCTAAGTATGGCGATACTACATGTGTGGGACTTTTTCACAGCCTAGCCACATAGAGAGGCCCAACATGCAGGGAGCACCATCAAGTGTTCCAGGAGCATAAATGACACCTCTAACTTGTTAACTACCTATTACATTTTTGAAGGCCCTGGAGCACCAGGACAATGGAAACACCCACAAAATGACCCCATTTTGGAAAGCTAACACCCCAACGTATAATCTATGAGGCATAATGAGTCTTTTGAACCGTTCATTTTTTTCCAGAAGTTTTTGGAAAATGTGGGAAAAAAATGAAAACGCATTTTTTTTTACACAAAGTTGTCCATTTATAAGATATTTCCAACACATAGCATGTACATAGCAAAAATGACACCCCAAAATACATTCCGCTACTCCTCCTGAGTATGGCAATACCACATGTGTGAGACTTTTACACATCATGGCCACATACAGAGGCACAATATTGAAATAGTACCTTCAAGGGTTTTAGGAGCATAAATTACACATCTCATTTCTCAACCACCTATTACACTGGAGCACCAGGACAATGGAAACGCCCACAAAATGACCCCATTTTGGAAAGCTAACACCCCAACGTCTAATCTATTAGGCATAATGAGTCTTTTGAACGGTTCATTTTTTTCCAGAAGTTTTTGGAAAGTGTGGAAAAAAATTAAAACGCATTTTTTTTTACACAAAGTTGTCCAATTATAAGATATTTCCAACTCGTAGCATGTACATAGCAAAAATGACACCCAAAATACATTCTGCTACTCCTCCTGAGTATGGCGATACCACATGTGTGAGACTTTTACACAGCCTGGTCAAATACAAAGGAACACCGTCAGGTGTTCTAGGGACACATAGCATGCACATACCAAGAATTACACCCCAAAATACATTCTGCTGAGCAAAGGGTAAAAAAAAGATTACCTGTGGTTTTAGTAGCACAGTTGTCCACAGGAGCATAGCACTGGTCCAGGCAGCAGGCAGGGACTTGGTCAGCAAAAGCGAATGCAATTGTCCAGGCAACAGGCAGGAACACTGTCCATAGTCAGAACAGGCAGCAGGCAGGGATACTGTCCATATACAGTCCAGGGTCAGTACAGGCAGAAATTGTCAGCAGTGCCAAAATATTGATCCTGGTAGTAGGCAGGAACATGGTCCATCCATGTGGTGTGGTCAGTTCATGCAACAGGCAGAGGCATGATGGCATAGGTCCTACAGGCAGCAGGCAGAAGTAGGGCCTCGTTCAGGACAGAATGGGGACAGGGGTAGAGGCTTCTCCCACCCAAATCTCTTTAAAGCCTCCAAGTCTCCAGACCCTAATCTAGGAATGAGAAAACAAAAAAAAGTTTTCTTCATCTAGAAAAACAATTCTGGAGCCCCTCACATATGTGAGACCCCTGTGTTATGAAACCCACTAGTCCAGTGGCAGGGTACAAGATCAGTCCAAGAGGCAGGCAAAAAGGATGGTCAAACAGTCCAGGGTCAGTTCCAGATCAGGCAAAGGTATGTACAGAATCGGTAGGCAGAAGCGTGGTCGAATAACAAGCCAGGGTCAGTTCCAGATCAGGCAGATATATGAACTGAATCGGTAGGCAGAAGAGTGGTCGAATAACAAGCCAGGGTCAGTTATAGAGCAAGTAAAGGCATAAGGGGTGTGAACGTAAATGGCAGGAAGTGAGGGTTATGTTTACCATACTTCACTAATAATTTAGTGAAGTATGGTAACGGCGGAAACAGTCAACTATGCAGAGGCCTGGTTGGGAAGGACATTGGGGACAATAAAAAGTGGTGTCCCTTCTCACTCCTCTTTTGGTGCACTCCCGGCATTTTTTCTGGCATTTTTTAACCTGTTGTTCTGGGAGGGATTTTTTATGGAAAGTGGCGTTCGGAGAGTCTACTAATCACATTGGTTCAAATGGTTTTTGGTGGGCCATTTGGGAATACAAGGGCAGTGGTGATTTCCTCCTGGTAGCCAAGGAAGGATTTGGGGCTTGCAGTGGATTTGTGATAAATAACGTAGCTGTTGTATATGGCCAAATTAAACAAATAAATTGTGACTTTTTTTTACCACTGGTATGTTCATCTCGTGGCAAGGTAAGGTTCGAGCATCTGGTCGTTGAAGTTGACACCCCCCATAAACATGTTGTATTCGTGGATACATGTTGGCTTTTGGATTCGGCCATTCCTCCTTGTTATCTCCACGATGGTATTATTGTGGATTGATGAAAGCACGTAGACATCCCTTCTGTCCCTCCACTTCTCAGCCAGAACTTCCTCATTCAGTAAATTCGCCGTCTCCCCTCTTCTTAGCTTCTTGTTGACGAGGCTTTGAGGAAAGCCCTTACAGTTCTTCCTTACGGTGCCACATGCTGGAGTCTTCTTGCTGTGAAGGTTGCGGAACAGGGGCAAACTAGTGTAAAAATTGTCCACATACAAATGGTAGCCTTTTTCTAGGAGTGGGTTTATGAGTACCCAAACGACTTTCCCACTCGATCCAATATATTCTGGGCAATTAGGGGTATGTAGCTGGGTGTCCTTCCCTTCGTATACCATGAAGGCATAGGTATACCCTGTAGCTCGGTCACACAATTTATACATTTTCACCCCATAGCGGGCCCTTTTGGTGGGAATAAATTGTTTTATGCCCAACCTGCCAGTAAATTTGACAAGGGACTCATCCACGCATATGTGTTGGTCTGGGGTAAACAACCGGGGGAAGATATCAGAAAAATATTTTAGTAGTGGCTGAATTTTATAAAGCTTGTCAAAATTTGGGTCATTTCGGGGAGGGCACTGGGTATTATCATTGTAGTGTAGGAATCTCATAATCATGAGATATCTGGTCCTGGGCATTACTGAGGAAAAGATGGGCATGTGGTGGATGGGGAGGTAAGCCCAATAGGAACGTAATACATTTTTTTTTGGTTAGTCCCATACAGAATGTGAGGCCCAAAAAAATTTTAAACTCCTCCACTGTTAGGGCTCTCCAATCATAGGGACGGGCATAATAGAACATTGGGTTACTTGCTACAAATTGTTGGGCATATAGGTTGCACTGGGCCACAATTGATGCAAGCATGTCCTCAGTAAAAATAAGGTTGAAAAAATCTATTGGTGAAAAATTTTCTGTGTCCACCTGGACTCCTGGCTGGGTAGTGAAAGGGGGAATGATAGCTTCTCCTGAATTAGGAGGAAGCCATAAGTGGTTCTGAAGGGAATAGGGAAGGCTGGCATGGGACCTAACCCTTTGGGACTGAGGTGACACCCCACTGGTATGTGGCCTTTGCCGAGGTACTGCGGTGCTGGTGGATGGCACTGCGGTGCTGGTGGATGGCATTGTGGTGCTGGTGGATGGCATTGCGGTGCTGGTGGATGGCACTGCCTCCTCACCAGTACGCCTTCATCTGGCGGGCGGACTCTCATCCTCCTCCTCTGACTCAGAATCCGAATAGGAATCCGAAGCGGAGAGCTCCCTGTTGCTCTCATTGGCCGCAAGAATATTGTATGCCTCTTCAGCTGAAAATAATCTTTGTGACATTCTTAGTGATGACAAATGGCACTGATATGTGGCACTGATGACACGTGACACTGGCAGATTGCACTGGTGATAGATGGCACTGATACATGGCACTGATACATGGCACTGATGACACGTGATACTGATGTGGTAGGTGACGCTGACAGGTGACACTGGTGACACTGATGACACTGATGTGGCAGGTGACAGACAGGTGGCACTGATGTGGCAGGTGACACTGACAGGTGGCACTGATGACAGGTGGCACTGATGACAGATGGCACTGGCGACAGATGGCACTGACAGGTGGCACTGATACGTGGCACTGATGACACATGAAAATGGCAGATGGCACTGGTGACAGATGGCACTGATATGTGGCACTGATGTGGCACTGATGAAATGTGGCACTGATGTGGCAGGTGACACTGACAGGTGGTACTGATGTGGCAGGTGACACTGACAGGTGGCACTGATGTGGCAGGTGACACTGACAGATGGCACTGATGACAGATGGCACTGACAGATGGCACTGATAACAGATGGCATTGACAGATGGCACTAATAACAGATGGCACTGTGACACCAACAGTAATGAGCACTGTGGGCACTGATGTGGCACTGCATGGGCACTGTTGGGCTCTGATGTGTGTTTCTACTAAATGTTGCCACTCACGATTTATCACAGATTCTCTCTCTCCTCACACGCTGTCTCTGTGTGAGGAGAGAGCCGGCAATGAGAGATGATCTCATATGTTTACACTTGAGATCATCTCTCATTGGAAGCTACGATCGCGCAGCTGTGATTGGCCGTATACGGCGATCTGTGACTGTCCAAGGGACACAGCCAGTGCAGAATCTCCCCTATGCGCGCTCGCGGGAGCGCTCATCGCGGAAGTAAACAGGAGGACATCCACGGACGGCCTCCCGGCAATTGGAGTCCATGCTGTAGCCTTCTTTCGGCTATAGCGCGGACGTCTAGTGGTTAAATAGACTTTCAACTACTTTCCAATAAATGTTGTTATTGTGTTAAAGCTTTCACTCTTGGTCAAATAACTCTCATTTAACCCAAATCATATTTGAGAGATATTAAATTTTAAATATGGTACATGGGTAACACTGGCATCCTTCAAAATGTTGTGTCTTCCTCGAATTCTGTATATATTTTGAATTCTACCAGTACCCCTTAAGAGCAGCCACTTAAAATCCCTGTGGTCCATACTTAAGCAGTTTCTATGGCAATCTAAACGTTCCCATTGTTCTCAAGCCCTCCTAATCAAACACAGATCAGCTGGCGGGATGGGTGACATAGACTTTTTTACGACTACTTTCAAGCATCCCTACTCACGCAGCTCAATCATTGGTTCTCTCCAACTCCTGACATGCTCTGGTGTGAGATAGGATTGGCCTTTAGTCCCTGCCCAGAGCTTCATTCTTTTCTACTAACAGACTCCTGGAAATCATACTCTTTACATCAATCCCCCTGACAATACAAGCATCGCTACAGGCTTGGCATACATTGAGGAAGGCACAGGCATCTCCGCCTTTTATAATTTATTCCAAGATAAACAGTCCTTTATCAAATCCCCCCATATCAAAAATGGGAAACTGATCTAGGTAAATCCTACACTCCTGCTCAATGGTGCTGTGTGTTTAAATCAGTGTATAAGGCTTCACATTGTGTGAACCATTGGGAACTATCCCAGAAAATTGTATAACGCTGGTACCTAAAGCCTATTTGCATGTCTAAATTTTTCCCGGCATCTTCTCCTCTATGTTGGAGGGCCTGTGGGGACACTGGACATTTGTTACACATGTTCTGGACATGTAAACATCTCACTGCTTCTGGCGGAACATCTTTCAGCTCATTTCCAAAATAACAGGAATTTTCACAATACCAGATCCTGGCTTAGTGATTCTTAACCTTGGCATAAATAACTTCCCCTTCTCGTGTTGCATTCTGATCACTCATATATTATTGGCGGCCAGATTGTTTACAGCGAGAAGTTGGAAATCAGATAAAGCCTTAAACCTGGCCATTGACATTACTCGCTTACATTATAAGTATGAAGCCAGGCTAGCTAATAAACAAGGTAATAGGAAGAGCTTTAAGAAACAATAGCAAATATGGACTGACTGGAATACGGTGAAATTAATGTACTTCTCCATCACTCTATATTTTGACATTCAATATTTTGTCAGATGTGGACCCTTGTCTTTGTGTACCCTGTAACTGTTGTACCCTTCTTTTACTCTGTTTGTACTGTGTTTGTACATTTTGAGTTTAAATCTAATAAAAACAAATAATAAAAAAAAAAAGATCAAGCCCACATCAGTGCCCTAATAGCAAATGGCTTACTATGGGGGCACGCTCAGAAGAGGAGGTTCAGGGCTGCTCTGTGGAAAACCATTGCATAAAGCAGGTAAGAATGATATGTTTATTATGAGTCACTTTAATAGTCTCCAGATACTGAAAGCCATTGGATAACTGTATAGCTTTCTGTTAGCAAATGTCCTGGGTCAACTGTCTAGCAGTGTCAATACCACTTCTGAAACTATGGATGGAAAAAAACAGGTCATTAATTTTGCTGAAAATGTTGCCAGGATAGCTCTTACAAAAAAAAATTACAGTGACAAGCAGTGTTAATTTTGACATCAAATTTCAATTTAGTTTTAGTCATAGTCTTTTGACCAAAATGCCATTTTAGTTTTAATAATATTTGAGTTATCTAAATCGTTTTCATTTTAGTTACATTTTAGTCAACTAAAACCATTTTAGTTGACTAAAATCAAATGGGTTTAGTTAAATTGTAATGCATTATTTAAAGCGGAGTTCCACCCAAAAATGGAACTTCTGCTGTCCGGATTCCTCCTCCCCTCGTTGTCACATTTGGCATCTTTCAGGGGGAGGAGGGAGCAGATACCTGTCTAATACATGTCCTGCCCCTCCTCCATCCCCCTCGCTGTCTTCTGGGAGACACACAGGTCCCAGAAGACAGCAGGGACCACTCAGAACGCGCAGTGCAACTCGTGCACACACAGTAGGGAACCAGGCTGTGAAGCCGCAAGGCTTCACTTCCTGATTCCCTTACTAGCAATGCCAGTGCCTGCACCCGGAGCAGAGGGGATGGATCAGCTTCAGGTGAGGACATCGCAAATGCCCTGGACAGGTAAGTGTCCTTCTTTTAAAAGTCAGCAGCTGCAGTATTTGTAGCTGCTGACTTTTAACTTTTTTTTTAAGGCGGAACTCCGCTTTAAGCATTTTTATAGAATTTCCGAACTCATTATATACTCCTGGTGTAAAAATCTAATAACATGTTATTATTTATGTTACTAAGGTTTGAACATGCACTACAGATACAGATTTAGCTTTAGTAATATACTATGTAAGCAGTGTTAATGTTGGCATCAAATTTCAATTTGGTTTTAGTCATAGTCTTTTGACTAAAATACCATTTTAGTTTTAGTTGTATTTTTGTCATCTGAATTGTTTTCGTTTTAGTCGTATTTTAGGCGACTAAAATAGTGTTAACACTATTGACAAGGAATTAAGAGAGAACAGGAACTTGATATAACCACTTTGAAATTTCTTTAATTGTCTAAACACTGCATAAATAAATAGCAAACAATTACATGGAGCTTCCAAATATTTTAAATCTGTTTATTTATTTTTAATTCTTTTTAAACTTGCTTTAAAATAGCCACATTGGAACTGAAGGGAAGAAGACAACTATTCATTGGCATCAACATCCATAGTTTTTTAATTTTACTTTATAAACCCATAATTTAGTAAAACTTCTCATTCAAAAGTCTGGCAAAGATCACATTAAGATTTTACTCTCTGATTTAATTTTTTTTTTTTTTGCTAGTTTTTTAGTCTACTTTAATGCCTGGTACATACAGGCAGTTTCTTTTTTTTCATGCAACCCAGCAGGCTTTATGAAAAAAAAATGAAGAGCTCAGAGGGAACCACTGTATAACTATGCCACGTTAGTACAGAGATCTCACTTCTGAGCTCCCTGCTGAGCTATTATGTTTTGAACAGGGGACTGCCCCCCCCCAGAACACACCAGTCAGCGTTCCCATTTTCTGCTAGGGCTGATCAGATGACGATTGGCTGCTGATTTTCCAATGTGCCCATTCGACAGAAGACAGATGTTGGCCAGCTTCTGTTGGACAGGTTGGTGAGCACACTGGCTGAATGTCTTTGTTAAGCCAGCCAATACCAACTGACATTCGGCTAGTATGTATCAGCCCTAACATTTTTTGAGTTTAACTGATGGTAAAAGTGTGGTGATGAATGTATATATATATTTTTAAACTTATTTTAGTTCACTTATTTTTGTCTCACTAAAATGAATTAATTTCACAGTCACTTATAGTAAACATTTCTTGGATTTTATCTGCTCAGGCCAATGTAACAAAATGTGTGCTAATTTTTACAGCAAGACTGAGAAGAAGAATATTTTTCTATAACATAGTATTTTTCAAAATTCTAGTGCAATAAAAAAAATACCAAAGAAAGACATAATTTGTCTGAGTTGGAAGGATTGTATTAGTTGAAAGTAACTTTAATTATGTAACTTCAGGTCTGGTTAGATTTTTTTTCTGCAAGATGTTACCATTTGCACTCACTAGATTAAACAAGGAATAGTTTAAAACAAACTGAAAGGTTCTCCTTGTTCATTCAAAACAAGAGGTGTATTAGAAGAAGATCTTATTTGTTCTCTAGGCTGTCACATGGTTTTAGCAATGTTGCTTTTGAAACCCTGGACAATTTTAGGTCAAATAATATCAAAATAAGTATTTCTATAAAATAAAAATACTTTACACAATGTAAACCATCCTAGGTGGGGAATCAGAAAGAATTTATATTTTTTAGACTGAAACCCATTGAGATGCCACCCTGTTTGCTCATTTTTTTTTTTACTATAAACTCAAACAATAGCTGATACCCCAGATATAATAATGCTGGTATGTGCTAACTGAACCATCTCCACCCAAAAACTTAAACACTGCTATCTGCTTTTCTTATGTGTCTCTAATAATGCTGGTATGTGCTAACTGAACCATCTCCACCCAAAAATGGAAACACTATCTGCTTTTCTTATGTGTCTCTAATTATTCTGGTATGTGCTAACTGAACCATCTCCACCCAAAAACTGAAACTGCTATCTGCTTTTCTTATGTGTCTCTAATAATGCTGGTATGTGCTAACTGAACCATCTCCACCCAAAAACTGAAACTGCTATCTGCTTTTCTTATGTGTCTCTAATAATGCGGGTATGTGCTAACTGAACCATCTCCGCCCAAAAACTGAAACACTGCTATCTGCTTTTCTTATGTGTCTCTAATAATGCTGGTATGTTATTTTTACTTAACCGTCTATAGACCTGTCCACATTACAATGCTTTATTATCTCCCTTGTCTTACCCAAAATTATGGCCTGTTTAACTTTAGTGCCATCTTGCTAGTCTGTTTCTGAATTAGGAATTTTGTCCTGTTAACCAGCCAAGCTTTATTATCTCCTGAGTGATAATTGAAATCCACCGACACCCCACCCCTATCAGTATAAATATAAGCTTCTCTTGGGGGAAGCATTTGCAGGGGACACACATTTACAACTGGGCTCTTTCTAAAAGTGGGTGATTCTATAAGTGGAAGCACTTCTGACTCTGCACTTCAGCGAATGCACAAAGCGAAGGGACACAAGATAAACACTTTGAAAAGCACCACACAGACATCAGGTGACCTAGTTTACCCCTTTAGCTCTTTCTCCTTGTAACATGCATTCTCTACCACTCCTTTTGACAGCTCTGTCCTCTATCCTAAAACAATCTCTCCTTCACCCCCCCCCAGCATATATATATCACCCTCGCTTCTGTCCTCTCCTTATTACTGCACCCACCAACTCCTGCTAATTCTAAATCCACACACACTAAAAATCTCTAAGAACCTGGGCTATGTCCCTTCATATAAATCCCACTCCCATATTACCACCCTCACCCTCGTGCTTCTCCTAAACACTGGAGATAGTTACATAGTTACATAGTTACATAGTAGGTGAGGTTGAAAAAAGACACACGTCCATCAAGTCCAACCTATGTGTGTGATTATGTGTCAGTATTACCTTACATATCCCTGTATGTTGCGGTCATTCAGGTGATTATCTAATAGTTTCTTGAAGCTATCAATGCTCCCCGCTGAGACCACCGCCTGTGGAAGGGAATTCCACATCCTTACCGCTCTTACAGTAAAGAACCCTCTACGTAGTTTAAGGTTAAACCTCTTTTCTTCTAATTGTAATGAGTGGCCCCGAGTCTTATTAAACTCTCTTCTGCGAAAAAGTTTTATCCCTATTGTGGAGTCACCAGTACAGTATTTGTAAATTGAAATCATATCCCCTCTCAAGCGTCTCTTCTCCAGAGAGAATAAGTTCAACGCTCGCAACCTTTCCTCATAACTAAGATCCTCCAGACCCTTTATTAGCTTTGTTGCCCTTCTTTGTACTCGCTCCATTTCCAGTACATCCTTCCTGAGGACTGGTGCCCAGAACTGGACAGCATACTCCAGGTGCGGCCGGACCAGAGTCTTGTAGAGCGGGAGAATTATCGTTTTATCTCTGGAGTTGATCCCCCTTTTAATACATGCCAATATTCTGTTTGCCTTATTAGCAGCAGCTTGGCATTGCATGCCATTGCTGAGCCTATCATCTACTAGGACCCCCAGGTCCTTTTCCATCCTAGATTCCCCCAGATGTTCTCCCCCCAGTGTATAGATTGCATTCATATTTTTGCCACCCAAATGCATTATTTTACATTTTTCTACATTGAACCTCATTTGCCATGTAGTCGCCCACCCCATTAATTTGTTCAGGTCTTTTTGCAAGGTTTCCACATCCTGCGGAGAAGTTATTGCCCTGCTTAGCTTAGTATCGTCTGCAAATACAGAGATTGAACTGTTTATCCCATCCTCCAGATCGTTTATAAACAAATTAAATAGGATTGGTCCCAGCACATTGGTCCCAGCATATATCTCCCAGATTGGAGATATATCCCCAAACCCTGGGCCTCCATCATTTAACTGTACCCTATGCACCCATCACCCTGCACCCTCTGGCAGCACAATTTAGTTCCCATTTCTATTCTTCCCAAGACCAGACTCCCTTTCTCTTGTGCCCTTTGGAATTCCCGCTCCGTCTGCAACAAACTCACCTCTCTCCATGACCTCTTTATCACCAACTGATTTAATCTACTCGCCATTACCGAAACTTGGCTCCAAGAATCCGACACTGCGTCTTCTGCTGCTCTATCCCATGGTGGTCTTCTCTGGACTCACTCCCCCAGATCCAGAGGATGTAAGGAGGAGTTGTCCGAATCCTTCTAGCCCCACATAGCACCTTTCAGGTACTTCAGCCACCTCCCTCTCTGTCACTCTCCTCTTTCGAAGCACACTGTATTCGTCTTTTTACTCCAATTTCTCTAAGGATAGCTGTGATCTACAGGCCACCTGGACCAGTATCAACCTTTCTTGATGACTTCTCTGCCTGGCTACCCTACTTTCTTTCCTCTGAAATCCCCACAATCATTCTCGGGGACTTCAACATCCCTATTAATACTAATACTCCTGCCCCTTCCAAACTTCTCAGCCTAACCTCCTCCTTTGACCTGAAGCAGTGGATACATGCTCCTACTCACTCCGAAGGCAATATCCTTGACCTTGTTTTCTCTCACCTTTGCACTCCATGCAACCTCTCTAACTATCCTTTCCCTCTCTCTGATCACCACCTTATTAGTTTCACTCTCTCCCTCTCCTTCACCTCCTCTCCCTCCAACCGCCTTAAAGTTACCCGCAGAAACCTACGTCATCTCAACCCTTCTCTTCTCTACTCTGCTATTGACAACCTCTACGACAAAATCTCACCCCTATCCTGCACCAACCTAGCCACTTCTATCTACAACGCTTCACTTCTAGCCTCACTGGACTCACTGGCCCCCCTCACTACACACAGAATCAAGCCCCTACCCCTTCAACCTTGGCAAACAGATGATACAGCAGTCTGAAAAAATGTAGTCATGCTCATGAGCGCCTGTGGTGTAAGACCAAGTCTCAGAGAGATTTTAACCAATATATATCTGCCCTCCAAAAATACAATTCCAGCCATCTCTTATCATCCCATCCCCGTCAACTCTTCTCTACCTTCAACTCTCTACTTCGTCCTCCACCGCCTCCACCCGCAAACTCACTCACTACCCAGGAGATCGCCAATCACTTCAAACAGAAGATTGATAAAATTTTTGCTGAGATCTCTACTGTTCCGATAACCTCCACACTTTACACTTCATGCCCACAGGCACAATCATTACTTCCCTCTTTCAACCCCACCACTACAGACGAAGTTGATAAACTACTTTCTAATGTCAACCTTACCACCTGCCCTCTGGATCCTGTTCCCTCACAAATGCTACGTTCACCCTCTGGCTCTATGCTACATTCTCTAACCCACATCTTCAATCTCTCCCTCTCTTCTGGCATCTTCCCCAACTCTCTAAAACATGCACTTGTCAGACCCATACTTAAAAAGCCCTCACTGGACCCATCCAATCTTAACAACCTACGCCCCATCTCCTTGCTCCCCTTCTTATCCAAACTCCTTGAACGTCTGGTCTATGACCGACTGAGCATCCACCTCGCTGATAATAGCCTTCTTGATCCCCTTCAGTCTGGATTTCGTCTTCAACACTCCACAGAAACTGCTCTCCTAAAACTAACAAACGATACACTAACGGCCAAAACCAATCAACACTATTCTGTACTCCTACTCCTGGACCTCTCTGCTGCCTTTGATACAGTTGACCACCCCCTCCTGTTCAAAAAACTCCACGCCTTTGGTTTCTGTGACTGTACTCTTCACTGGTTTTCTTCCTACTTATCCAACCTCACCTTTAGCGTTTCTTACAACTGTACTTCCTCCTCTCCTCTTCCTTTCTCTGTTGGGGTCCCCCAGGGTTCTGTTCTTGGACCTCTCCTATTTTCAATCTACACCACCTCCCATGGCTTCCAATACCACCTCTACGCTGATAACACGCAAATCTATTTCTCTACCCCTCAGCTTACTCCCTCTGTCTCCTCACGTATCCAGGCCCGGATTTACTCCCTTTGCCGCCCCAAGGCCGGGTCCTTCAATGCCGCCCCCCCCACACACACACACACACACACACACACACACACACACACACCACGTCCTTTATCGATGACTTCTACAATAGATCAATTAAAAACAGATCTCCACACACGAGAACACTGAAAATAACTGGCTTTAATTGTACAGACTAAAAATACTTCAGGGTAAGCGCGCGAGGGGTAAGGATTTTTCGCAGGCAAATTTTCAAGGCAATGGCTGGTGTTAGTGCTTCAATCATCCCCGGCACCATGGTTGTTATGGTGTCAGGATGATTGAAAAGCATTATTTCTATCATTACATTGTAATATAAACTGAAATAGTTCAACTCACCATAATGCAGAATCATTGGGAGCCCTGAGCGTGTCACTTGCCACCATCTCTTGTCACTTGCCACTATGCCTGCCACCAGATGGGGATGTCACTTGCTGCGCTGCCTGCCACCAGATGGGGATATCACTTGCCACGCTGCCTGCCACCAGATGGGGATATCACATGCCACGCTGCCTGCCGCCAGACGGGGATGTCACTTGCCACGCTGCCTGCCACCAGATGGGGATGTCACTTGCCACGCTGCCTGCCACCAGATGGGGATGTCTCTTGCCATGCTGCCTGCCGCCAGATGGGGATGTCACTTGCCACCATGCCTGCCGCCAGATGGGGATGTCACTTGCCACGCTGCCTGCCGCCAGATGGGGATGTCACTTGCCACGCTGCCTGCCACCAGATGGGGATGTCCCTTGCCACGCTGCCTGCCACCAGATGGAGATGTCCCTTGCCACGCTGCCTGCCACCAGATGGGGATGTCACTTGCCACGCTGCCTGCCACCAGATGGGGATGTCCCTTGCCACGCTGCCTGCCACCAGATGGAGATGTCCCTTGCCACGCTGCCTGCCACCAGATGGGGATGTCACTTGCCACGCTGCCTGCCACCAGATGGGGATGTCCCTTGCCATGCTGCCTGCCACCAGATGGGGATGTCCCTTGCCACGCTGCCTGCCGCCAGATGGGGATATCACTTGCCACGCTGCCTGCCGCCAGATGGGTATGTCACTTGCCACACTGCCTGCCACCAGATGGGGATGTCCCTTGCCACGCTGCCTGCCACCAGATGGGGATGCCACTTGCCACCAGATGGGGATGTCCCTTGCCACCAGATGGGGATGTCACTTGCCACCAGATGGGGATGTCACTTGCCACCAGATTGGGATGTCACTTGCCACCAGATGGGGATGTCACTTGCCACCAGATGGGAATGTCACTTGCCACCAGATTGGGATGTCACTTGCCACCAGATGGGGATGTCACTTGCCATGCTGCCTGCCACCAGAAGGAGAAGGGCGGAACAACAGTGCGGGCAATGAGAGATGTCATCTTTCTCCCCCGCCGCCGCACCGCTGACATTACTTGCTACTCTAATTTTTTTCAAAAATGGCGCCGGGCGGCGCAATCACGCTACTGCGCATGCGCCACCCGGCCGAGCGCTTACGAGCTTTCCTGAGCCCGGCTGGCTTCGGAACGGCGCATGCGCCGTTTCGTGGTCGGCTCGCGGCCATCTTTTCTATGGGCACTGGTGCCCATAATAGACTGTAATCGGCAGCACGAAAGGGGGGCGGCCGCGAAGTCGCTGCAGGAGCGGCGCCGCCCCTACACCACTGCCGCCCCGAGGCCTGGCCTCGGTGGCCTTGTGGCTAATCCGGCCCTGCACGTATCACTAATTTACTATCAGATATGTCAGTCTGGATGTCATACCACTTCCTCAAACTCAATCTATCCAAAACTGAACTTATAATTTTTCCTCCCTCATATGCCCCTTCCCCTGATCTCTCTGTCCAAATCCATGGCACAACTGTAAGCCCATCCCCACGTGCCAAGGTTCTAGGTGTAGTCCTGGACTCTGAACTCTCCTTCAAGCAACACATCCAATCACTGTCCAAATCCTGCCACCTCAACCTCCGCAACATCTCCAAAATACACCCCTTTCTAACCAATGACACAACAAAGCTTTTAATTCACTCGCTGGTCATCTCTCACCTTGACTACTGCAACTCCCTTCTCATTGACTTACCTCTACATAGTCTATCACCTCTTCAATTCATCATGAATGCTGCTGCCAGACTCATCCACCTTACAAATCGCTCTGTGTCTGCCACTCCTCTCTGTGAATCCCTCCACTGGCTTCCGCTCGGCCAAAGAATTAAATTCAAAATACTAACAACTACGTACAAAGCCATCCACAATTTCACCCCCAGCTACATTACTAGCTTAGTCTCTAAATACCAACCTACTCGTTCTCTTCGTTCCTCTCAAGACCTCCTGCTCTCTAGCTCCCTCGTCACCTCCTCCAGGACTTTTCCAAAGCCTCTCCAATCCTATGGAATGCCCTACCCCAATCTGTCTGCTTATCTCCTACTTTATTAGCTTTTAGATGATCCCTGAAAACCCTTCTCTTCAGAGAAGCCTACCCTACCCACACCTAACAACTGTATTTTCATTTCGACCATCAGCTCAACCCCCACAGTAATTACCTTTTGTTTCTACTTGACCCTCCCTTGTAGATTGTAAGCTCTAACGAGCAGGGCCCTCTGATCCCTCCTGTATTGATTTGTATTGTAAGTGTTCTGTTTGCCCTCGTGTTGTAAAGCACTGTGCAAACTGTTGGTGCTATAGAAATCCTGTATAATAATATTAATAATAATAATATGTTTTTTACAACTCACTATGCAAGCAATTCCCACTATAAGCACCTACAATTTGGTTTAGGGGTCTAGATATGCTCTGAAAAAGCCATGCGGCATATGTGTATATTTTAGAGAGTCAGCCTGGGGCAGGGTTAAGAAGGGGTTAATTGAGGAGGGCAGGTACTGCCCCTTCAGACCTGCTTATTGCCATCTGGACAGAAAATGTCAGAGGGAGAGCTGGTTCACTAGGAGTGAGAGACACAGCAGCACGCTGTGTGAGAAGATACTTTGCTGGATTGTGTACCTGCTGGGGTGAGCAAAAAAAATGTATCAGAGATTGTAGCTCTGGCTAGAGCCGTGTACTTTGTCTATACATATCAGCCCATTGCCTAAAGAGACTGAACTTTTCCTATATCTCCACCTGTGTTACAAGACAAGCCTGTCGTTTCTCCTGTTTGTTTTGCTGGATAAAGCCATTTTTATTTTTCTGAACTGTCTGAGCTGCTTTTCACCCCTCTGATCCCTTACAATCAATATCTCAACATCACTGGAACGGTCTTTCAAGACAGGAAGCTAAGAAGGAGATTGCTCCTTCACCTTTCAAAAAATAAATGAGCCTGGTACTGAGGAATGCCTGGACTAATCTGCATCTCATGGGCCTAGAGATGCTATGCTACAACTGCACACTTATTTATTAAAACTACCTCTGCATCTTATTTTACAGTCCATGTGCAGCACTGAAGGAAAAACCCTCTGCCTCTTATGTAAGCTTCATCTTTAAAATCTAGTGACCCGGGGGCAATGCCCTTTTGCCTACCCCTTACTAATCCTCAATTTGAAGCAAAGCTATTCTAAGCTGCAGCATACTACAAACCTCATTTTAAATCTGCCCATACATTCATTTGTCAGAATGCCTGGCTGCTCATCTGGTGTATGGAGGTGGGAGTCTGAGGTTGTTAAAGTGACCTGTGATTGATTTTCACTAGGCGTTTGAAGTTGTGCACTGCTTCCTTGGTGGACTCTACTTGTGAGTGGTCTTATCTCATGGTTTTAATAAAGTGTTAGCTTTATTACACTATGTGGAGTTTTTTCTTTGCCTTCAGTGAATGAGCCTGGCTGTGCCCTTTACCATATGTGATAAGCTGGAGGAATAATCCTGAGGTGTTTGCTCCTCAAGTGGCTAGTGGGAACTGCTGTGTTTTAACCCTTTGGTGAAAGGGAAAGGCACTGATTGGCCTTATCATATACCAAATAGGTCCACAGATCCAGGTGAGAATGAAGAGTGAATGGTGGCAGGACCCTCTCCTATGAATGGATCACTGAATGCAGTACAATGTTTCATCATTTCTCCTAGTTCATTTTCACTTGGTGTTTATATATGGACTTATTTTCATGGACTCACTGTGACAGGAAATCACTTTGGGTGGGGGGGGCTTGTGGAACCCAGCTCTGGAAACTCTGTGTCCAGCTCCCCTGGCCCCTCCTGTGTGTAAATCACCCTGTGTCCATTAGGGGCACAGGGTGACCGAGAACCCCAGTCTGATCTGTGCTAGTCAGACTCACTGTACAGCCACATTGGAATGTTGTATATATGTATATATTGTGTGTTATCTCATGCTGTTGTGAACTGTTTGCTGGGATCGCTTGGGGTGTGGCTGTGTCCCATTGTTCTGTTGTGTCTGTCTGCCTTAGGAGAAATGTATTATGGGATGGATGTTTTATATTTGTGTTCCTGGCATGTGGACTGGGGATAGGGTGGAGAGGGGAGGGGCAGATTCCTCCAACAGCTCTCCTTGCTGATTGGACAATTTACCCTGCCCGGAATTCAAAAGAAAGGGGTGATTGTCCCCTGAGTTGCTGTTTGTCATGGCCGGGATATATCAAAATTTTCATAATTCATGAAACACTCAATCAAAGAGTTGTCATTTCAGAGGAGTGTCCCACCCACCAGAGGAAAGGTTGATTGAATTATCCTCTCCAGTGGAGAGTGAAGACCAATATACAAGCCCTTATGTTGAAACAGAATAACCTGAACAATGGTGCCACTTTACACGAAACCAACTGACAATGAAGTGACCTGGTGTTTTGATACCAGGATATCAAGGCCTTTGATCAAAGAAAGTCCATATCAAACAAGCCCCATTTTTTTTTAAGAGCAAGATTGCCTCTTCAATAGTGTTGATTTAACTGGCCCCAGACAATCACAGAGACGCCCGGATAATTATATACCAGAAGGACACCATTCACAAGTTGAAACAGAACTGAGTGTTTATATATATATATATATATATATATATATATATATATATATATATATATATATATATATATATATATACAGTATGTATGTGTGTGTATGTATCTCTTTTTTCTCTCTCTCTCTCTCATAAAAGACTGGCATCAAGTCTTTGCCCAATATGTGGATGACTCTAGTATACATTGATTCTCACACAATATCATTTACTATGTTGCATTGTGTAAGAATCAATGTATACTGGAGTCATCCACATATTGGACAAAGACTTCATGCCAGTCTTTTATGGTTAAAAGGTTGCATTGTTTGATTCCATAAATCTCTGTCAATCTCAATATAGTTGTTTAAAATTCTTATAGCCAGCAAAGTACACGAGATGGAGACAGAGTACAACTGGACATGAAGGCAAGCAATCAGGATATTATCTTAACATATAAGTCTTGGAACGCATGGTCCAAATTCTAAATCATTGGAGGGATCCTAAAGAGCAGAGAAACGGAAGCAGCACCTGGCCGGATTAACCACCCTAAGTCACCCACTCTGTCGCTCGGTACCCCTGTGGGGGTGATTGTTTCTGGTGAGTGGGGAAATACGGGGGGGCGAGCACCTCAAGTCACCACCTGATATGAGCACAGAAGTCACTGCTTACTGTTCCTGTTACCCAAGATCTGCATATTTATCGAACTTTGCTCCTCATTTAGCTTGACCATAGAGACTTTTTGTTTTTTTAATAACATGTTTTAAAGCCTTATCTATATTTGCTTATGCATATACACGGCTGGACAATCTAAGTCTGATTTTTTGGTATTTGTACTTCACTGTGATTCACTATTTATGAGCACAGAGGTCAAGACACTAATAATATCTTTGGGAGTCACATATTTGTTTTGATATTGACACTTAACATCTATATATTTGGTTTATTCAAGTGGCACTGGTCCCCCAGGGGGCGCTACACTGTCTCAAAACTTTTGAACTTTGGGGTTAATCTTTTCTATAAATTTATTCACTAATTTATTTACCACTTTTTTATATGTAGGCACATAACTGTGAACATATATGGCACTTATGGTCACTGGTTTAACATATATAGACTATTTAGTCCCAAAGAGTTGTATTTATTTATTTTTTACATATATGGCAATTTTATTTTATTTTTATTTTTATTTTCTTTAGACCACAATTTAGTGCCCAGCTGGTTTATAGTAATTTGTTTGTTCAATTTATTTATATTCATATACGATACTGAGTACAGCCCGCGGTATATGGATTCTACATCCATAAGTAATCATAGTATGTGAAATAGGGCAGCGCCAATTTTTGCCAATTTTTTATTATATTTATCAATTAGCCCCTTCGGGGAACTAATTAGGGAAAGGCAGCAGCTCTTTTTACTGTCCTAAGCGCGGATTCTTTAACTCATATATTACTGATTGTCTGAACAAAGTTCACTTTTTTTTTTTTTTTTTATTAATTGCCATAAGTGGCTGGAGGCACTGTGATTCATTATACATGGATTCAGGCATTACCCTTTTATTTATCATGTACCGTTTGTCAAAACACTTTATTTATTTAAAATTCCCCATACTTATTATCATTAAAATTACATGCCACACTCACAACATAAAATTGGCAACCACTGCTGAGATATCCTGTAAAAGCGAATCTTACCACATTACAAAACATACTTTTGTATTGTATTTTCATATACGTTGTGAAGGATATCTGTTGTATAGTAACATGGCAGGAAGTGATAACGAATCAAATTCATCTAGAAACATCCGGGATGGTAATGCCGCCCCAGCTGTATCTACCTCAAACATGAAAAAGGCTACTGAACCTCAGGAAAACTTAAGTGGAGTTCTTGACTATGGTGTAACTGAATACATTCAGAGATTAGACCTAGGAGGCAATTTAGAGAAGCTTATCAAAAAGGAGAAAGAATAGGCCCAGAGGTTGAGTGATTTTTTTTTATTGAAGGGGGTCGGGTTTACCAACTGATTATGGATTTTGCTAGCGCAAAAGACACAAAAAGTCGAATCCGGCTCATTCTGGAGTCTTGGCCGATCTTGTGGTTTTTGTGTAATGAAGTTGCCAAACAAATGCCAGCCTTAAAGAATGAATTGCTGAAAACCGGCACCACCTTAAATAACAAAAAAGAGAAGATAGAATCCCTGTCAATCGAGCTCCAACAGGCTGAGAGTAGACTCAGACAATCTAGAGAAGGACAGGAAGCATTAGCGGGCCAGATCCAAAATGCTCAGGCCTTATATGAAGAGTCCCGTCACCTATTGAAAAAACTGCAAGAGAAACATCAAAAATGTAAACAGCAAATAGAACATTACAAACAAGGGAGAAAATGCCCCATTGAAGCAAACTCTGCATCTGGAGATAAAGGGAATAAAGCAGAAATTGAGAGACTCAAATCAGAGCAGAGAGTAATGGAGGAAAGGATAGAGAAATGAATGTCCCAGTTAGACTATGAATCCATGAGCCAAAGTCGCTTAGAGGAACTGGAAATGGAAAGACGGAAATATTCATATTTCCAGGGGACATAGGTAAGTCACGATGAGACAGGGTCAGAATACAGGTCACCCATAAGCTTCAAAAATACTCCCCAGAGTATACAGAGGAGGAAGTAGAAAAGGCTTCATATGGGCAGAAAAGGAAACCTAAGGCCCCAGTTAAAGGGTATGACATCCCCAAAATGATAAAATTCTTAAAAGAAACTGTTCCCGTTTTTTCCCAAGAAAGGATCCCCAACCATCACTGACCATCTAGGAACATACGCACGTACCTTAAAAATCTTAGACATTCAGGATGATCGTACCAAATTTGAGTTACTACCATGGATATTTGAAGAAAAGACAATTCTTTGATTCATTACAGGCACTGTATGGTCAGTCATTAAACATAGGTGTCAAATGGAGTTTGGACCCTACAAAAACTGTCACCGCTGCCAAATTTAAAATGTGGCCCTAATCAGTGTCCCACAGAATTTCTGGCCATATTGAGAAGCCCTTACTTTCTGGCTGAAAAGGACCCCAATCCGGACCAGCCAGAATTCAAGAATCTATTTTATGCATTACCTGCTTATATAAAATTGAGGCTGGCAAGGGTTTTTAAAAAGGGATGTTCCCTGGATTGGTTAGTCAGAGAGAGTGGTCACCCATACTCAATCCAGCAATCTAGTGAAGATGGGGTTAAAAGAGAAGCCAACCCAACCCTAAAATCGTAGTAGCTACTACTGTGACCCCTCAACCTCTTGGTCTGCAAACAGAGAGAAAATCATATTCTGAGGCAGTCAGAGATGGGAAACCCACAGGACCTCCCGGAGTTATGCCCCTGCCACAGCAGATGATGGGGGACAGACAAAGGTTGCAAGGTTATGGTAGTGAGGGTGAAAGGGTCCCCGGGCACAGAAATGGCCAGACGGGATATCCACAGGGGTCCCAGAACAACCAACATTCAAATTTGAATTGAGGTCCCAATTTTAATAGGTACCCCTACTTTAACAGGAACCCTAGCTTTGACAGAAACCCTAATTTTAACAGAGACCCCAACTTCCAAGGGTACCCATGCTTTAACAGAGACCCCAACTTCCAGGGGTACCCCCACTTTAACAGAAACCCCAACTTCTATGGGCACCCTGGTTATTACAGAAACCCCAGCTTTAACCGAGACCCCACCTTCATAAGAGACCCTAATTTTAATGAAAATCTTGATAATCGCAGGTCACCTCCCAATCAGGAATACATAAATAACCCCAGGGTTGGTGTAGCTCCCCTAATTCCCCAAAATCAAAATGAACGACGGGAACTCCCAAGAGAAAGGCTGCAGCATCTAGACCAGAGGAGTGGTGATGAGTCTGATGCAACTCTGCAGTCCTGTCCTGAACATAACCAGGTCAGGCAAAATAGGGCAAATTGCAAAAGTGCCATGGGCCGGAAAATTGAACATGTAGAGACCCAGATTAATCAAATTTGCGAACAAATGACACACCTAATTAACCGCTAATCTGCTAACCCATCTTTTTTAGGGGCCACTCCTGTGACCAACCCAGGGTCACAGAATGCATAAAACCCCAGACAGTCCTCCAGCAGGGGACAACCCTGGATGCGATGACAGGAGACACACACCAAACCCCTGACATGCCCCTTTAATCAAAAGGCCAGGGAGACTCAGAGTTGAGTTGTTAATTCTGCTCCTGTTTTTCAGTATCCTTCTAACCCCTCTAATGTTGCTGAGCCGCTGGGAGTCGTCGTACATGACTCAGCGGGCAGGATGCCTTCTACTCCTTGTGCTTCCATTTCGAGTAAGCCCCGCAGGCCATCCCAGAGAAATCATAAGTGCAAAGAAGCTGTGACATGTGGTGAGATAAATACCAACTGTAAATGATTGGAAAACCCACAGATCCTCAACCACGCTAATGTCATGTGTGAGTTGACTGAATCTGATGGAAGTTATTTCACTACAGTAAAGGTAAATGAGGTCGGGGATCACCCCATTTCAGGTTTAATTGACACCGGATCCCAAGCCACCATCCTGTTGCAGGAACAATTTAATGAAGTAGTAAATTCAATGCCCAACAAACCAACACTTAGGAGCTTTGATTGCTCGCTAATTGGGGCTGGGGGAGAGCCACTGCAAGTCATGGGTACTGCCTGGCTTAAACTTAAATTAGGTAATAAGATAATTAGGCACCTTATTATTATTGCAAATCTCCCACACCATCATAAGAAAATTGGAATGGATCTCCTTAAGATGCTTTAACACATTAACACAATTGTTGACTGTGTGAACCAAGTAATGTGGTCACAAGTCAACTCCCCGAGCTTCCACCTGGTGGAAGAAAGGCCTGGTTCCCTAGAAATCCATTTCAGGAATAGTCAGTTCCCCAATGCTACGGTTATCCAAATTGACAATCATGGCCTTGGAGTAGGAGATGAGGACTATATTTTTAAAATTCCCCATGATAAAATTAAAGAGATTCCCCATGATAAAATTAAAGCGATGTCCCTCCAAGATAACGTACTGACCATCTCCTTCCATCAGGAAAATAAAACTAAGAAAGAGGGAAATCATGCCCAGTTTCTGACAGAAGTGGAAAGGGTTAGCAGCAGCCTATTTATCCCTATCTGGATAAATGATCTTAATAGGTCAAAATATGCCAAAATTGATTTATAGCAATAGCATAGCTTTTTAGGTTCTGGCCAGCTCAGTAGATTGCTTTAAAAATGGCCGGATTTGTTCCTAAATGTACATTATATAACTGGATACTAACATTTATAGGTAAAATTGATCCAAGGAATATCTGGTTGCCTCTTGGGGGATCCAGAAGGATTTTTTTCCCCTGCTGGAGCAAATTGGATCATGCTTTGCTGGGGTTTTTTGCCTTCCTCTGGATCAACTGTGGGTATAGGATTGTGTATATGGGGCTGTTTTTCCCAGAACTTAGTGCATGTGGTGGGATTTTAATTAGCAAAAAATGCACAATGACATGCAAGAAAAAAAAGAATCTTTGCTTGCTCATGATTGGATAATGGAAGTAAATAGAGCTTCTCCACAGTCACTAAGCTCTGGGAAAAATTCCCATGCAAAGTTCAACTTCCTTTGCAAAGCGAACAGCCTTTTTGCCTTTAGTAACTCAACCTCCCTAAGTCAAACTGTGGATAAACTTTGAATTAATTGATTCTCTGAAGCTTTCAGTCACAAAGCAAATAAAAAAAAAATAACATAAAAAAATCCAACGTTTATATGGCTAAAACATTTTTTTTTGTTTTTCATAGAGTAGGGAAGTATTTGACCCTTGTAAGAATTTTTCTGTCTATGGTCTCATTATGGAGATTTTTTCCCTACTTCCTGTCTCAGAGACAGCTTGAATTATTTATTAGTGGTGGAAGGCTAAGCTTTTTGTTGCTATGTTTGTCCCCTCTCTTGCTGCCAGAGTGACAACATTTTAACCAGCATAGGGGAAAAGATAAATCTCCACAACAGAGCATAAACAGAAAAAAGTTACTGTTCTTAACCACTTCAGCCCCGGAAGGATTTGCCCCTATAATGACCAGGCCATTTGTTTTGCGATACGGCACTGTGTCGCTTTAACTGACAATTGCACGGTCATGCAACGCTATACTCAAACGAAATTGACATCCTTTTTTTTACACAAATTTCTTTTGGTGGTATTTGATCACCGCTGCGATTTTTATTTTTTGTGCTATAAACAAAAAAAGCACGACAATTTTGAAAAAAAAAAAACAATATTTTTTACTTTTTGCTATTATAAATATCCCCCAAAAAATAAAAAAAAACAAATTTCTTCCTCAGTTTAGGCTGATATGTATTCTTCTACATATTTTTGGTAAAAAAAATCGTAATAAGCGTATATTAATTGGTTTGCGCAAAAGTTATAGCGTCTATAAACTATGGGATAGATTTATGGCCTTTTTATCATTTTTTTTATACTAGTAATGGCGCCAATCTGCGATTTTTATTGGGACTGCAACATTGCGGCGGACAGATCGAACACTTTTGACACTTTTTTGGGACCATTGACATCTATACAGAACTAAAAATAGGCACTGATTACTGTATAAATATCATTGGCAGGGAAGGGGTTAACACTAGGGGGAGATCAAGGGGTTAAATTTGTGTCTTAGGGAGTGATTCTAACTGTGGGGGCATGGGACTGCCTGGAGGAGGAGACGGATGGTTATTCATACTTAGTATGAACAACAGATCTGTCTCCTCTCCCCTGATAGAACAGAGATCTGTCTGTTTACATTGACAGCTCTCCATTCTGTCTCTCTCAGAGCGATCGCGGGTGCCCAGCGGACATCTCGGCCTCCAGGTGCATGCATTGGCTCCGACGTCATGTGGCCAGCACGTGTGCGACCACTAGTGGTCTTATAGCGGCCGACATATAGCTACAGGGATTTTCCCAGGAGAGTCGACCTGCCACAGTATAACTGCGGTGGCTGGCCCACTGGTGGTTAAAAGAGAAGTATGTGTTTGGGCTTTTTATTTAGATTAATACTTACCTAGGTGGATGCAGCATGGGTCCGATGCTGTATCTATCCCCCGGCACCGGGCCTAGTCTCTCAGCAGCTCGCTGAGAGGCTAATCTGGGTATTGGTCCGGGCACCTGGCGGATCTAGACTCCACTGTCACGATGATGCGGTGCCTGGACCGACTTCTGTGACACCAGCATAGCGTGGACTTCAGCCCGTTCTCTGCTGAAAACAGGTCACAGGAATGCAAAATGAACTGCACTCCTGTGATCCATAGGAGAAGTACAGCCAAACAAGCTTTGGCTATACGTCTCCTTTAACTCTATCTGAACAATAAAAAAAGTTTTTACTGTAACTATATTATATACTGTATATAACAAAGTTTCACCCCTTTCAGTAGGTGTCAGCCACATACAGGGCTCAATTCACAAATAGTTATTTTCTTCTTAAAATCTGCGATAAAATAATTCATAGCTTTTCTCAAACTTTTTATGCAATTCACTTCAATTAAGTAAATAAAATAAAGTGAAAATATCTTTCTAAATGTCAATATGTAAAAATGTCAAATGTAAAAATAGTTTCAAATAACACACACACATATACCGTATTTATCGGCGTATAACACGCACTTTTTTCCCCTTAAAATCAGGGGAAAATCGCAGGTGCATGTTATACGCTGATCCCCTGCGATCCCCCGCTGTCAGATCTAAAAAATCGGCGACCGCGATTTGAAAATGACGCCGCCGGCACCGAAATACACAGTTCCGGTCCTCGGCTCTTCTCGGCCACTTTCGGCTTCACTCGAGCGCCGCCCGAAACTAGCCGAGTGTACTCGGCTAGGTTCGGATAGCTCCGCTCACCGTCACGCCCATCCCGAGTGGAGCCGAAAGTGAACGAGAGCCGCCGAGAAGAGCTGAGGACCGGCTCTGTGTATTTTGGCGCCGGCGGTGCCATTTTCAAATCGCGGTCGGCGATTTTGAAGCTCAGCGAGCTGCAAGGCTGCACTGGGGCAAGGCTGGACTGGGGCAAGGCTGGCCTGGGGCAAAGCAGCACTGGGGCAAGGCTGCACTGGGGCAAGGCTGCAATGGACACTGGGGAAGGCTGCACTGACAAGGCTGCATTGACATGGCTGCACTGACATGGCTGCACTGACATGGCTGCACTGGGGAAGGCTGCACTGACAAGGCTGCACTGACAAGGCTGCACTGACATGGCTGCACTGGCAAGGCTGCACTGGGGCAAGGCTGCACTGAGAAGGCTGCAATGATGGGCATTTAAATGTAAGTTTTTTTCCCTTCAACTTCCCTCCTAAAAGTTTTTTTTTTCCTTAAAATTCCCTCCTAAATTGGGGTGCGTGTTATACGCGGTGCGTGTTATACGCCGATAAATACGGTATATATAAATACCTTCCTTCCACCCATAAAATATACAACGTTGTCACTGGGGAGATTTCTCATCACTTCTATCACATAAACAAAACAGGAAGTGAGAGGAAATCCCTACAAATTAAATGTATCCCTTGGGAATCCCCAGGCCACCAGAAACAGTGTCCCTATTGGAATTTGTCCCCTCTATTACTTTTCTGGGGACAACCCAAAATTTAGGATTCTTTTTTACTTTCGAAGATAACGACAAACAGGACAAATGGAGAGGGTTAATCTCCCTAATGGGGGCGCAGACAGCAATAAATACCTGACAAGGGGTCTAATCTATCCACACTCTATATAAAAAAAAAAGTTTTCCCTATAGGTATACTTTAAGTAAATCAGCCCATATGATTCTGTGTTTTTCCATATTTAGGTTTCTAGGCAAACTAATCCAAAAAGGTAGAGACTACTCCAAATTGGCTATTATATTTTTACATTCCTTAAATACCTCATGCCTGGATCACTACCTTTTTACCTCATACATTTATTTATTTATTTTCTTTAGCAAATTGATGTTAACACTGTTTTATGAGTTATTTACCTTGTGTTTTTGGTTTTTAAGGTAAAAAAAAACTCATAAGGTGATAGTGAATTTACTTTTTTCAGTATCTCATGAGATAATTGGAAAAATGCGTCACGCGATTCAACTATTTCATGAGATATTCTTTATTGAATTAAGCCCACAGTCATTTGTAAATATTTTTTGTGAACCAAGGGTTGACCTAAAATGTGCCCTGTAAAAAATTACAAAACTGATACTCATGCTATATTAGTAGATTGTAACTAGTTTTATAACAATTCAGTCATGGTAATAAATCATTCATTTTTGGGGAAAAAACATATTATTAATAATTAAACAATCTTTCTTTTTGTATATTTCTTCAGACTTCTGTTTGCTAGCTATAGTCTGTAGCATGAAAAAGAGAAGAAATAACAGATGTAAAGTTTTCAGATGAGAAAGAATTATGCCACAAGCAAGCCAAAGGAAAATATACATCTCTGTAGATACCTACATTTAAAATGGAAATCTTTAGAGCTAAAAAAATCTTGAATATATTCCCAAAGTGGAATTTCACGATAGGCCCAAGGAAAATTCTATATAACATTCCATTTACTGAAAGCTTTCTAAAAAGGAAAAGTGAATGCACTGCATATTCTTTTATTAAATGTCAGCAAAACAATAAAAGGCTTTAAGTAGCTTGCAACATAATAAAGAAAACCAATGTTAAAAATTGACTACAATTTCTACTTTTTTATTCCCAAAAATAATGAATCAAACACAACTGGATGGTTAGGGGTTTATTTAAATATCATGAGGTATATTTTTCTCATTGTTATAACAGCCTTTTTGAAGACATTATCAGTAAGGCCCCTTTCACACGGGCACCATCAGTTTAGCCACGTTAAAAACGTATCAGTTCTTATCCGTTGCTTCATCCATCTTCATCCGTCATCCGTTCCGTTAATCTCCGTTTTCATCCGTCTTCCGTTCCGTTAATATCCGTCTTCATCCGTTAATGTACACGTTTACATCCGTTTTTTCATCCGTTTTTGTATCCGTTTTCATCCATTTACAGCAGTTTCTTTGCATTTAAGGAAATTACCTAGAAAGCCTTGCTCCACCCATCCTACACTGCCATGCGTGAACAATTTGCCGACTACTTTCTATCTCCATCAGGAGAAGTTTCATGGCAGTACCTATATATATATATATATATATATATATATATATATATAATGCAGTGCAAATTTTAATTTATTAATTCATTAATTTGGGTATTTCATTGTGTTTTGATAGCATAAAAAGACACAAAAGCACATGATATGTTCAAAACAGTTTTAGTTTTATTATTCTGCATAACCCTTTTAAAATAAAGGTTTTTTCACTTTGTTTTTTTATTTCTCAAAGTATGAACTTTGAATTATTTCTTCAAAACGGATCTTAACTGATCGGACGTTGACGGACATTGTCAGTTAACGTCAGTTAATATCCGTTTTGACGGATCTGGACGTAGCTTTGTACGTTAAAAAAACGGATAAAAACGGAAGCGGAGGTTAACTGATGGTAACGGATGGTCATCCGTTTGCCCATAGGAATGCATTGTCGTCCGTCGACGGATGGAAGAAAAACGGATAGACGGTCCGTCCGTGTGAAAGGGGCCTTATATTAAAACGCATTTTTTGATAATTTTACACATTTTTAGAACATGCTAACACCAGGTTTCATTTACATTATTTTAATAACCCCTTCCATTGGGGGTTATTATCACAATTTCATGACATCTGTGAAAAATAAACCAAAGGCTCAAGTAGAAATCTTCACAGGTAGAATTTTACAGTTGTCTTTACTAATCTGACTTTTTGTGGCCACGGATGTGGCAATGGATGAGCCCAATGAGATTGGTTTCAAATTATGTGACCACTATGTCAGCTTTGACATAATAAGTTCATGCAGGTGGAAAGCTTGATTGACAAAAATAGGAGCATTCAGACAGCACATAAACACTGCCACCTTTAAGCTGCAGTGTTGATATGCAATACCATCTATTAATAGCTTAACTGTCAGAATTAGTTTCACTGTTAATATAAAAAAATAATAATAATACAAATAATACATTCATTAATTAATTCCCGCCCAGCCTATAACAAAATGATGGCTGGGCTGGCCTCTCGTTGATCCAGGTGGACGTCATATGAGCAGCCACGGGGCCGAGCAATGGCAAAATCTTTCACTGGCTGCGTCCACCTGACACATGACAGCTGTGAACAATGGATGGCCAATCACAGCGAATTAAAACAAAACAAACTGAATGAATCTGTTTCGTTCAGTAAAATGCTTACTTATAGCAATGTAATGCACTGCTATAAGCAATCATAATGTGTAAAAAAAAACAAACACAATCCTAAGCACTTCTCCAGAGTAGTACAAGGTTTCCATGGTAACATTATATTGCTCTGGTCACAGTGTGTTAAAAAAGAATCATTAAAAAATGTTATAAAAAATAAAAAAATAAAAAAAAATATATTACTTTTTTTTTTGTACTGTCACCAGTCAGTGTAATGCCCTGTACACATGGTCAGATTTTCCGACGGAAAAAGTGTGATCGGATTGTGTTGTCAGAAATTCCGATTGTGTGTGGGCTTCATCGGACTTTTTCCGCTGGAATTTCACACACAAAGTTTGAGAGCAGGATATAAAATTTTCCAACAATAAAATCCAATCAATTAAATTCCGATCGTGTGTATGCAAATCCGACGCACAAAGTGCCACGCATGCTCAGAATAAATTAAGAGATGAAAGCTGTTGGCTACTGTCCAGTTTATAGTCCCGACGTACGTGTTTTACGTCACCGCGTTCAGGACAATCTGATTTTCCGTCAAATTTGTGCGACCGTGTGTATGCAAGGCAAGTTTGAGCCAACATCCGTCGTAAAAAATCTGATGGATTTTGTTGTCGGAATGTCCGATCAATGTCCGATCGTGTGCACAGGGCATAACACTGCATTGCATTGGTGAAAGTATGTAAAAAAAAAAAAATCCCAAAAATTATGACAAAAATTACAACTTCAAAAAACTCCCCATGCCTCTTACTAAATACCTTGTATTATCTATTTTCCAAAAAGGGGTCATTTTGAGGGTATTTGTACTGTCCTGGCATTTTCGGACCTCAAGAAATGAGATAAGCTGTCAGTACATCAGGATTGTTCAAATATATATATATATATATTTACATATAACCTTCCTACAGACTAAATAACATACCGGTACATTGATTTGGGTTATTTTCACCAAAGAAATGTAGCAGAATACACTTTGACCTACATTTATGGAGAACAATTATTTATTTGCAAAATTTTGTAACAGGAATGAAGGAGAACACTTTCTTTTTTAAAGTTTTCTGTCTTTTTTTGTTTATTTATCAAAAAGTAAAAAAACCCTGTGTGATCAAAGCGGAGCTCCATCCAAAAAGGAAAGCTCTGCTTGTTTGCAAAGTGTCTTAAAGAGCCAACGTACAGCTACGACGACTCACGTAGGGGAGCCAACCTGCCACAGTATAACTGCAGCGGCTGGTCGGCAAGGGGTTAAATATCACCAAAAGAAAGCTCTAGTTGTGTAAACAAAATGATAAAAATCTAGTTTGGGTACAGTGTTGCATGACCGTGCAATTGTCATTCAAAGTGCAACATCACTGAAAGCAGAAAATTGGCCAGGGCAGGAAGGGGTAAAAGTGTCCTGTATTGAAGTTTTTTTTTGTTTTGTTTTTTTACATTTTTCTACATTTGTCAGTCAAAATGAAAATAAAAATTATTTAGGCATTTAAATTAGCCATAAGTTATCATAATTAACCAGTTGCCGACCGCCGCATGCCAATGTACGTCGGCACAATGGCATGGGCAGGCATAAGGGCTTACCTGTACGTCCCTGCCTGCCCGCGGGTGGGGGGTCCGATTAGACCACCCGGTGCCTACAGCAGTCGGATTCTTGTCAAGAGCGATCCGAGGTGACGGGGAGGCCACTGATTCATGGCCACACCCTCTTGATCACTCCTGGAGAATGACAGGCTTCCTCGGCTTCTGAACTGTAAACAGAAGAGGAGGAAGTGATGCCATCTCTCCTCGTGTCGGTCTTTTCGTTCCGGAGCTGAGGAGAGAAGACATCCAAGTAAGTGCACCAAACACTACATATACAGTAGAACACTCTAGGCACACTTTTCACCCCTCATCACCCTCCGATCACCCCCCGATCACCCCCCTGTACCCTCTGTCACAGTGACACCAATAGCAGGTTTTTTTTTTTTTTTTTACTGATAACTGCATTGGTGTCATTTTGTGACAGTTATAAGTGGTAGGGCAGTTAGTGTTAGGCCCCTTTAGGTCTAGGGTACCCCCCTAACCCCCCCGATAAAGTTTTAACCCCGTGATCACCCCCCATCACCAGTGTCACTAAGCGATCGTTTTTCTGATTTTTTTTTTTTTACAGGTGACGCTAGTTAGGGAGGTAAGTATTTAGGTTTACCGTCAGCGTTTTATAGTGTCAGGGACCCCCATATACTACCTAGTAAAGGTTTTAACCCCCTGATTGACCCCTAGTTAACCCTTTCACCAGTGATCACATATAACTGTTACGGGTGATGCTGGTTAGTTAGTTTATTTTTTATAGTGTCAGGGCACCCGCCGTTTATTACCTAATAAAAGTTTAACCCCCTAATCACCCGGCGGTGATATAAGTTAAGTTTTAGGGTCAAATAGGGTCTGCGTCACCCCAGGCAGCATCAAGTTTGTGCCAGTACCACTAACACCCACGCACGCAGCATACACCTCCCTTAGTGGTATAGTATTTGAATGGATCAATATCTGATCCGATCAGATCTATACTAGTGTCCCCAGCAGTTTACGGTTCCCAAAAATGCAGTGTTAGCGGGATCAGCCCAGATACCTGCTAGCACCTTCATTTTGCCCCTCCACCCAGCCCAGCCCAACCCACCCCAGCCCACTCAAGTGCAGTATCGATCAATCACTGTCACAAAACACCAAACACATAACTGCAGTGTTTTCAGAGTCAGGACTGATCCCTGCGATCGCTAACAGTTTTTTGGTAGCGTTTTGATACGGTCGCTAACAGTCAGGAGCTTTTTTGCCTGTGAGTCTCACTAGTGTACCACTAAATTTAGAGCCCAAAATGGCAAATCGAAGGTACACTAGTGAAGAGACCTACACGTTTCTGAGCATGACAGATAATGAAGAGGAAGTCACTCATCTGTTAGATTCAGGCTCAGAATACGAACCTGTAGACAGCAGCGGCTCCATGACAGATAGCTCTAACAACGGAGTTGTGGTCCCTGCCATGGTCAAGCATACCAGACCCCAATCTTCTTCTTCTGCTGATGAGGTGCAAGAACCGCAGGTCCCTTGTATGGAGCAGAGAAGTACTAGCGCCGCTATTCCTTCTGGTGAACTGGCAAGCACCAGCGGCCTAGTACACCCTGGTCGTACATCCAGCACTGCAGTAACACTTGGTGACGTGGCAAGTCCCATAAGTGCAAGCTAGTAAGGTGGCAAGCACAAGTAGTGTCCCGCTGCCACCAAGAAGGCGAACACAGGCCCGTCGTGCCCATAGTGCCCTTCCTGCTGCTAATTGGGAACCCACCACTTCTGAAGCACCCGTACTTCCCCCATTCACTGGCCAACCCGGCATTTATGTGGAAACAGTTAATTTTATGTCACTTGATTCTTATTTGTTGTTTTTCACCGAAGATCTCTGTAGATCTATTGTGGACCAAAGCAATTTGTACGCTGATCAACACATCGCCACTATTCCCCAGTCCTACCTTGCCAGAGATTGGAAATCAATTACGGTTTCCGAATGTAAGATCTTTCTGGGCCTTTTCCTCCGCATGGGCATAACCAAAAAGAGTGAGTTGCAGTCATATTGGTCCATTGACCCAATTTACCGTATGCCCGTATTCTCTGCTACCATGGCCAGGGCACGATACGAGCAGATTTTGCGGTTCATGCACTTCAACAACAATGAATTCTGTCGTCCTCATGGAGACCCTGGATACGATCGGCTCTAGAAAATTCGGCCCCTCGTAAACCACTTCAACCAACGTCTTGCAGACTTGTTTACTTCCCATCAAGTTGTCTGCGTTGATGAGTCCCTGATTAAGTTTTCTGTCCGCTTGTCATTCAAACAGTACCTTCCCAGCAAGTGTGCCAGATATGGGGTTCAAGATGTATAAGCTCTATGAAAAGGCCACAGGCTATACATGTAGTTTTATGGTTTACGAGGGAAGTGATAGCCATGTAGAGCCGACAAACTGCCCTGACTACATAGGAAGCGCTGGCAAGATTGTGTGGGACTTGGTGTCACCCTTATTCGGAAAGGAGTACCACTTACATGTGGAAAATTATTACACAAGCATGCCACTTTTTAGTCACCTTTTTGATCATCAGATTGGAGCATGTGGCACCGTGCAACCTAATCATCGGGGCTTTCCCCAGCGGCTTGTAGATTCCCGTCTTAGGCTGGGGGAGAGAGCCTGCTTGCAGTGTAATAATTTACTCGCTATGAAGTGGAGGGATAATAAGAATGTTTTCGTTCTTACCTCCCTTCATGCAGACACGACAGTCCAAATTACTACGGCGACTGGTGTTGTGGAGAAACCCCTCTGTATCCATGAATATAACCAAAATATGGGAGGGGTGGACCTCAACGACCAGTTATTGGCACCGTACCTAGTTGCCCATAAGGCCAGACGCTGGTATAAAAAAGTGTCTGTATACTTATTTTAATTGGCTTTGCTGAATGCTCATGTGCTATACAGAGCTTCAGGACAGACTGGACCCTTCCTTAAATTTCAGGAAGAGATCGTCAGAGCCCTTTTGTTTCCAGACGGTGCTCTACCTCACCTTCCCCAACCAAATGCAGTAAGCCGGCTGCATGAGAGGCATTTTCCTTATGTCCTCCTGAGTACCCCTATCCAACGAGCCCCCCAAAGAAAATGTTGTGTCTGTAGAAAGCGCGGATATAGGCGTGACACCCGCTATTATTGTCCCTCCTGTCCTGACAATCCTGGTCTTTGCATTGGTGAATGCACAAAGAAAAGAAAACAGGGGAGGGGGTTTAGAAAAACACCCCAGGGACTTTTTAGGTGCTTAGAATAAATATTAAACAAAAAGGTAGAGAAACATGTACGATATAATTATACAAAATATATAATTTTTATTGAAAATTAATTCAAAAAAACATGTGTCCATAGAGAATGAGACACCATCATAAAAAGATAGTACATCAATCACAATAGTTAGACCCTTCATGAGTGCATAGAAACCGAGCCACTTAATTCCGTAACAATCTGCCGCTCGACATGTTTTGCTCTAGTACGAGCTTCTTCAGGAGTTTATGGCAACGATTGTAATAGGCTCTAAACAATAAATAGAAAAGACATATGTGAGACATTATATTAAATCAATTAACAATGAGAAAAAGCTAACACCTCTGGGGTTTAGTAAAGTGATATATAAAAATAAGTATAAACTTTTAATCATACATGCATAATGCAGTAATAGATATATTTTGAACAAAATATGTATAAAAAAAGAAGAAATAATTAAGTATTGGTATTCATAGTCTTACCAGGCTGTCGTTTCCAGGTAATACATTGAGATTAAATAGAATAACTTGCTGCAGTACTTTCAATGTACAGGCTCTCATAACATGGATTTTCTGTCTTGATATGGCCACAGAGGGATATAAAGTTTCCTTAAATAATGAAATTATCAGAGATTAACAAAAAGAGTAGAATAGGAAGCCCCCATTAGCCTAAGATTTAGGAAAAGGAATTTTTACCTTAAATAGAATCAATGATTTATTGCTCAAAGTGAAAAACACCTCCTAGCACAAGATGAAAGCAATGACAGTAGTAGATCAATAAATTATAGAGGAGCCCTGGTCCAGAATTAAGGAATCAGATAGGGAAGGAATTCCCATGCAGCAGATTCTAAATAAATAAATAAATATAGCACCGATTAGACAGGCTTAATGAGTGCAGTTCCTGTCACAAATCGACAAGGCTGCACACGAGACACTTACTTGAAAAGATCAAAGGCAGGTGGACTGTGGAACGATCCACACACTCCTTGTGGTGTGGTGCCTGAGACAGAAGATATGCGGTGTCTGTCCGCCTTTATAAGCCCTCCATCCCGGCGGTGTCTGACAGACGTCTATTGAGAATGGCTGCAGCTAGATGGGAAACGCAGCGGCGCCATTGACCGACGCTCGCTGTGTACCCGATCGGTAGTGCGCATGCGCGAAGCAGTATAATGTAATAGAGCCTAGGAAGCCATCAACGCCATCTTATAAGGGGGCAAGTGAATGACGAGTGTAGCGGCGTCAGTGTTAGAGATCAGGATGTGACAAAAATCAATTGAACACAGATATATACGATATACAGATATACAACGAAAGTCACGCAAGAATTGCCAGTGAGATCAAAAAGGGTAGCAGACCTTGTCATCATTGCAATTATTGCAGATTTATATTGGCGGCACAAAGCTTGTTGCTTCCGAGTAGTCGCCTCTTCAGACCTAACATTGCAGTAATGTGCCAATCAGTAGGCATTGTATACATCATGCAATGTGAATGTCAAATGTTCTACATTGGCAAGACCAAGCGACCTTTCTTCTGCCGGATAAGGGATCATGTTTCCTTGATACAAAACAAGAGAATGGAAACCCCCATCAGCCGCCATGTTGGCTTACAACATAATTTTGATAGCAGCTGTCTTTATTTCTTTGCCCTAGAACACATCCCCCCTGGTGACAGGGGTGGAGACTATGATAAATTACTCCTTCAAAAGGAGACACGCTGGATACATGAACTGTCAGCTTTGAAATATCCGGGCATGAATGATGCATTCAGCTTCAAACCCTTTTTATAAATTCATTTTCTTCACCTTTTAACTTCGTTGCTACCCTTTTCTCTTTTTTCCTTTCTTTTCTGCACTTTTTCGTCTTCTCTGATTACATATACCTATGGCAAAATATTTTTCAGATTTATTTGTATGTACAGTATGGCTCTCTATGTAATAACTCCCCACGCAGTTGATATCATTACATTACAGGCTGTCTTTACCTTAATAATGTAGCTGTAATTAATCACTAGTTCAACAAAATTCATTATAAATTTGGTTCCCCATTTATGGCTATTTCTGTCTATTCAGGTTGACTCGGTTAAATTGATGATAGGCAACTCCTATCCTCATATTGATTAGTGGTTCCAAATTATTAATAACTACTGCAGTAGGGAACAGACACAAAAGATATGCTCAGCATCTTTCCAAATAACTGTTCTGCTTTATTATGACGCAGTTGAAGGTTTTATGCACATGATTACGTAGGTATCACATTAATATTACAATTGTACGTTTATGGTAACAAGGGGCGTTACATAGGCAGGCTAATTCTAATCAGGACTCAAAAGAATGTAAACATGTACTGAAAACATTATTAGTGCTGTGTGCACAGTGAGGGCAGTGTGCAATACATACAAAATACAATACAATTATATACAGAACGTACAAATTTCCATTACAAGGTCCACACGGATGCCCGATCCAATCCGATGAATGAGTAATCAATCGCTCCTCCATTGGGAGCCCTAGAGATGTCAGTCCCTTTTGCAGCATACATGGGAGTATTATTATTTTAATTTTCAAATTTTCACATAATACTGTGCCCATTCTCGCTTAGTAGCTGGTCGGATAGTGAGTATTGTCTTCTTTTTGTTTAATGCCATCTTTAATATAAACTATTACTTTTCAGTATATATCTGTGCTCAATTGATTTTTGTCACATCCTGATCTCTAACACTGAGGCAGCTACGCTTGTCATTCACTTGCCCCCTTCTAAAATGGCATTGCTGGCTTCCTAGGCTCTATTACATTATACCACTTCGCGCATGCGCACTACCGATCGTGCACGCAGCGAGCGTCGGTCAATGATGCCGCTGCATTTCCCATCTAGCTGCAGCCTGGGCATTCTCAATAGACGTCCGCATCCCAGCGGTGATGTCAGCCGCCACCGGGATGGAGGGCTTATAAAGGCGGACAGACACCGCATATCTTCTGTCTCAGGTACCACACCACAAGGAGTGTATGGATCGCTCCACAGTCCACCTGCCTTTGATCTTTTCAAGTAAGTTTCTCATGTGCAGCCTTGTCGATTTGTGACAGGAACTGCACTCATTAAGCCTGTCTAATCGGTGCTATATTTATTTATTTATTTAGAATCTGCTACATGGGAATTCCTTCCCTATTGATCTACTACTGTCATTGCTTTCAACTTGTGCTAGGAGGTGTTTTTCACTTCGGGCAATAAATCATTGATTCTATTTAAGGTAAAAATTCCCTTTCCTAAATCTTAGGCTAATGGGGGTGCCCTGTTCTAGTCTTTTTGTTAATCTCTGATAATTTCATTATTTAAGGATATACAAAACTTTATATCCCTCTGTGGCCATATCAAGACAGAAAATCCATGTTATGAGAGCCTGTACATTGAAAGTACTGCAGCAAGCTATTTTATTTAATCTCAATGTATTACCTGAAAACGACAGCCTGGTAAAACTATGAATACCAATACTCAATTATTTCTTCTTTTTTATACATATTTTATTCAAAATATATCTATTACTGCATTGTGCATGTATGATTGAAAGTTTATACTTATTTTTATATATATCACTTTGCTAAACCCCAGAGGTGTTAGCTTTTTCTCATTGTTAATTGATTTAATATAATGTCTCACATATGTCTTTTCTATTCATTGTTTAGAGCCTATTACAATCTTTGCCATAAACTCCTGAAGAAGCTCCTACTAGAGCGAAACATGTCAAGCGGCAGATTGTTCCTTTGCTTGTTCTTATTTAGTGAGCAGATCTGACATCTGCGACACTGATGGTAACCAGATAAATTTTGAAAGAAAGACACTTTTTGGGTGGGTGGGTCCACTACGTGTTGCAGATGTCAGATCTGCTCACTAAATAAGAACAAGCAAAGGAAAACTGAGTCTTTTACATCTTTCAGCACCTCTAGGGTGCATAAGATAGAGCCCTTTATTACATGCAGCTCAAAAGGGGTGGTCTATTTATTGCAATGCCCATGTGGGCTGCAATATATAGGCAGGACCAAACGCCCCATGCAAGTCCGCCTAGGGGAACACATTATAAACATTAAAAATGGTTTCCAATTCCACTCGGTGTCAAAACACTATGCGTTACACCATAATCGAAATCCGGCCAATACCTTATTTCTAGGGATAGACAGATACAGTTCCCACTGGAGAGGTGGATCCCTAGTTAGGGAACTGTCTAGATTAGAAATGGCTTGGATCCACCGTGTTCGATGTTACACCCCCCATGGCCTTAACATTGATACTGATGTAAATGCATTCATCGATAATGGTTAACATTTATGATATTGTCCTCATTCTGAGATCAAGGCGTCCGGTTTGGGTAAATATGACACACAGGACACTCCTCTGTCTAGCTTTTGTTGGAGCATTTGAGCTCAGTTCATTAGGGGCCCACCTTATAAGGTGCACCCTTCTTCCTACAGTTTATGGCGTTCTCTATGAAACCCTTATGAAAACAGATGGGTAACTTTTGGACCTATTATGCAGGTCCATTTTAGATGTTAAGGTGCCCCTGTTTCAAGAAATATATTGCTCTATAGTCAGTCTTGATCCGTTTATGTTTTGCGTCTCTAGATGCAAGACTGCCATTTTTTGTTTATTTATCATCGGTGTGCGGGCAAATAACCAATGTGTCTTTTTAGATATACTATTAGATACAATTAATATTCATGCATATATGCCCCCCTGATTGAAATATCTGATTGACCATTTCTGGTTATAATATCACCAGCATAGTTGTGACATGGGGGATTATTGTCCTCCTTTTTCCTCATCCCGGGACAAGAGTTATGGTTATTTTTTTTTTTTTTTTTTTTATTTATTTTTGTAATTTTATATTTCAATTATTTCTTATTTCAATATTTTTTAGAAATTTACCCTTATATGAGTTGAACTGTTAGAACATAATTCATACATGAGTGGGGGTGTAAATTATTATTGACCCACTATGTTCTACAAACAGGTGTGGTGGGATTCCCACACTCTTAGGGCTCTCTCCCTTTACTGTCATTGACATTTTTAATAAAATTTTTTATTTGCATTTATATATTTTCATTTATGTTGGCTTTCAGTATAGTAACTTGCGATTTTGGTGCGGAAGTTTAGATATGAGGTATTAGATAAGAACAGATTTTAGAGTATACAACCAGTCACTAGAATGGAATATGAGTCTTTTAGCCCATTTTAAAGATGGCGAATCTAGTTTCGGATGCCTTGACTTCAGAAGAGGGCGTCTCTGTACAAATGTTTGATGTATAAAGGTGGTGTGTCAGCACGCCACCCGTACCCCAGGAAGACGACAAGTTTGTCGAAACGGCGTAGGGAGGAGTGACGTGCTGACGTCACCACCATCCACCGCTGATCCCGGAAGCGACGGGCAGCAGCTGTGAGCCGGCCGGCATTGTTTGTGTATACACGCGATTTTAATTCTACAACATTGTAAGTGCATTTTTTTATGATTTGTTTACCAATAAATGTCAGTATTACGCTATGGAGCTTTTTCTTTCATTCTTGGGATTTGAGTGCCAGCTTAACATCCAGCGGACCCCCTGAGTAGAGACCCTAGGAGCCTTAATTTTGATAAAGACCCAGTGGCTGGGGGACACAGCCACCTGCATATACGATCTCCTTAAACAAGAGATCTAAATATCTGGTAAGGGGCAGATCGTTTTGTTTGGTGGAGGAATTTCCCTATTATCACATTCTCCAGGGTGACAACAGTGCATGCTTCACATCAACAGAAGAGTGGTGTTTTATATCAATATTATTGATGCCTTTTCATTCTTTTACTGGTGAAAGACATTTTTAAAAAAAAAGGAACGTTTTTGTATGGACCTTGTTCAACATATTTGATGTCTGATTGCACATATACAAAAGAAGTAATCCTATATGTCACGTATTTATGATAATTTGTGTATGTATATGTTATGGTCATTTAAATGGTTTTTGACCACCCTCACTTATTCACAGCAGCGCAGCCTTTCTTTGTATAGTATTTTGTAATGGAGGTTGTCTCACATTTAGGGTTGCAGCAGCACTAATACCTTTTTGAGTCTTTCACAGACACAGGTTTTTTGGTTTTTGTTTACTGAACACTTTAAGGGATAGCGCAGTATATATCTTTTGGTTTTAAAAGCAATCCTAGCGCCTAATTAGCCTCTAGACTGCTTTTACAAGCAGTGGGAAGGAATGCCCCCCCCCCATCTTCTATGGTTTTCTCTGGCTCTTCTGTCCCAACAGGGAACCCGAACATGCAGCTGGTGAATTAGCCAGCTGACCATAGAGCTGATCAGAGACCAGAATGGCTCCAATCATCTCTATGGCCTAAGAAACCAGAAGCTACAAGCATTTCATGACTTAGATTTTGCCAGATGTAAACAGCGCCAATGGGAAATTGGGGAAGCATTTTATCACACCGATCTTGGTGTGGTCAGATTCTCTGAGGGCAGAGGAGAGATCTAGGGTCTAATAGACCCCAATTTTTTCAAAAAAGAGTACCTGTCACTACCTATTGCTATCATAGGGAATATTTACATTCCCTGAGATAACAATAAAAATGATAAAAAAAAAAAAAATGAAAGGAACAGTTTAAAGATAAGATAAAAAAGCAAAAAAAAAAATAAAGAAAAAAAAAAAGCACCCCTGTCCCCCCTGCTCTCACGCAAAGGCGAATGCAAGCATTGGTCTCAAATGTAAACAGCAATTGCACCATGCATGTGAGGTATCACCACGAAGGTCAGATCGAGGGAAGTAATTTTAGCAGTAGACCTCCTCTGTAAATCTAAAGTGGTAACCTGTAAAGGCTTTTAAAGGCTTTTAAAAATGTATGTAGTTTGTCGCCAGTGCACGTTTGTGCGCAATTTTAAAGCATGTCGTGTTTGGTATCTGGCATGTATCTGGTATGTACTTGGCCTAAGATCATATTTTTTATTTCATCAAACATTTGAGCAATATAGTGTGTTTTAGTGTATCAAAATTAAAAAAAGTGTGTTTTTTCCCAAAAAATGCGTTTGAAAAATCGCTGTACAAATACTGTATGAAAAAAAAAAATGAAATACCCACCATTTTAATATGTAGGGCTTTTTCTTTAAAAAAATATATACTGTTTGGGGGTTCAAAGTAATTTTCTTGCAAAAAAAAAACATTTTTCATGTAAACGAAAAGTGTCAGAAAGGGGTTTGTCTTCAAGTGGTTAGAAGAGTGGGTGATGTGTGACATAAGCTTCTAAATGTTGTGCATAAAATGCCAGGACAGTTCAAACCCCCCATTTGCTGAGAGGCATGTCGAGTCCATGGAATATTTTATAAAAAAAATATATACTTTAAAAAAATATATACTGTTTGGGGGTTCAAAGTAATTTTCTTGCAAAAAAAAATATTTTTTCATGTAAACGAAAAGTGTCAGAAAGGACTTTGTCTTCAAGTGGTTAGAAGAGTGGGTGATGTGTGACATAAGCTTCTAAATGTTGTGCATAAAATGCCAGGACAGTTCAAAACCCCCCCAAATGACCCCATTTTGGAAAGTAGACACCCAAGCTATTTGCTGAGAGGCATGTCGAGTCCATGGAATATTTTATATTGTGACACAAGTTACGGGAAAAAGACAATTTTTTTTTTGCACAAAGTTGTCACTAAATGATATATTGCTCAAACATGCCATGGGAATATGTGAAATTCACCCCAAAATATATTCTGTTGCTTCTCCTGAGTACAGGGATATCACATGTGTGAGACTTTTTGGGAGCCTAGATGCGTACGGAACCCCGAAAACCAAGCACCACCTTCAGGGTTTCTAAGGGTGTAAATTTTTGATTTCACTCCTCACTGCCTATCACAGTTTCGGAGGCCATGGAATGCCCAGATGGCACAAACCCCCCCAAATGACCCCATTTTGGAAAGTAGACACCCCAAGCTATTTTCTGAGAGGTATGGTGAGTATTTTGCAGACCTTGCTTTTTGTCACAAAGTTTTGAAAATTGAAAAAAGAAAAAAAATTTCTTTACTTTCTTCATTTTCAAAAACAAATGAGAGCTGCAAAATACTTACCATGCCTCTCAGTAAATAGCTTGGGGTGTCTACTTTCCAAAATGGGGTCATTTGGGGGGGTTTGTGCCATCTTAGCATTTTATGACCTTCAAAACTGTGATAGGTAGTGAGGAGTGAAATCAAAAATTTACGCCCTTAGAAATCCTGAAGGCGGTGCTTGGTTTTCGGGGCCCCGTACGCGGCTAGGCTCCCAAGAAGTCTGACACATGTGGTATCCTCATACTCAGGAGAAGCAGCAGAATGTATTTTGGGGTGCAATTCCACATATGCCCATGGCATGTTTGAGCAATATATCATTTAGTGACAACTTTGTGCAAAAAAAAAAAGTTTGTCATTTTCCCGCAACTTGTGGCAAAATATAAAATATTCCATGGACTCAACAAGCCTCTCAGAAAATAGCTTGGGGTGTCTACTTTCCAAAATGGGTCATTTGGGGGGGGGTTGTGCCATCTTAGCATTTTATGGCCTTCAAAACTGTGATAGGTAGTGAGGAGTGAAATCAAAACTTTACGCCCTTAGAAATCTTGAAGGCGGTGATTGGTTTTCGGGGGCCCCGTATGCGGCTAGGCTCCCAAAAAGTCCCACATGTGGCATCCCCATACTCAGGAGAAGCAGCAAAATGTATTTTGGGGTGCAATTCCGCATATAACCATGGCATGTGTGAGCAATATATAATTTAGTGACAACTTTTTGTAAAAAAAATTTTTTTTGTCATTATTCAGTCACTTGGGACAAAGAATAAAATATTCAATGGGCTCAACATGCCTCTCAGCAATTTCCTTGGGGTGTCTACTTTCCAAATGGGGGGGTTGTACTGCCCTGCCATTTTAGCACCTCGGTTTGTAGACACTATAACTTTTGCGCAAACCAATAAATATATGCTTATTGACTTTTTTTACTTTTTTTTACCAAAGACATTTGGCTGAATACATTCTGGCCTAAATTTATGACTAAAATTGAGTTTATTGGATTTTTTTTTATAACAAAAAGTTGAAAATATCATTTTTTTTCAAAATTTTCAGTCTTTTTCCATTTATAGCACAAAAAATGAAAACTGCAGAGGTGATCAAATACCATCAAAAGAAAGCTCTATTTGTGGGAAGAGAAGGACGCAAATTTTGTTTGGGTACAACATTGCATGACAGAGCAATTAGCAGTTAAACCGACGCAGTGCCAAATTGTAAAAAGTGCTCTGGTCAGGAAGGGGGTAAAACCTTCCGAGGCTGAAGTGGTTAACTGACACATGCTGCTATATTTGGCCTAGACATCTAAGCATCAATGGCCTCTGGTCACCAAAGAAGTACACATATAGATTGTATACACATACAGATTTTAGATCATCTGAAATTACCCTAATTTACTTCTATTTCAGCAAGATCATCTAGTTTCAATGAGTGCTAATTATAACAAACATGTTATAACAAACATGTTATACTTACAGTACCTGTTCTGTGCAGTGGTTTGCACAGAGCAGCCTAGATCCTCCTCTTCTCAGGTCCCTCTTCGGTGCTCCTAGCCCCTCCCTCCTGTAGAGTGCCCCCACAACAAGCAGCTTGCTATGGGGACACCCAAGCCACACCAGAGCTTCCTAGGTCCATATAGACATGGAGCCATGGCCTGGCTCCATCCCCTTTCTCTCTTCATTGGCTCACTGACTTTGATTGACAGCAGCAGGAGCCAAAGGCGCCACGCTGCTGTCTCAGCCAATAGGAAGGGGATTCCCAGACAGTCGAGTCTCTTGTACAACATTGCTGGATCCAGATGGACCTCAGCTAAGTATTAGGGTGGCTGAGATGGGCTGCTGCACACAAAAGGATTTTCATCTTAATGCATAGAATGAATTAAGATAAAACAAACCTGCTGCCTCTACAACCACTTTAATATCACAGTTTATTTTTGAAAACATGTAATTCTATTATGTACTCAAATGGATTTTTACTTACAGTACAAACTATATCTTCCTGTCTGGTTGATAAAATTCAGGATATGGTCAAATGTTTACCTGTGAAGACACCTCAGGGCTGACCAATCCTGGCAGAAAAATCGATTGTCTGGAATGAATAGTCCCAGACAATTGCTATTGTTCTTCAATTTTTCAAAAAAGATTGTTGGTTGTCAAAACATTTTAAGTGTATCTGTGGCCAACTTTTTTTTTTTTTTAAGAAGTCAGGTTGTTATTGCTCTGTCCCCACTCGGGCGTTTTACTCTCTCTTTTTGTCCTGATGACCATTTTCCCTGAAACAGAAAGTGAGAACTGTCAAAAATAAGATTTACCTTCATTTTGAAAGATTTCTACTTACTTCTTATGCCCCGTACACACGGTTGGATTTTCCGATGGAAAATTGTCCGATCGGAGCGTGTTGTCGGAAATTCCCACCGTGTGTGGGCTCCATTGGACATTTTCCATCGGATTTTCCGACACACAAAGTTGGAGAGCAGGAGATAAAATTTTCCGACAACAAAATCCGATCGCGTCAATTCCGACCATGTGTGGCCTGTACCGACGCACAAAGTGCCACGCATGCTCAGAAGAAATTTCGACATGGAACAGCTCGGTCAGGTAAAATTAGCATTCGCAATAGATACAGCACTTTCGTCACGCTGCAATGTTAAAAATAGTTTAATACAGCGCACTCTCTTCTTCTTTATAATGTGACAAGAATTAGGTAGTTTTGCTGCTCATATTCACACACACTTCTCACAAACTTATTTTTTCGTTTTTTTCTTGGGATTCCCTGAATATATTGTTATTTGTCACATCTGACATACTGGTTTTTTTTTGTTTTATGTTTTTTTTTTTTATTTAAAGCCATTTTTGTTTAGATTTTATGTTTGTATTTTCCAAGGCTGATCTTTGTTTAATTTTATTTTTAGTTTTACTCCAGACTATTTTTGTGTGTGTTTTGTGTGTCAAGTTACCACAACACCATTGATATCTTTTATTATTTAATCTCAAGGAGATTGTTTGGTGTTGGTGTCCCTTGTTAATTTCACATTGTATTTTTGAAATGTACCTGAATCCTCACAAACTGTCCTTTTTGAAGTAAAACACACATAGGGAAGTATATTTCAAACCAAAAATCCTTTATTAAGGTCTCAGAACCAAACAAAGAGGGAGGCAACGCTGGATCAACAGGAGAAATTAGCGAAGCCTGGGACCCCCAGGGCAGACATCAATTCTTGAACATCAAAATTGGTGGCCTGAGGAGTCCATATGTAAGGGAGGGCAGTCTGGTCCAGAAGTCCCAGAGATCCGGAAAGCAGCAGATGACATCTGTGTCCCAGGCTGTGGTAACACAAGAGGCTGCATCTTTTGGCCGACCAGACTGGATCCAGGGTTCTCACTTTCTGGTCTTCCTTCCACGCTTCATTCCGGGCTGTGGCTGTGCTGTTGGAGATGTGGCAGGAGGAGGAGTAGGACCTGGAGGAGGAGGAGGACTGGGAGGACCTGGAGGAGAAGGAGGAGGAGGAGGGGGACCTGCAGGAGGAGGAGGAGGACCATGTGTGAGTTCGCAAAGGTGTGTCTCAGATGTAATTTGGGCCCTCATACCTTTATTAAGAGCCTCCAATATGAGCGACTCACACATGAGTTGTTGTCCCTCCTCCATCCTCTGCATTTTAGAGGCAATGATGCCAGCGAAGTCATCCTCCACGGTCTGTGGTGCTCCCAGGGCCTCTGTAGCCCTCCAAAAGAGGCCTATGGCAGCCTCCTCTAGGGCACTCCTCCTCCTGCCACTTTCTCTTTCCAGGTGTTGGGGAGGGACCTGCAGATCAGCCAGCCGGCTCGGCCCGGCCACCTCCTGGCTGAGACTTCCCTGTGTATGAAAAAGGGACATGGTTTTAGTTTTTGCTTCATCAATAACAATCAGAAATTAGTACTCCAAACTAACATCTAGTTAACATCATTGATTGGACAAGCAGAAATATTTAGAGGAATGCTATACTTGGCTCAAGCTGGGCTCCTCCACATGTTGCTGCCTGGAAGGCCCAGGTTGGGCGTCAGAAGCCTCAGCTGGAGGGGAAGGAAGCGTGGAAGGAAGACTGGAGAGTGATGACCTGGGTTCAGTCTGACCTGCCAGAAAATGCAGCCTGTCATAGTACCACATCCTGGGGACATAGAAGTCATCTGCTGCTCCGGATCTCTGCGAATCCTGGACTTTCTGGCGCTCCCTTACATATGTGCTCCTCAGGCCACCAATTAGGATCTTCAAATATGTGATGTCTGCCGTGGGGATCACCTGCTTCACAATTTCCAACAATTGATCCAGCGCTGTCTTCCTCTTTGTTTGGTTCCTGTAATGTGGGTGGTTGATCTCCCACAAACAGGGCAGCTCCCTGAACATGTCAATGAATATTGACATGAAGTCATTATCTTGTAATAAGATATCCATGTTCACTGCAAGACACAACACAAGACAAAGCCTAATGTCAGACCAAACTCTCCTAATCTTGTTACAATATAGGCCTCAATCTAGAAGCAGTATAGGCACAAGTATGTCTCTTACCTTCGTTCTTACGATCGGCGCGTCCAATGCTCCTTCCTCCGCTCACAGATCGTACGTAATACGCACGTGTGTTACGCTTTATACACACTGCGCATGCGTGTAACTCCGCCCGCCCCTGACGTTCTTTCTAGTCTATTCCCCGCCCCTTTTCGTTTGGCGCAGTGGGTGAAGAGCACATGGCGGAGTCAGAGCAGGTGCGTGCTAATTACAGGAACGAGGAGGAGGAGGAGGAAAGCCCGGATCCGGACATGTCCCGATCCAGAAGGAGAAGATTTAAGGCCACAAATATGTCCTTTGGGGAGATGTTGGAGATGGTGGACATCCTGAAGAAGGCCGACTATGACGGAAAGTATGGGCCTTACCCCAACCCCAATATCAGAAAGGCCAAGATCATGGCGAAATTAAGAAATTAAGAGAGCCCGAGCAGTACAGAAAGATCCGGAGAGTGCTGCAAAAAAGTAAGTAGTTGTGCTGTGTTCCTATTCTTTTTGTCTTTACTACGTTCGTGCTGCTTCATATGCTTTTCTTAATTGTTGTACAGTTTAAAATGTCAATTTTAATGTTCATGGGCACATTATTCGTTCGTATCAAATATTTTTTTTTCGGCCTCTAAAACACCATTGTTTAGGCCATATGCATTTTCCTACATTTTTTAGGGCCTACTTGGATGCAAAATATTTGGTTGTGTAGATGGGTTTGTTACTAGAATGAAATGCATACTAGATTCTGTGTAAGGAGAGGACACTCAGCAGCTGTTTTCACATCTGGACGCTGGAGCACTAGTGTGGGACACAAGAACACCATTTTTATTAGGGGGGCCACACAGGTGCTCCAGTGTATACTATAGGGGGGTCTCCATCTGTGAAGCTTGGACAAAACAGGTAAAGTATTGCAGGTTGAAAAAGGACACTAAAAAAGCGACATCTTGGAACTCTGCTAAAATTGACAATTGTACCCCACTTCCAAGCAATGTTTCCTATTCATAGTTCTGCCAACAAATATCTGTGTGCTAATTATACCATTTTTGTTTTACATAGGGGAGAAAAGACTCGGAGGACACCCCTCATCCGAGGAGACCAGAGACCCCCCACCTCTGGAAGAAGGTGAAATACCCCCAACACAAGTGGAGCAGGAGGAGGAAGAAGATGTGGTGGAAATAGGCACCACAACAGGTGAGTGTCTGCGACCACAGGCTCAGGTAAGAGATGGATGCTGGCAGATTTTTGATACCTGTTTTTGTTTGGTTTCTCTCTTTTTAGGTGATCGTGAGGTTGGGGATCGAGATCCTTTCACATCAGATAGTGCCCAGATCCTGATCGGGTAGATAATGGGGTGTAATTTAGAACTGGAAAACATCAAGAAAAAAATCAATGATGTGATTCAAAAAATAATAACATCATTGATGTTTTGGGGCGAATTTGAAACCCCACAAAATCTCTTTTTTTTGTGTGGTACAATGTTTTAAATTTTTTAGCGATGTTTCGAAATGCCAAATTTGGAGGATGCACACAGTGTGCCAACATGTGCTATCTGCCATCACGGGAGATCAATGGACGCGTTTTGGGGGTGCAACCCCTTCCTCAATAATAAAGTAGCTGTGAGGAAGGGGTTGCTCCCACAAAACACTTCCCTTGATCCCCCGTGATGGCAGCTAGCACATGTTGACATTCGTAAATTGGTGTGCATCTTCCAAATTTGGCTTTTCCCCCCATCTGAACGCAATATCAAACACAGTTCCTAAATACTCATGTCTGATATTGCCTTCAAGTTTTACCATATGTGAACTTTGTAAGTTCAAGATTGTTGTGTTTCTTGTTGGTTTTACACAGGCCTGTTTTATCGTAAATGGACATTTCTATTTTTGATAATGCCACCCCAAAAATTGTTATACAACAAACATGTTGGTTTGTTTTAAAAACCGTTTCTAAATGCACATGTAATTGTGCAGGTATTAAAAAGTTTGTTAATCAAGAATGTGTGGATTATTGTCTCAATGCTACAACACTTTTGTGGTGATGTAATTGCTGTTTTCTGAGAAAATGGTGGTTATTTCCTAAGGGCAAATCCTCTTTGCACTACAAGAGCATTTTCATTGCAGTTTCAAGAGCACTTGTAGTATAAAAAGTGTATACGCCTTTAGTAGATAACAGCCAACAGTGCTTTGTATAAGGTTACACAATCACGCCATTTTCAGGACTCCACACATTGCTGTCAGGGTCAGCTAAAACAAACACAAGCAGTAAATGTCACCAAAGATTATTATTTTTTTATTTGATAAATGCTTCACAAATTGTCTGGCATATTGATGGCCCCCCTACCCGCAAAGAACTCAAGGTATCTTAACCGGACATCACGGGCACTCAGGGAGGGCAAGCCAGGACAGCCACTTTCAAGCGCCGTCAGGGTTGTATCATGTAGATTTCCGGCCTCAGGCCCAACTGAGCCAGCATAGTTGGCAGAATGTTGGCGTAAAAAGTTATGGAGAACACAGCACGCCAGGATTAGATGATTAAGTTTATACTCCGCCATATGGATGGGTGTCAGAAATAGGCGTAACCGGCTGGCCATGATTCCAAATGTGTTCTCCACCACTCTTCTGGCTCTGGCCAGCCGGTAATTAAAAACCCTCTGTTCCGGGGTGAGGGTCCTCATCGGGAATGGCCGCATAAGATGGTCCCCCAGCGCAAATGCTTAATCCGCAATGAAGACAAATGGGAGTCCTTCCACATTGTCCTCTGGAGGTGGCAAGTCCAAGCTGCCATTCTGGAGATGCCTGTAGAACTCCGTCTGGGTGATGACTCCACCATCGGACATCCGGCCATTCTTCCCCACGTTCACATACAAGAAGTCGTAATTAGCCGACACCACCGCCAACATCACAATACTATTGAACCCCTTATAGTTTAAATAGTACGACCCCGAGTTGGGTGGTGGGACAATGTGGACGTGTTTCCCATCAATTGCCCCTCCGCAGTTAGGAAAGTCCCACCGCTGGGCAAAGTGGGAGGCCACTGTCTGCCATTCCTGTGGCGTGGAAGGAAACTGTTGAGGAAAACAAAAATAATTTACTATTTTTGCACATAAACATGGCAAGCAGATTAGGCATAAACATTCTTGGCCAACCTCCAGATAGCATTTATTAAGGGGAAATTAACACCAAAGTATAAGGTACACCTATCATATTCCCCCTCCCCCCCTCTCATGGGCCATTTCTAACATTATAGGGGGGGAACTCTTGGACAGGTAACCCTCTTCACTTCATTGAGAGATGAATGCCTAAATACAGGGTATTACTTGGAACAGCCCCTCCTTAGTTACACTATTGGCAGCCCACTGGACAGGTAAGAAGTGTCATAATACAAAGATATAAATACACACTGTACACATTTGAGCACATTTGGACATTCTGATATTACCTATCAAGATAATAATAGTATACAAAAACTTTAAACAGTACCATTGGAAAGTATACAGGCAGGCCCTTGCACTACATGCTTTGGGGAATTCATCCATAAATCTGACCAGTAAAGAGGTGGGTATAGTGTGTATGGGTTTGGCAAAGTCAGCAGATAGATGATTGAGGATAGATAGATAATTGGGATCAGCTGACTTAGCAGTTGGGGGGAGGGAGGGTTTAGAAAAATGATTTGGGGACACTACAAAAAAAGCCTCTGGCACTCTGCCTGAATTTAAAGCACAAATCAAATTTCTAAACATTTTAGGGGGTGTTTGGGGTAAAGCACTACTATGGAGCTGATAAAATACATTGTTAAGTGACTACATGAGGTGAATATAGGACAGGAGAGCATGTTGGGGAGGTTATTGAAGGCAGATATGTATGAAGGACTTAAAAAATAAATACCTAAAAATACAGCATGCATGAGAACAAAGGGGACATTCACAGCATATTACAATCATGGTAATTAGGGAATGTGGAAAGAAATACAATATATTATCAAATATTAAATACAATAAAATGTGATATTAAAGGATAAAAATCTTACCTTCATATACTCCTTCTGCAGGACCTGTATGATGGCAGAACAGGTCTGTGGGATAATGATCCCCAGAGCCTGGGGGGAGATGCCTGTCGAGAATTTGAGGTCCTGCAGGCTTTTCCCCATCGCCAAGTACCGCAGGGTAGCGACGAGCCTCTGCTCCGGAGTGATGGCTTGCCTCATGCAGGTATCCTGCCTGCTAATATAGGGGGTCAGCAAAGCCAACAAACGGTGAAATACGGGGTCCGTCATCCTGAGAAAGTTCCTGAAATCATCAGGATTATTCTCACGGATCTCACGGAGCAAAGGCATATGAGAGAACTGGTCACGCTGAAGCAACCAATTCTTGGTCCATGAACTCCTCCCCACCCTGTTCATGGACTGGACTTGTGTCAAGGTCAGGACCCCAACACCAAGCCCCCGCACAGCACGAACTCTATGAGGAGTACGTATACGCAACATGGCTAGAAAACCGTCGGCTGCTCAGAACGAAGTAACAGAACACACTGAAGAACAGCAAGGCCTGTGAAGAGCGACCTGAAAAACAGTAACGAACGAACAAGAACACAATGACTACTTAAAGTCATGCGGAACTTGCTTGCACGCACTGAAGAGCAGATACATACCCACAAGCACAAACTGAATGGCAGAAAACGATCTGAAAGCCACAAGTCTGAAAAAGCGCGAATCGTCTCTCACCAAACTTTTACTAACACAAGATTAGCAAAAGGAGCCCAAAGGGTGCCGTGCTTGGTTCTGAACTGGCCTTTTCTAGTCTTGTCGTACGTGCTTGACGTCACCGCGTTCTTGGCGATCGGAAATTCCGACAACTTTGTGCGACTGTGTGTACGCAAAACAAGTTTGAGCCAACATCCATCGGAAAAAATCCTAGGATTTTGTTGTCGGAATGTCCGAACAAAGTCCGACCGTGTGTACGGGGCATTATTGTGTCTCTATAACAATAAGTAAGGGGAATTTTATTCAATAAGAAACAGAGAGCAACCATTTCTAACTCTATCCAAATTAATAACAAACTATTTTCAAAATTGATAATTTATATTAATTAACAATCAGTATATTTTATTAGTTGCAAATATATTTTCATTGTTTTGAAAGACAACCTGTTCCTTGTCAACTCATTTGTAAAGTACAGCAGGAATGACTGCACATATGGTGGTCTTATTTAGTTTTTTAGCTAAAAACCTTGACAATGCTTATTTAATAATTCTTGAATGTGCCCTCTAAATTACACTCAGAACGCACTACATGAACAGTGTTGATATTTTATAAAATGTATAATATTTTCTTGTTCTCAAGCCTTTGTGTCAGTGAAAACATTTCTGAATGATGTTTATAAACATACAGTACTATCTGCATAATTGTTAGTGCTGAGGTTCACGGTATGGTTCTTTGATCAACATTCCTATTATTTTTTGTCCTATTGATATGTTGTCCAGGTATAACTTCTGATTTTATTTCATCATCATTTCTACTATCAGAATACACTTGAGTATAAATAGGATGCTGCTTAATTTGGTAATTCGGTTTTTGAATCAGCATTCTTGCAACAATTAAGTATAATAAAACAGAGGAGGAAAGTGTCTGCATGCATAAAACAACAAATAAATTTGACCCTTACCTGCTGGTTCCAAAGAAAAATCAATAAATTAAGCAGCTTACATTTGCAATTATAATTATACAGAGCTATCAGTCAAACTTTAAAATGGTTATCAATACAAATCCTTTGAGAAACCAAAATCTGTAAAGAAATTACTAAAGCAATTAATAAGGTAAAAGTTTAACAGGACCTTATTTGAGTACTCCTAAGTCCAAACAATATTAAAAAATATTGGTCTATATAGTAAACTGTTGGTCCATACACAAACACACACACACACACACATACACATAATCCACAAACTACTCAACCCAACGGGCATTCTAAAAAATATTTTGTCTGCTGTTTGGCAGCATGAGGAAATTGTTACATCCATTTACTTGTATTGCTTCATTTTTAGTTTGCTAAAAAAATATCGGACTGTCTTCAAGTTAAGAAAAATGACCAACAGTTAACTTAATTTAAAATAGAAAACAATAATTAATTTATATAAGGAAATGATTCCAGACCACTGCACTTCCAAAAATCATTTTATTGAAGCTCCATATTACAAGTGGTTGACATAAACAACAAAAAAAACAGCAAAAAAAATCTGACTGTCTTCAAGTCAAGAGAAATGATCAACAGTTAACTAAACTTAAAATGGAAAAAAATAATGCACTTATATTACTATAGCAGTCTTTGTTCTTTATAAAATTGGTAATAACTGAACTATGCTATAAAACTGAGAAAGATCCCAGATAGCAAGTAATTGTGCTGCAAGATTTAAAATGACTAGCTAAGCTATTGCTAGACTTGCCATGCTCTACAAGTTTGTTGCACAATTGCAGAAAGTCTGCATTGCATGACTCCTGATCAACTTTCTTTGCAAACATTCTGTAAGTTTGCTGCAAATTCTGGTTCAGTCATGTTGTGCAATAGTCATCCCACCACGTGGGTCACTGTGGCTGAATTTTCATGCTGTAGACTTGCAGAGCTCTTGCTGCAGTCTCACCACTGCAACTTTGCTCTTGCTAGAGACTTGCCATGAAAAATTGCTATGAGTTGGAAAACTGTCAAGGACAACTTGCTAGTGAAAATGTGCAGCAAGTTAACAGACTTACAATTCAACATTGCCACAAATTTGTGGCAAGTTATTCTTGCTATCTGGGTTATTGTAAAGTTTGCAGGCTCATGTCCTGTTCTATGAAAATAGTGAGATGTCAGCACAGTTTCATCTTTATCAGCTGTCTTTCCCTCAAGCAAAGTAAGCCTCCTGGTATATGGATGCCCCAGGACTTAAGACACTATATTCACATAATTCTATAATCAATGGAGAGAAAGAGTTCACACACCATGTAAGATGCCACAGTGCCATCAGCCAATCAGGACTAAGTGGAAATATCAGGTAGCAATGAACTTCTGCCTAGCAACACGGATGCTGCCAGGCTGTAAGAGCAGAGTTGGTGTTGGTGGCAGAGAGTAGTTGAGCAGGGTTTTTTTTGCTCCCAACATTACTACCCTGAGGAGGGGCCTCCATATCAAAAAGAGCAGGCTTATCAAGATGAAGTTAATAGACTTACCTTATTTATCCTAATCACTCTTACCAAGTGATTAGGATAAATGGATGAGGTCAGCACCCAACAGCTCTCCTCAGGGTCATACCCTTCTAGTGGATGAGGTCTTGAAGTGAATTATTAATCTTGCTGAATCCTATGATAGCCTCTACCTAAAGCTTCTCTTGACCTTTGACAAAAACTGGAGGTTTAGAGGAGACAATGTACTTCTGGGTTTACTGGTTTCAGCAAAGAGACATTGAAAAAGTTGGGATATCCTTATGGAGGAAGTTCCATACAGAAACAAACAGTGTTGGTTTGTTTATGATTTTAAAATTTGTAATGAATCTTGGTGCCAGTTTCTGAGGGTGAACCTTGAGAGAGATATAGCAAATGGATTGTCACACCTAATCACCAATCTTGAAGGTGGAAGTAGCAGAAAGTTGGTTATCAGCAAAGGCTTTCTGGAAGGCAGAGGCATGCACAAGGTTATGCGTGGATTTCCAAATGGTAGAAAATGGCTTATTAATCTCAGAAACATTTTAACTCTGAGAAGAAAAGAATCAGCGCCTGAAGTAACATCCATAAACCCAGGAGAAGAGAGAAGTCCCATATATAATAAGCAAATTCTGCCCATGGGAGGAAAGAAGCTTTTTTGGTTCACAAACAAAAGTAAAATACTTTCCACATGTGCTATGCACAGAAGTCCTTTATCTGTCCTTACAAGCAACCTGTCAACAATGAATATAGCTTATGGTGTAAGCTCTCCCTATTTGTGTAAGTGGGGCCCACAGCCTGGCAGGATTCCGGATAGATGATGAGGACCACCATGGTGTGGACATTGGCAGGATTCATGGCTAAGACAGAATCAGAGATAAGGTACCCTAGAAACAGGACCTTGGTAGCATGGGTAGCATTAAAAATACATTTTCATGAAGAGAATATTCTCGGAGCTTGGCCAAGACAGCCTAATCATGAGGTCACGGTCTGCCAATAACTGAGGATGTCAGATTGTCCAGGTAGACAAAAAAACCTCCGGCCCAACCCAAGACTTTCCACAGACTGCCCGCTCCTCTGTCTGACATTTATTAAATAGCTAATGGGGGGAGACACCCGATGATGTAATCGGGTGCCCCCTTGTGATGATACCAACCATTCAGGTGCAGCGGTGTGACAGGCGGTGTGGTTGATGAAGAATTTACCCTGTGGGACATTGTTTTTAGCCTGCTGATTTTGTACTTCACCGCCAGCTTGTGTATGACCTTTGCCTGTCTGACCACTCTCTGGATTTCGATCGTGTACCACTTTCCCTGATCTGTTGCCAACCTGATCTGCCTGACTAAGTTTTCGCCTCAATCCTCAGCACACAAGCTCCATTTCGGACATTACCTATCACAGGTACCTTACAGATACGCAGAGGAGAAAGCAAGCTGAATTCCCAACTGTGCACAAAAGACTCGCCAGAACCAGGACACAAACTGACTACCCCTGTCTGAAACAATCACCTTGGGTAGCCCATGTAAGCGAAAGATCTCCCAAGCAAAAATAGAAGCCAGTTCCCAACTTCTTAAGTGAAATACAATGACACATCTTAGAGAACCGGTCAACCACCATAAGGATAACTGTGTTGCCCTGAGAGTTGGTTAACTCCACAATGAAATCCTTAGACAGGTGGGTCCAGGGCCTCTCTGCATTGGTTATGGGTTGTAGAAGGCCCACTGGAAGGTGTCGTGGAGTCTTACTCTGAGCACACATGGAACATGCAGCTACGAAGCTACGTTATATCAGCACGTAGACTAGGCCACCAGAATTGTTGGGAAATGGCCCAAAAGAGTTAATTCTTCCCAGGGTGGCCTGCAGCCTTGGGAGAATGGTAAGTCTGGAGCACAGTAGAACTGAGACTCTCTGGGACAAAGCAGCAGTCACAAGGTTTCTCGGGAGGAGCATGGACCTGAGCAACAAGATTTTTCTCACCCAAAGGAGAAGGGAGACTGGTGCAAACTGTAGCCAGAATATGATCAGAAGGAACCACAGGAACCGGAACCAACTCCAACTTGTAGAGGAAAACTGTCGTGACAAGGCATCAACCCTTACATTATTAGTACCAGGTAAGAATGAGACAATGTAATTGAAACTTGACAAGAAAAGAGCCTATCGTGCCCTTCTGGGAGAGAGGCGTTTAGCCTCAGACAAGAATGTGAGATTCTTATGGTCAGTAAGAATGAGAACCGGCACAGTGCTACCTTTGAGGGGATGTCTCCATTCTTTCAGGGCTAAAATGATCGCCATCCACTCTCTGTCACCAATCTCGTAATTGCATTCCGCAGCTGACAATTTCTTGGAAAAGTAGCCACAAGGATGCAAAGCGCTTTCAGAGGTAGGACGCTGAGACAGAAGGGCGCCAACTCCAGTCTCAGAAGCATCAATCTCAAGGATAAAACATAACATAAGATCAGGATGTGCCAACACAGGAGCAGAAACAAAGGCAGCCTTGAGACTCTCAAAGGCCTTTACAGACTCCAGGGACCAACTCTGTGGGTTACCGTCCTTTCTGGTCATATCAGTCAGGGGCTTGACCAGAGATGAGAAGTTACGAATAAACTTCCGATAATAGTTGGCAAAGCCCAGGAAACGCTGCAGAGGACATAAAACCACGGTGCGGGGCCACTGTAGGACTGCTGAAAGTTTCTCTGGGTCCATTGAAAAACCAGCAGTGGAAATGACATAACCGCAGAATTTAACCTGTTCACGATGGAACTCGCACTTCTCCAATTTACAATAGAGATTGTTTTTTCTTAGTTTCTGAAGCACAGGACAGACATCTGTGTGGTGGCTCTCCAGGAATATGGAAAATATGAGGATATCATCGAGATAAACCACCACACACAACTGCAACAAATCTCGGAGGACATCGTTAATGAATTCCTGGAAAAGTGCTGGGGTGTTACAAAGGCCAAAAGGCATTACGAGGTACTCATAATGGCCTGTTCTGGTATTAAATGCAGTTTTCCACTCGTCGTCCTACTTAATCCTCATGAGATTGTATGCCCCTCTCAAATCAAGCTTTGTGAAAACCGTTGCTCCATTGAGGCGGTCAAATAACTCCAAAATCAATGGGATCAGATAGGCATTCTTAATCGTGAAATGATTGAGACCCCTATAAGCAATACAAGGTCTCAGTTCACCACTCTTCTTCTTCACGAAGAAGAAACCAATACCAGCAGGGGATGAGGATTTGCAGATGAAACCTTGAGAAAGTGTGTCTGCAACATACTCCTCCGTGGCCTTATCCTCCAAAACTGACAAAGGGTAAACCTGGCCACAAAGGGGGGTATGGCACCAGGTTGATGGTCAATTGCACAATCATACGGCCAGTGTGGTGGCAAACTACTGGCTTGACCTTTGTCAAAGACATTGCTGAAATTGCAATACTCCTCTGGCAGGGAGGAAAGTGAAGAGGTGCACAGAACCTTGGCTACCTTCTGGAAGCACGTCCTACTGCATTGTGGCGACCAGGAGAGAACCTCAGCATGGAGCCAATCAAAAGAGGGGTTGTGCCTGTGTAACCAAGGATAACCAATAACCAGCGGAAACTTAAGTGAGGAAATAACTTGGGATTGGATTATCTCATGAAGTGCCCCTACGGCCATGGACAATGGAACAGTCTCATGAATCACATGGGCAGGCTGTAGAGGCCTTCAAGAGCCTCAATGGCAAGTGGAGTGTAATGCAGCTGCAGCGGAATTGAGTGCTTCGATACAAAGGCAGCATCAATGAACAGGCCTGCAGCCCCAGAGTCGATTAGAGCCTGTATCTCGATGGACGACTCAGCCCAAGAAAGGGAAACCAAATACAGGGGCTTATCCTTCTGAATAACTGGTGATGAAACAACTCCACCTAAGGTCTGTCTGTGACAGGACCTCAAGGTTCGGGCGTTCCCTGGATGGGTAGGTCAAGACTTCAAAAAGTGACCTGCCTGGCCACAATAAAGGCAGAATCTCTCCCTCCTCCTAAAGGTTCTCTCATCCGCAGAGAGATGCCTGAAACCCAAGTGCATGGGTTCACCTTCACTGACTGACTCGGTACCAGAAGGCATGGGAGGTGAGGGAGGCAAGGGTGGGACCTCAAAGTTGGTAGACAAACGTACAGGAGGCTTCCAAAAGCGCTTTTCAAAAGAGAGTCTTTCTCTGAGTCTGAAGTCAATGAGGATGGCAAGCATGATCAACTTCTCCAGACTTGCTTGGCTGACATTCCTTCTGGCTCTAGATCCTGCTTGCTGTTCCACTACACTGATCCCTGACTTTCTCGCTTGGCTGACTTTTCGTTCCGGTTACCGAACTTTGGCTATGTTTTGATTACGTTCGTTCTATTTACTTTTATTATTAAACAAGTTTGATCTAACTGTACTTCTGTCTTGGTCTGCTTTCATGGTTTCTGACAAGGACCTTGCAATTAGCCGACAGCTGAGCGGCCAGCTCAGAGAAGGAAGGGCTGGTAACTCTGGACAAGCTGCAGAGATCCACAGCTCAGGTGGGAGAATCTATCCACAAGATAACTATTAGTCGTACACTCCACAAATCTGGCCTTTATGGAAGAGTGGCAAGAAGAAAGCCATTGTTAAAAGAAAGCCATAAGAAGTCCAGTTTGCAGTTTGTGAGAAGCCATGTTGGGGACACAGCAAACATGTGGAAGAAGGTGCTGTGGTCAGATGAGGCCAAAATTTTACTTTTTAACCTAAGAGCAAAACGCTATGTGTGACAGAAAACTAACACTGCACATCACCATCACACACCATCCCCAACGTGAAACATGGTGGTGGCAGCATCATGTTGTGGGGATACTTTTCTTCAGCAGGGACAACCAAGGTGGTCAGAGTTGTTGGGAAGATGGATGGAGTCAAATACAGGTCAATCTTAGAAGAAAACCTGTTAGAATCTCCAAAAGACTTCAGACTGGGGAGGAGGTTCACCTTCCAGCAGGGCAACAACCCTAAACATACAGCCAGAGCTACAAGGGAATAGTTTAGATCAAAGTATATTCGTGTGTTATAATGGCCCAGTCAAAGTCCAGACCTAAATCTAATTGAGAATCTGTGGCAAAACTTGAAAATTGCTGTTCACAGATGCTCTCCATCCAATCTGACAGAGCTTGAGCTATTAGACAAAAGAACAATGGGCAAAAATTTCACTCTAGATGTGCAAAGCTGGTGGAGACATACTCAAAAAGACTTACAGCTGTAATTGCAGCGAAAGGTGGTTCTACAAAGTATTGAATCAGGGGGTGAATACAAATGCATGCCACACTTTTCAGATATTTATTTGTAAATCATTTTGAAAAACATTTATCATTTTCCTTCCACTTCACAATGATGTGCCACTTTGTGTTTGTCTATCACATAAAATCCCAATAAAATACTTTTACATTTTTGGTTGTAACATGACAAAATGTGGAAAATGTCAAGGGGTATAAATACTTTTTCAAGGCACTGTACATAAATATACTATAAAGGAGCAGATAATGTAATACTTGCGTAACAAACCTTACTTTGATTTTGATGGTGCCCACTTGTCATTCTATCCAGATTTATCTCTACACAAACTTATGCAACAAAAGACCCTTCACCTCCTTCTAGATGCCTTCTGGGCCTGGGGCATATTGTATAGGTGGGGCTTTCCTTTCAGCCTTCAGGTGCAGAAAGCTGGAAAATTGTTTGTGCTACATGATATAGATGACCCTTCCAGCTTTCTTTCTCAGCTGCACCTTGACCCTGTGGACTTTCCAGACAGGCAATATACCACTGATGTTCCTGTGCCTGAAAGACTCCAACCTTGGCTACCAGCATGCTCTAGAAGGTACCACTGCTGTTGTACGAGTGGTTCTGTGGCGAAGACCCCTCTATTGCAAAATTCTTGTGATAGCAAATAGCTGGTGTGTTTGAGGCTTTGATTGCTACTTTCCTTTCTACCTTGGGGCCTGTGCAGGTATATCTCTTCTGACTCTAACAGTTTTGAGGACTCATTATTGCTCCTGTGGTGACCTATTTTTCTCAGCTTCGAAATTAACAGTCATTCCAGTCATACTTTTGTTTATTTACACCTGCAATGGAGTGGCAGGACGTGACATAACATGGTTTATACTGTATGTGAGACCACTTAAAAACACCTCTGTGTCCATTTCTATGGCCTACCTTACCACCAGGGCCTCTCTTCCATATGCCTACCCACAACTTTCCAGTAGGCAGGTCTCCTTTTGGAGCTTGTTTTGATCGGGACGCCTTGCCCCTGCCTGAAGCCCGTTCACTAGTTGGACAGGGATCCACGCTGGTGCTTTAGATGTTAAATGTTTGTACAGTCTCCCACATTTTTGATGTTTTTTCTTCACTGTTACTTTGTATTGTAAATTATTGTTGCTTTTTTACCTTTTCAGGGTGCAGACTTATGCGCGTACACATGATCGGAAATTCAGCCAGCAAAAGACAGGTGAGAGCTTTTGGTCAGAAAATGCGACTGTATGTATGCTCCATCGGACTTTTGCTGGCCGAATTTTCCGCCAGCAAAAGATTGGGAGCATGTTCTCAATTTTCCAAATGGAAAAAGTTTCATGTGATGGAAATTCTGCTCGTGTGTATGCAATTCCGACAAGCAAAACAATGCATGCTCAGAAGTACGAGACGAAGCCGCTCAGTCTGGTAAAATGACCGTTCGTAATGGAGATGGCACATTCGTCACACTGCAAATTTTTAAATCTTTCAATGCAGCGCATTCTCTTCTCCTTTATAATGCTAGAAGAATGAAGTTGTTTTGCTGATCATATTCACACAGACTTTATTATTTCTCGTGATCTCCTGAATAATCTTTTTGTTTTTTAAAGCCAGATCTTCATAATAATGTTTATAATTCATTTTCATAGTCATTTTTTATTTTTTTTGGAATCAAGATCTCCTGTTTTTTTTTTTTTATTATTATTTTATAGTGATCTCCATTTTTTTTTATGTGGTTGGTTGGTGTCCTTTGTTATTTTGACATTGTATTTTCTAAATGTACCTGCCTACTCCAAAAAAAAACTGTCCTTTTTGAAGTAACACACATAGGCAAGTATTTCTGAAAACAAAATATCCATTTATTCTGGGTCATAACAAAATAAAGAGGAAGGTAACGCTGGAGAAACTGGTGAAATTTGCCAAGCTTTTGTACCCCAGGGCAGACATCAATAATTTTACAGTCAAAATTGGTGGCCTGAGGAGTCCTTATAATAGTGAGCACAATCCGGTCCAGGACTACAAGAGATCAGGAACAGCAGCAGATGACATATCTGTCCCCAGGCTGTGGTCATACCACAGCCTGCATCTTTTGCCAGACCAGACTGAACCCAGGCCATCACTCTCTGGTCTTCCTTAGACGCTTCCTTCCAGGCTGTGGCTGTGGTGTTGGAGGTGTGGCAGGAGGTGGAGGAGGAGGAGGACCTGGAGGAGGAGGACCATGGTTCAACTCACAAATGTGGCTTTGACTTTTGAGTTGACCCCTCAAGCCCTTGTTTAAGGCTTGTAACATCACTTCCTCACATAAGAGGCTTTGGCCCTCCTCCATTTCCAGCATTTTGCATGCTGTAATGTATGCAAAGTCCTCTTGAACACTGTGGGGAGTTCTGAGGGCCGCAGTAGCCTTCAGAAATAGCCCAATTGCTGCCTCCTTCACGTTACTCCTCTTCCTGCCAGTTTTTGGTTGAAGGCGGAGGGGAAGAACCTGCAATTCTGGCAGGCTACTGGGCCCGGCCACCTCCTGGCTGCCACTTTCCACGTCCTGGCTGAGGCTTTCCTGTGTATGAAAAAGGGACCTAGTTTTAGTTTTTGGTTTGTCAATCACACACAATTTTCAACTCATGACTGTTGCAAATTTAATGTTAATAAATAGAAAAGACTATCATTCTGACCCCAGCATTTTTCATTCTTGTCCCAATCACTTGTGGCCACTACTGTCTATTGATATTTAAACCACTTTGTGAAATCAGAAATTAGTGATCAAAATTAGCATATATTTTACATCATTAATTTGACAACCAGAAATATTTTGAAGAATATCTATACCTGACTCAAGCTGGGCTCCTCCACATGTTGCTGCCTGGAAGGCCCAGGTTGGACATCAGAAGCCTCAGCTGGGGGGGAAGGAAGTGTGGAAGGAAGATTGGAGAGTGCTGGCCTGGGTTCATTCTGGCCTGCCAGAAAATGCAGTCTGTCATAGTACCACAGCCTGGGGACATAAATGTCATCTGCTCCAGCTCCTGATCTCTGGGAATCCTGGACCTTCTTGAGCTCCCTATTATAAGTGCTCCTCATACCACCAATTAGGGCCTTCAAATAGGGGATGTCTGCCGTGGGGATCACCGGCTTTACAAATTCTACCAATTGACCCAGCGCTGCCTTCCTCTTTGTTTGATTGTTAAAAAAGGGGTGGTTTACCTGCCACAGACAGGGCAGATCCCTGTACATATCAATGAATATGGGCATAAAGTCCTCGTCATTGAATAGATACATTTTCTCTGCAAAACACAACACAAGACAAACCCTAATGTCAGGCTAAACTCTCCTAATCTTGACTCAATATAGGCCTCAATCTATAAGCAGTGTAGCCACTGATGCACCAACTTAAAATTGTACCTTCGTTATAAGGATCAGCGCTTCTGCTACACCTTCCTCCGCTCACAGATCATAGGTACAACGCACGCGTGTTGCCTTTATATACACTGCACATGCGTGAAATTCCGCCCGTGTCGCCCGCCCCTGACGTTCTTTCTAGAATATTCCCCGCCCATCTCTTTCATCGCAGTGGGAGATGACATGGCGGAGACACAGCAGGTGCTTAATAGCAGTAATGAGGAGGAAAGCCCAGAGCAAGAAACATCCCAATCCAGGAGGAGAAGATTTAAGGCCTCAAATATGTCCTTTGAAGAGATGGTGGAGATGGTCGACATATTGAAGAGGGCCGACTATGATGGGAAGTATGGACCGTACCTAAACCAAAATGTGAGAAAGGCCAAGATCATGACTAAAGTTGTGAAGAGTCTGCGCCAGAATTTTGGGGTACGACGATCCAAGTAGCAATTAAGGAAACGCTGATCGGACCTCAAATTAAGGGAGCAGGATCAGTACAGAAGGATTAAGAAAGTGCTTCTAAAAAGTGAGTAGTTGTCGTGTGTTCCTATTATGACTTTTACTTGCATGCTGCGCCATGTGCTTTTCTTTACTGTTGTACAGTTTAAAATGGCTACTTTCATGTTAGTGGGCACAGTAATCGGTCGTAGTAAACATTGTTCGTTTGCAAATAAATACTCTGCTTTTGCCAGATACAGGGTTAACTAAATTTGGTCATGATAATTTTGTATTCAAAGAAGTTTAGGACATTGTTCTCTAGATGTGTTTAGAATTGAAAATTTGATTCAGTGTAATGTAAGGAGATGACACTCAGCAGCTGTTTACACATCTGGACTCTAGAGCACTAGTGTGGCACACAAGAACAAACTTTTTAGGGTGTCCCACACAGGTGATCCAGTGGATACTTGGGGTGTCTCTATTTGTGAAAATTGTCCAAAAAGGTAAGTATTCCAGCTTTGGTAAGGGAAAAAATGTCTTCAGCTTTGAACTCTCCCAAAACAGACAATTGCACCCCACTTCCAAGCAATGTTTCATATTCCTATTTCTGGACTCAAATATCTGTGTGCTAAGTATACCTTTTGTTTCATTCTCATAGGGGACAAAGAATGAGGACAAATAATAAATAAATAATAAGAACAAAAATATGAGGACACCAGGGACCTCCTTACCTCCTGAAGAAGGGGAACAAAGCTCACAACCTGAGGATGTGGAGGAAGGAGAGGTGGTGGAGATTGTCACCACAACAACAGGTGAGTGTCGGACACTATAGATTCAGGTAATAGATGTATGCCTGCATATTTATAACACATGGTGTGTATTTTTATTTTAGGTGATGTTCAGGTTGTGGTACCAAAATCCAGTGATTTCACCAGTGACAGTGCCCAATGGATGATCCACAAAATCATGTTTTTGTAGTCAGGATTTGGACATTATCTAAGAAAACAAGGAGATTGAACAAAGACTGAAGAACATGATTGATGTACTAGGGAGAATTTAAATCCTAAAAAGATTCCTGGATTTTTTTTATTTTTTTACAAAAATGTTATCTAAAGTTTTAACACAGTTTAAAAGCCAAATTTGGAAGATGCACACAGTGTGTCAACATGTGCTATCTGCCATCAGGGGATATCAATGTATGTGTTTTGTGGGTGCAACCCCTTCCTCCCAACTCTAGTAGGTGAGAGGAAGTGGTTGCACCCTCAAAACATGTCCATTGATCCCCATGATGGGAGATAGCACATGTTGACATTAGGTATGGGATCAGAAAGGAAATTCCCATTTTGATTTTACAATTTATGTGCATCTTCTAAATTTGGCTTTTACAGGGGTGACTTCACCCCATCTGATGACGGCAATATCAAGACCTTTTTCACACTATAAAATGTTTGAAATTACCTTTTTTTTTGCATTGTTGAACTTTGTAAGTTCCAGAGTTGTGTATGTTATGTTTGTAAACATGCTTGTTTCGGTATTTTTTCAGAAATTTTAAGGTAAAACTTTGAAAAAAAAAAATGTGTTTTTTTTACCGCCAAATGTTTTATAAAACACACGTGTGAATGTGCACGGAGTAAAAGGTTTTAAACTCAACAATGTGTGGCTTCTTCTTTCAATGATCAATACCATTTTTCATGTTAAGTTGGTGTTTACAGTGACAATGGGTGTTATTTAATAATGGAAAAACCACTTGGCACTACAGGTGCACTAGTAAAACCTAGGAGACAGCTAAAAGAAACCCAAGCAGTAAATGAAAATCAAGATTTGACCTGATAAAAGAGAAAATTTATTCAAAATGTGCTGGCATAGCAATGGCCCCTCTACCCGTAAAATATTCAACATATTTTTCTCGCACTTCATGGGCTCTTTGGGGGGGGGGCCAGGACAGCCAGGGCTGTCATTGGAGTTTCTGAAAGTCCGGCCACAGGCCCAACTGAGGCAACATAATTAGGATTATAACACCAAGCCCCCACACAGCACGAACTCTACGATGAGTACGTACTCACAACATGGCTTCAAAACAGTCGGCTGGTCAGAAGGAACTAAACAGAATGCACTGAAGAACAGCAAGGCCTGTGAAGAGCGAGCCGAAAATCAGTAACGAGCGGGCAAGAACGCACTGAAAAACAGATATGAACTGACTTCATGCACTGAAAAGCAGATACAAACCCACAAGCACAAACTGAACAGCAATAAAACAATCTGAAAAAGCAGGAGTCTGAAAAGCGCGTATCGTCTCTCACCAAACTACTACTAACATGAGACAAACACGAGATTAGCAGAAGGAGCCCAAAGGGTGGCACGCTGGCTATTGAACTCCCCTTTTCTAGTCCCCTCGTACGTGTTGTACATCACCACGTTCTGGACGGTCGGACTTTGGTGTGATCGTGTGTATGCAAGACAAGCTTGAGCGGAATTCCGTCGGAAAAACCATCATAGCTTTTTCCGAGAATTCTGATTGTGTGTACGCGCCATTAGTGGTTATTCTTCCTCCATTCTCCTTGCTGCTCAACCACATTTAAAGTAGTTTCTTACAACACTCATAGTCTCTGTTTTCCTAATAAATGCAGTAGATTATGGTTGGAACTGAAGAGGTTATAGACGTATTATACAGGATTTATATAGCGCCGACAGTTTACGTAGCGCTTTACAACATTAGGGCAGACAATACAAGTACAATACAATTCAATACAGGAGGAATCAGAGGGCTCTGCTCGTTAGAGCTTACAATCTAGGAGGGAGGGTCAAGTTATACAAAAGGGTAATAGCTGTGGGGGATGAGCTAATGGAGAAAATAGTGCAGTTATTAGATGGAGGCAGGATAGGCTTCTCTGAAGAGGAAAGTTTTCAGGGATCGCCTAAAAGTGGATACATTTGGAGACAGTCTGACAGATTGGGGTAGGGAATTCCAGAGGATGGGCGAGGCTCGGGAGAAGTCCCGGAGGCGGATATGGGAGGAGGTGATGAGGGAGCTAGAGAGCAGGAGGTCTTGGGAGGAACGGAGATGGCAGAACGGAGATGGAGATTGGCAGAGAGGGGTAGCAGACACTGAGCGGTTTGTAAGGTGGATAAGTCTGGCAGCAGCATTCATGATGGACTGCAGGGGGGATAGTCTGTTTAAAGGTAAGCCAATGAGAAGGGAGTTGCAGTAGTCGAGGCGAGAGATAGCCAGGGAGTGAATCAGGAGCTTTGTGGTTTCATTGGTTTGAAAGGGACGTAGTTTAGAGATGTTGCGGAGGTTGAAGCGGCAAACTTTGGAAAGTGATTGGATGTGGGGCTGAAAGGAGAGTTCAGAATCCAGGATAACACCTAGCACCCTGACATGTGGGGACGGGTGGATGGTTGTGCCATTGCTCTTGATAGAGAAGTCAAGGGAAGAGGCACGTGGGGGAGGAAATATTATAAGCTCAGTTTTGGACAAGTTGAGTTTGAGGAAGTGGTGTGACATCCATACAGATATGTCGGTTAGTAAGTTAGTGATGTGTGAAGAGACTGATGGAGTGAGTTGAGGGGTGGAGAGATAGATTTGCGTGTCATCAGCATAGAAATGATATTGAAAGCCATGAGAGGCTATCAGCTGACCCAGGGAAGAGGTGTAGATTGAAAATAAAAGAGGTCCAAGAACAGGAGGAAGTAGAATTGTAAGTGACACTGAAGGTGCGTTGGGATAGGTAGGATGAGAGCCACTGAAGAGCGCAGTCACGGAGACCGAGGGAGTAAAGTTTTTTGAGGAGGAGGGGGTGGTCAACCGTGTCAAAGGCAGCTGAAAGATCCAGAAGTAGGAGTACAGAATAGTGTCCATTGGTTTTTGCAGTTAATAGGTCATTTGTGAGTTTTAAAAGAGCAGTTTCTGTGGAGTGTTGAGGGCGGAATCCAGATTGAAGGGGATCAAGAAGGTTGTTTTTAATGAGGTGGTCACTCAGTTGGTTGTAAACCAGGCGTTCAAGGAGTTTAGAGGAAAAGGGGAGCAAGGAGATAGGGCGTAGGTTGTTAAGATTGGTAGGGTCCAAGGACGGCTTTTTGAGTATGGGAGTGATCAGTGCATGTTTTAGAGCGTCGGGGAAGATGCCAGAGGTGAGGGAGAGATTGAAGATGTGGGTTAGAGAGTGTAGGATGGGTTCAGAGGGTGACCGTAGCATTTGAGAGGGAATAGGGTCCAGGGGACAGGTGGTTAGGTGGGCGATAGAAAGGAGTTTAGCAACTTCATCTGTAGTAGCAGATTTGAATAAGGGGAGTGTCAGTTGTACCTGTTGACATGGGGTCTTAGCTGGGGGAGATACCTGTAGAATGGAGATTTCATCACGGATTGTATCAATCTTGTTTTTGAAGTGATTAGCAATCTCCTGGGCAGTGAGTGAGTCAGTGGGTGGAGGCGGTGGAGGACAAAGTAGAGAGTTGAAGGTAGAGAAGAGTTTACGGGGATTGGATGAGAAGGTGTTAATAAGAGTTGTAAAATAGGTTTGCTTGGCAGTGTGGAGGAAAGAATAGTATTTTTGGAGGGCAGATTTGTATTGATTGAAGTCTTTGAGAGACTTAGTCTTGTGCCACAGACGCTCAAGAGCACGACTATGTTTTTTGAGACTTTTGGTGTCATCTGTTTGCCAGGGTTGTAGGGGTCAAGGCCTGATTCTGCGTGTAGTGAGGGGAGCGAGCTTGTCCAGGGTGGTGGACAGAGATTTATTGTAGATGGATGTGGCTTGGTTGGGGCAGGACAGGGGAGAGATTTTGTCATAGAGGTGGTCAGTAGCAGAATAGAGGAGAGAGGAGTTGAAGTTGCAAAAGTTTCTACGGGTGATGGTTAGGCGATTGGAGGGAAAGGTGGTGGAAGACAGGGGGAGAGAGAAACTAATAAGATGGTGGTCGGAGAGAGGAAAAGGATTGTTTGAGAAGTTGCATGGAGTGCATAGGTAGGAGAATACAAGGTCAAGGGTATTGCCATCAGAGTGAGTAGAAGCCTGTACCCATTGCTTCAGGTCAAATGAAGAGGTTAGACTAAGAAGTTTAGAAGTAGCAGGAGTGTTTGTATTAGCAGGGATGTTGAAATCACCGAGAATGATTGCTGGAATCTCCCAAGAGAGAAAGTAGGGTAGCCAGGCAGAAAACTCATCAAGGAAAGTTGATAATGGTCCAGGGGGCCAGTAAATCACAGCAATTCTTAGGGAAGTAGGAGAGAGAATAGACGTATACAGTGGGCTTCGAATGATGAGAGGGAAAAAGAGGGAGGAGGGTGAATAAGCTGGAAGGTGCTCTGGGGGGATAGGAGGAATCCCACTCCACCTCCCTTGCGTCCATTAGGCCTAGGGGAGTGAGTCCAGTGAAGGCCACCCTGGGAGAGGGAAGCAAGAGAAGGGGTGTCATATTCGTGGAGCCAGGTTTCGGTGAGAGCAAGTAGATTGAAGGAATTAGTGACAAAGAGGTCATGAACAGAAGTGAGTTTGTTGCAGACAGAGCGGGCGTTCCAGAGGGCGCAGGAGAGAGGGAGGCTGGTGTTGGGAAGAAGAGGAATGGAGACTAAATTGTGTAGATTGCGACTACTGCCAGAGGATGTAGGGTGATGGTGATGGGTGTGTTGGGTACAGTTAAATAAGGGAGGCCCAGGGTTTGGGGAAATATCTCCAGTGATTAGGAGAAGCAGAAGAGTGAGGGAGGTAATATGAGAATATGATTTGTATGAGGGGACATACTTCAGTATCCTGGGGGGTATGTTAGCAAGTGGGCTTAGAGTTAGAAAGAGGTGATGAGTGCAGTAATAGGGGGAGGGGAGAAGTGAGGGTGATATGTACAGATTGTGTGGTGGAGCAGAGGGATGTAGAAAAGAGAGCTTTAGGAGAGAGGCTGCAATTGTGAAGAGGAGGAGAGGTAAAGAGTGCATGTTTCAGAGAAGGAGAGATAATATGAAAATGAGATCACCTGCAATCTGCTATGGTTTGCTTTGTGCAAATCGCTGAAGTGCAAGAGCAGAAGTGCCACTTCTTTTAAGAACGCCACTTCTTTGGAAGAACCCCTGTATGTGCAGCCCCCTGTATGTGCTCCCCCGTAAAGAAAGCCTTGTTATATACTGTGTTGGGTGTGGATGGAATCTGGCAATTAATCAATTAGGAGAGCATATTAGGAACACAGCAAGCAGGGCATAACTTTCACACCACAATCATACTGCAAGGGGACTAAAAGGCCAAAATTGTAAAGATAAGGAAACCCATAATTTAGGTAAGACCTAATGGCTAAATAAACATTGAAATAATGTGAGCATGGCTACAGATGTAGTTGAGACAGCGGTGACAAACAGATTACCAAAAATGTATATAAGCGGTCAGTCGGTTTTCAGTTTGCAGGACATGGGAATATAAACGCAGATTACCAAAAATGTATATAAGCGGTCAGTCAGTTTTCAGTTTGCAGGACATGGGAATATAAACGCAGATTACCAAAAATGTATATAAGCGGTCAGTCAGTTTTCAGTTTGCAGGACATGGGAATATAAACGCAGATTACCAAAAATGTATATAAGCGGTCAGTCAGTTTTCAGTTTGCAGGACATGGGAATATAAACGCAGATTACCAAAAATGTATATAAGCGGTCAGTCAGTTTTCAGTTTGCAGGACATGGGAATATAAACGCAGATTACCAAAAATGTATATAAGTGGTCAGTCAGTTTTCAGTTTGCAGGACATGGGAATATAAACGCAGATTACCTGTGAAGAGAGAAGAAAATGTTCAGATTGATGGAGCAAGAGCAGAAGTGCCACTTATTTTAAGAACGCCACTTCTTTGGAAGAACCCCTGTATGTGCAGCCCCCTGTATGTGGTCTTCTTACAGGAGACATACTTTAAACATTCCTTAGTACCTAAACTCCCCACTCACCTGTTTAACCAATGGTTCCTGAGCAATTTGCCCATAGCTAAATCTTGGGGTACCATGATTCCCATTCCTACCACAACACCAATATGCTGATACCAATGGCAGATTAGTGTTCCTCAGGTACAGCAACTTACTTTTCTAGATTTGGTCTTTGCTCACTTAAGGGATTTTAGGGAAGATAGATCCCAGAAGCACTTCACTCATATGCTTTTCTTAATCAGTAACTATAACTGTAGCTATTACGCCACAATTCACGGGGTATATATAGGATCAACCTTTTATTTGTCAACCACCATATCTTAGAAACCCTAACTGATTCTGCTATAGAACAGATCATCTTATCTAACAGCTTCCTTTATTATCCCCCACTCTGCAGCTAGGCCATGGTCCTGGTGACTTAACGAAAAGCTTTTGGATTATATTTCTATAGCAGGGAAGCTGGCAGAGGCTATTTAAGATTATTTTCCTGAGAATGCTATGGATGGTATATGTGAGAGGGTTCTCTGGGAAGGCCACAAGGCTGTAATAAGGGGGGGGGTGATCTTCTTGGGCTCTAAGCAAAAGAGAGAACGACAGGAAGAATTTTAATTGTTTAGAACCTCATTGGCTATAAAGATGGGAGATCTGCTAGACTCCGGTTTTCGGAAGAGGTGCAAGATTTCTGTGATAAATTAGGGTTACAGGTACCTGATCTTCCTGGTTGGACAGATGAATAATGGGAGGCCAAAACAGAAAAAGCAGGAAAAGAAGAAAAAATTTGGTGACTCTCCGTAAGACAAAACTGTAGGGGGGGTTTTTGGGGAGGGGGGTCAGGGGAGGGGGGTTGGTAAGAACAGGGCTAGGGAGGGCACCCGGTCTACAACCGGCCTACTCCATCCACTTTTTCCATCAAGTGGAGTGGAGCTGAGTAGTCTCACCTTAAGATAAAGGGAGTCAGAGAGGTCTAGGGTTTGCATGGCCCACAATGACTCCCGGGCCAGAGAGGGGCCGGGGGGATGGGGGGGGAAGAAGGAGGGGGAGGGGGGAGGAGGTTTGGAGGGTGAGGGGGGGAGGGCCTACACTGTGTAATTTATATAAAAGAAGAGAAATAACCTGTTACAGGCTAGAGGAGCAGAGGAGGCAGAAACAAATAGGAAAAAATGACAACACTTAACTTTTTGACATATAACGTTAGGGGATTAAATTCACCTTCCAAAAGACACAAGATTTTAAAAGAACTTAAGGGGTATGGGGCAGAAGTGGTGTTTATGCAGGAGACTCATCTGTCACACAAATCAAATATTAAATTATGGTCTAAGGAATTCCCAAATTGGTATTACGGAGATACAATTACGAAGAGAGCAAGGGGAGTGGCAATAGGGTTTGCGAAGGGTATACAGTTTAAGCTTGAGGGAAGGCTGCAAGAGGGGAGATTTCTCTTTTTGAAAGGTATACTAGGGGAAATAGAATGTACCCTGGCCAATATATATGCCCCTAATAAGAACCCGATAAAATTCCTGACAGGTACTCTGGAGAAACTAATGGATTTTAGGAGTGGGGCCTGGTTGTGATGGGAGACTTGAATGTATGCTTGGAACCAGAGGTAGATAGTACGTCCAGTGCACAGGGGACAAATAACGCTCAACTAAAAAAGATAAGACAGAAAATATATAAGAGCCAATTGGTGGAGATTTGGAGGATTATGAACGCCAAAGCGCGGGAGTATACGTTTTACTCCCCTGTGCACGGGACGTACTCCAGGATCAACTATATATTAGTGGATCATGGACTTCTGGATAGGATAGTAGGGTCAAATATAGAAATAACTACACTGTCAGATCACGCCCCAGTAAGAATGGAAATGCGAGTATCTAAAAATCCAAGACAATCCTCCGGGTGGTGGTTAAATGAGGACCTATTGCAGGATGAAGAAATTTCAAAGATAGTAGAAAGAGAATTGGAGCATTATTTCCTAACAAATGAAACAGAAGAGATCTCGGGGTCTGTGGTGTGGGAGGCCCATAAGGCCTATATAAGGGGGATTTTAATGCAAAAGGGAGCAAGGAAAAAAAAAGAGAGGAGAGAAAAAATAGGAAACCCCACTAAAGAAATATTCAACATAGAAAAAGAACACAAAAAATACAGAGGCCTAGATCGAGCAATGTTTCAAAAGTTGGTAAATAAGAGGGATGAATTAAAAGATCTTATGGACCAAGAAACAAAGGAAACATTTTATAAAATAGCCAAAGAAAGATACCAATGGGGGAATAAATCTAGCAAACACCTTGCAAGAATGCTCCAAAGGAAAAAATCCCTAAATTTCATAGGAAAAATTCAAACTAAGCGAAGAGAAATGGTTTATGAGACAAAAGAAATAGGTGAAACATTTAAAAACTACTATAAAGACCTGTATTTGGTGGAACAGACAGGGGGACAGATAGGGGAGAAAAGTAGAAAGATAAGTGAATTTCTAAAGAATGCCAGGTTACCAACGATCTCCAAAAGTTCTAGAGAGACCCTTGAGAAACCAATAACGGAGGAGGAGATAAATTAAGCTTTAGCAGACTCAGCCCAGGGGAAAAGCCAAGGCCCTGATGGATTTACATTATATTACTACAAAAAATACAAGGATATACTGACGCCTAAACTCTGTCAGTATATGAATGGGATGGGAATAGATTTTGAGTTGAGTAGAGAGGTGCTATTTGCCACAATCACTGTTATTCCAAAGGAGGGAAAGGATGAGACCCTGTGCTCCAGTTATAGACCAATATCGTTATTAAATGCGGACACCAAATTGTACGCCAAAGTACTAGCCAGACGGATGAAAGGATTAATGAACACTTTGGTTCAACTGGACCAAGTGGGTTTCATTTCAAGAAGGGAGGGGAGAGACAATGGGGTGAGAACCCTACTTATGCTCCAGAAGTTAAGGAGGGGGGCCCCCAGGTCTACTCTTGTCGATTGACGCCAAAAAGGCCTTCGACAGAGTGGACTGGGAGCTCATGTTTCAAACACTGGACATAATGGGAATGGGGCCAAGGATGACTCGGTGGATTAAAACGCTGTATGGACACCCTAGGGCAGCAATTAAAATCAATGGATCCCTTTCAACCCCCTTCGAAATGAAAAACGGGAGGAGACAGGGCTGCCCCCTGTCCCCCCTGCTCTTTGTTTTGTCTCTTGAACCACTCCTAGCAACAATTCGAAATAATCCGGATATCAACGGATTCAAGGTTGGAGAGGAGGAACACAAACTGGCCGCATTTGCGGACGACATGCTCTTTTATATAAGTAACCCCAGGATTACAATGCCAAATCTAATTAAAACCCTTAAACAATATGGTGAAATAGCAAACTTTAAAATTAATTTGGGGAAATCTGAAATCCTAAATATAAACTTAAGTAAGCTTGAAGAGGAGAGGTTGAAAAGGGAATTTCAGTTTGTTTGGAAGAAAGAAATAAAGTATTTGGGAGTAAGACTAGCAAACTCCCTGGAGAAGACCTATAAAATAAACTTTATACCCCTATTAGACGAAATAAAAATCGAGGGTAAAAAACTTCTTAACAGACCATTATCTTGGATGGGGTGTATTAACGCCATAAAGATGGTCCTTCTCCCAAAAATTATATATAAGCTCCAAATGCTACCAGTAATGTTACCGCAGTTCTATGTTAAAAAGATAAAATCAATAATAACGAACATTATATGGAAAAATAAAAAACCGAGAGTCTCCTTACAGATATTAAAACAGGAAAAGAAAGAGGAGGATTGGCTGTCCCCGATATCCAAAAATATTATAAAGCAATCATTTTATCAAGAGTGATTGAATGGGTAAGGGACAACAAAGAAAAAAGATGGGTAAACATCGAAAAAAAATTACAGTAAGGCACACTTAGGAACCATAATTTGGAACCCCCCCACTACAGAACGTTAGACGAAAACACACACATATTGACACGGGTTGTATTAAGGATTTGGGACACAACGTATAAGCACTTTAATAAGATATATAATTCACCTTTAATAGCATTAAAAGAAAATGAGTATTTTGCACCAGGAAAAATGAGTATAGGGATAAAAAACAATAGGGCTTAACTTAGGGACATAATAAAAAAAGGGAAAATAGTTACACTCCAAGAGTTAAAACAAAATACTGAAGCGTGGGTGATTGATGAATGGAGGTACATGCAACTGGAACACTTCGTGAAGAAACTACCTCAGCCAATAAGAACAGGAGATGAGTTGACTGGGTTGGAAAGGCGGTGTTTAACAGACAACACAAAAAACACTATATAAAAGGTTTAAAAAATGTTGCTAACGGAGGACGAGGTGGAGTTACCTCCATTCATCAAAAAATGGGAAAGGGAACTGGGATCACAGAAAGACACAAGCACTATTGGAAACATTTTGGACTTAGCCCATAGTTCGGCAGTTGATATAAAAACAGCCGAGATGAACTACAAATGTTTAACCAGCTGGTATGCAACACCAGATAAAATTTGCAACTATCAAAGGGGTAAGTCGGCAGAATGTTGGCGGGGCTGTAAGGAAGCGGGTACGATGGCCCACCTTTGGTGGAACTGCCCTACTATTAGAAAGTATTGGAAAAAGATTTTGGCTTATATTAAAGAAATCACTAAAAAGGAGGTAGTGGAGGATCCATGGATAGTGCTCTTCCACGGCACAGAAGGAGATGTGAAACAGTATAGGGCTTCCTTGGTTTCACATTTACTAAATGCAGCGAAAATTCTAATTCCTAAAAATTGGCAAGCAATAGGAAGCCCTCAGATATGGGAGTGGATAAATGCTGTTGAGGAAACTTATAACATGGAACGGATGACCTATAATAGAGAAGAAAATAGGGAGGTGGATAATGTCAAGTGGGAATGTTGGAGGGAATTAAAAAAATCATGGAGCTATGCTGAAAAACTTAGAATCTAGATCAGTAATGAGGTTAATAAATATAATGCACAGAGGACAGGAGGGGGTGGGGGGTGGGGGGGGGGTATGTTGAGTGAGAAATTAATCATCGGTAGTGGAATAGAGAGTTATCATAAATAGAGAAATATTCTTTGATATCTAGGCTGGTGGAAAATTATGTAATGGCACTCCTTTTTAATTACTTTTTTTCTACGATGATAAGCTACGATGATGTGAAAAAGAGAAGGGAACAGCTGAGCTGAATTAAGTCTCTCAAAGAATTCACTGATGTGGCAAAAAAAAGAACCTCCTTACAGGTGGCCTAGGCACAGCACAAAAACAACAGCACCCCAGACAACCTGGCGTGCCACTGCATCTGCAACTAATTGCAATATGTCTTGCATGGGTACTATAAGTATGGTAATAAATGTGACAGGATGCTAGTGAGAGCAATTCAGAAGCAGAGATCCTCTATGTGCACAAGCTACAATCTTGATCTGGTGCTAGAGTGTTGCATACGTCTGACAAATTATAGTCTATTTAACCCTGTAGGATCTTTAGGCTTAAAATCAATGAAGCAAGTTCAGATTAGGACTTACCTGGATGTGGCCACTTCTCCCACATTTCCACCTGACACTCAAACTAACCTAGAATGTCTTATTACAATCACAGAAATAGCAGCCTTTGTCAAAGAACTTCTGAACAAAAAAAGCCCACACCCAGTTGAAGGCCTATAATGCTACATTTTTGTTTTTTACTTTCATAGATAAAGGCACCCATATCCCCAAGGAAGCCTTGTTCACTCACACAAAAGTCCTGCCCAAATAAGGGAAGAATCATACCTTTTCCCTAAAATTACTGCCCATTTCTTTGAAAACACTGACATAAAAATCTTGTATAAAATTTTGGCCAATTGCTAAAACATTATCTAGTTGATGTAATCCACCCCAATAAGATGGGATTTATGAAGGGTCGCAAAGCATAGGACAATTCTTTCAGAGCCTTACATCAGATACAGTACACTGGGTGATCTTCTTCCCTATGTAGTGCTTTCCACCGTAGCTGAAAAAGTTTGATAGAGTGCATTGGATCTTCATGAAATTACTCCTGGAACACCAAGGCTCAAGTGAAAATTAATGACATGCTCTCTCGCCCATTCCCAATTTTGAATGGCACGAGACAAGGGTGCCCATTTTCCCTACTCCTGTTTACACTTACATTGGAACCCTTTCTATGAATAATCCATGTGAATCCTTACATCAAAGCTGTCTGCCTTGACCGACCACATTCTTTTTTCATGTCATGGATCCTCTTACTGTATCTCTTTACCTAACATACTACAAGAATTGATAGACTTGGTATCCAATTACAGGCCAGGTATCCAATTTCAAAATGAACTATGGTAAATCTGAAATACTCCTTATTACAGTGCCTCCAATACTTTTGTCTAATTTGAAATGAGTGTATCCTTTTACCTGTACTAATTAATCGTTAAAATATTTAGGGATCCAGTTCTCCGATATCCAGGACTGCAATATGGGCAGACCTCAAGAATTGGACCAGCACCTCCTTCACGTGGATAGAATGCACAAACATCATAAAGATGAGTATTATGCCTTGGGTTTTGTTTTTTGGTGTTTTTTTTTTTTTTTACAGAGGCTACTGGTAGCTATTTTGCTCAACTTCTTAGGAGTCTATTCACTGCTTTTGTGTGGAACAATAGGAGACCAAGAATTGACATGGTGATCCTTAGGAAATTGAAGAAATCTCTTGGTCTGCGTATGCCAGCTGTCTTAGTAGTACTATATTGCCAATGCACTTAAACAAATTCTTAATTGGTGTTTCAATGTCTCTACTAATTTTTGGAAAAAGTTATAGAATGCAGAACTTGCCATGTGCTCCCTAGATCCCCTGATCAGATTGTGGGCTTGCAATGGATATTTCAGGTCACCTGAAGCCAGGTGACAGATGCACCCCATTGGGATCAGGAGTGCACCGCTAAGGTAGTGGATCGCATGGCTGACTGCTGCAGATGGAGCTCTGGGTGGTTCAGGAAAGTAGGTCTCCTGGAGCACCTATAAGGATCACACTGGGAGCTAGAGCATGAGATTCCCCAGGGCGCAGAATCTAAGAGCCAGCAGGTGTTCAGTAGAGCCCCTGATGGTGGGGATGGACTTCGTTGCAACTGGCTCCAGGTCGCGGCCCTGGGGTCTCCCAGCTCACACTCACGGTAGGCTACTGAAGGATAGAGAGGAAGGAGCTGACCAGGACAACAAGGGATAGTCAGGAGATAAGCAAAAAGGTTGGGCAACAAGTAGGCAGGGATAGTCAAAGCACACGTCAAAGGTCCGGATATAAAGCAGACAGAGACAGTCAAGGACAAGCCAAGGTCGGTAAACAGGATCAGATGTAGAGCACACGGCAAGAAGCACACAGGAAGCCAAACACACAATATTGATCAGCGAGGCTGGTTTGCAGTGCACGGGTTAATATAATGTTCCCAGTTAGTGGCTGGGGTGGAGCCATGCTTGAGGGAAGATTACTTAAGCAGACAGGTGAACAGACGGCTGGTCTCTTAAGTTGAACACAGGTAAACAGACAGACATGAACATTACTGCAAATCCATGACTGGATACTTTGCTCCTCCCACACTCTCAATTCATGGGACAAATTGAACAACATGTATCCCCCCCATGCCCCCTCTACAACCAGTTGGAGAGTTCCCCTGGTTCCTATGTGGAGAACACATATCCTTTGTGGCACCTGGGCTTGGGATGGGTATATGAGATGTGGCAAGTGCCTCACACAGACTAAATTGTTGCTGTAGAGACGTGGGAGACTTCGGAGATTCCCTATGATAAGTGGTGACACAGACAGCTCTACATTTTATTCAGATGGAGGTGCATATCATTCACCCTGAATCTCCAATGACTCAGTTCTAGAAACTCTGCACTGCTCATGTCCAAATTAAGCACATGATTTCTGTGTTGTATAAACGTTTGATGACTGATCTCTCTCCTACAAAGCTAGTATCCATTTAAGAGTGCAAACTTTATATTTAATGTGAATTTTCTGATTCCCAGTTGAGCACCCTGTATCACCAAATTCATTAGAGTTCAATTGAATCTAAGACACAAAAAAATAATTACAAGATATTAACCATGTGGTACTGTGTGCTCGCTAAACTGGCATTAATATACACTATTGTAATGGATGTGGGAATGTCATGATGAAAGGTCTATTCCAATATATATATATAAGTACATGCTTTATATATCTAACATATATTAGCTTCTGTATATCAACCTTAAAAGATATTCAGATATTTGCCAAGCTTAGCTTATCCCTCCCTTGCTGCTGTGGACTGCAACAGTTAACAGAAGTTTGCGCCAATATTTTGTCACTATATGTATTTATATATCTGTGGTTGTTTTGTGGTTTGCATATGCCAGTCTTATCTGACGTGTCTTAATCTTGTCAAAATGGTATATAAGTCTCGAAAAAGAGGAAATATTAATACAGAGGGTTTTTATTCTGAATTGAGTGTCAATGTAATCACTTCAGAGCGTGCATGCTTTATATTTAATCTGATCAGGGGTAGATATAATATCGGACTTTTGTTCCGATCCAAAACACCTGGTGCCCAACGTGGGGCTATTTGGGTTCTGATCCGAGAGGGAACCGATTCAGAAGAGGCCGGGACAAACCAACACGGGGACAGGAAGGAGACTGATCACCTCTGCAAACGGTAAGACACTTTTGATATCTTGCCTACTGTTTATCCTGTACCCCCATGATTGGCTAATCTCTGTGTCTTATATCGGCTCTCCACAGTCAGCAAAGAGACAGGTATATATCTTGTCCATAGCCTATTGAACCTGTACTAATTATATCTGCCACCTGTTTTGTTCTGTTCTGTTTTGTTGATCGATCCTGTGTTTTGTTGTGGCTGTTGGGAATAAGGTATTGATTATATAGTCACGGATGGAATTAGTTGATGCGGATAAACTCCTCCCGAGGAATAAATAATTGTGTGATAAAGCACAGGTGTGGTGAAGCAAAAGCCCCTTCACGCCTTTCAAGGATTAATCTCCTACTGCCATTCTTGGATCCCAGGAGCCTCCCTCTTAATGCAACCTCTCTATGATGCCCTGAAATCTGATCCTTTCTCACTTTCCCCAGAAGCTGTGGACAATTTTGAAACTCTAAAGGAGATCCTCTCAAGAGCTCCTGCTTTGGGCCTCCCAGACTATGAAAAGACTTTCAAACTGTTTTTCTCAGAGAATCAAGGACATGCCTCAGGAGTTCTGGCTCAGGCCCATGGCAACAGACTCAGAGCCATTGGGTATTACTCCTGTCAACTGGACTTAGTGGCCAGGGGGGACCCTCCTGCCTCAGAGCCGTCTTTGCAGCCCAAGCCCTCTTGGACAAGACTGCTGACCTCATATTGGACCATTCTTTGATTCTCCTTGCCCCTCATGACATAACTGCTATACTAAACCAAGTATAGCCCAAACACCTGTCCTCGCAGAGGCACCTCAGACTCAGACTATCCGATGTGATACCCTTAACCCATCCACTCTGCTTCCTCTTCTCGAGGGAGTAACCTCCTTGGAGAATGATCTTCACCTCACTGCTCATGACTGCTTCGAAGTGATGAAGATGGAGACATCACACCTACTGACAGTCAGTGAAACAGCCCTTGAGAATCCTGACTAGACAATTTTTGTGGATGGTTCCAGGTATGCAGACAGCACTGGACGGTGCCACACAGGATAAGCAGTCACCACCAAAGATACAGTTCTTCAGGCTTCAGCATTACCTTCCTCCATGTCTGCCAAGGCAGCAGAACTCCAGACCCTAACCATGGCATGTAAGTTGGCAGAAGGAAAAAGAGCCAACATCTATACAGATTTGAGATATGCCCTTGGTGTGGCCTGTTATTTTGGGATCATCTGGAAAACCAGAGGGTTCCTGACAGTAGCAGGAACATCTGTAAAACACAGTGCAACTATCAAGGACTTAATGAATGCCCTACTCCTCCCAGCACAAGCGGCTATACTTAAGGTAAAGGCGCACGGCAAGCTGGTTTCCCAAGAAGTACAAAGCAATCACCTGGCAGATACTGCTGTGAAACAAGCTGCAGATGGGACATGAGAAGTGGTCAGCAGAGCGACCTATCCTGGATGACCCAATAGACACCCCTGAAGAGACTGTACAAACCACCATGATTCTACAAAACCCTCCTGTAAATAGGACTCACCTCAAGGCGCAACAGGAGGCAGCTGACAAAGAAGGAAAAGAAGTGTGGTCAAATAAGAAGCCACAGAAGTTGAGGGAATCATGGAATTAAATAAGAGACTGTGTCTGCCACGATCAATGTTTAATGCAGTGGTACAGTGGGCCCACGGTGCCTCTCATCTATCAAAAACCTTGATGAATGCCCTGATCAACAAATACTACTTGGCTCCGGGGATCACCCCACTCACCAATAACTTCTGCGAGTCCTGCACCATCTGTGCTAAGTGCAATCCTGGAAGGACAGAGAAGGTACCTTTGAAGTATCTAGCAAAGGCCCAGTACTCCTTCCAAAGGATACAGATCGACCACATCCATATGCCGAAGAGTGGCCGATATGAATATGCATTGATTGTCAATGACATGTTCTCCGCATGGCCAGAAGGCTATCCCATTACCAACATGACGGCAAAGACCACTGCTAAAAGACTTTTAACGGAAAGGGTGCAGATATGGTGTCCCAGAGGTCAAAGAGAGTGATCAGGGGCTGGCCTTCACAGCCTCAGTGACCAAGGAAATATGGGCAGCTTTAGTGGTCACACTAGCTTTCCACATCCCATACCATCCTCAGAGCAGTGGGAAGGTGGAAAGATTGAATGGCACAATAAAATCTAGAATGCTAAAAATGTCTCAGGAAACAGGAATGAGTTGGCCAGACAGCCTACCCATTGCCTTATTCAGTGTTAGGTACACTCCAAGGGGAAACCATGGCCTGTCACGCTATGAGATATTGTTTGGTTCAGCCCCCAGACTGGGTTGTTATTTCCCACAACAGTTGCAGCTCCAATCTGATGTACTAACTGATTATGTGACTGCTTTATCTCGAGAACTAACCTGTATCCATTCGCAAGTGTTTTCTTCCATTCCAGATCCTGTGCTAGATACAGGAACCCACAAGCTGGTTCCCGGAGATTGGATCTTGGTAAAGAAGTTTGTGAGATAACATACTCTTGAACCCAGATATGATGGTCCTTTCCAGGTTCTCCTAACAACTGCCACATCAGTCAAGGTGGCTGGACAGAACACGTGGATACACGCCTCGCACTGCAAGAAAGTCCCTGTACCTGAGGAAGAGGCCCTGGGGACCAAATGATTCTGTATATCCTATTGTAATCATTGCTCAGGCACAAGAGGTAGCCATCAAACAAAGATGGTATAACACAATTCTGGTATAACTCATCCAATACACATGTTGCCACTTTTATATCCTCTTATGAACAGATAATTCCAGGTACTATGTACAAGATCCGGTACTGGGATAAAACAGTAAGACCCATGACTGTGTATGTATGCATTACTGATTCCTATTGGGGTAACAACTGTGATTCCTGGGGAGCAGTGGCTTGGACCACTGGGGATACAAGCTGGGGGTACAAGCCTGAGAATGCCTTGAATAGAAAGGACCAAAATGGGAAGTCACTCATAGATAGAATGAAAATCAACAAACACACAGATCAGTATTTCACCAAGGAGTTCAGGCTAACTATTGAGAATCCTAGCCCAGGAGAAAGCAGGATCTATGTTCTGGGCCTATGGTGGGGAAGTGGGTATCCCTGTTTTAGAAAGCCTTTCCAACTGAAAGATATGTTCAATAACGCAGAGTGGGGAGTCCCCAATCTACATCTAGCTCCAACCCCCTGAGGACCCATATACAGATATTAAAGGACATGGTAGCCATAGCAGACCCTACCTTTGAGGATACTATGGCTGCATAAACCGGGTTCTCAGATGTCAACTTGTGGCTCGAGTGGATGAGGTACAGTGCAGGGAAACATGATAAGACCAATTTCTATGTGTGTGGGGGGTTAGACCACATTTGGGAACGGTACCCCTGAACATACCCCCCCGAACATGAGACATGTTTCCTCAGCCTATTTAGCAACACAACCATTAACCACTCCCTGTGTGCACATTGGAAGAAGGAATATCCCATGGCCACCAAGACCCCCAAGCCAGGAGAAGGTTTTACCATATACCCTGGCAATTACACATGTTATGGAAGATATCACGGGGGGAAACCCCTTGGGAATTTCACTAAGGGTTACTGGGGGCCTTTAGTAAGGCCTCTGCGGATCTGGTGCAAAATCAAGTCCAGTCTTTGGGAGATGTGTACTGGATCTGCTGAGGCATGAAAATCAGAAGCAGATTGACAGAACAGTGGACAGGAGAATGTGCACTGGCCAAGGCCATAATGCCTCTACATATTCTCTTGGAAAACCCAAAACCAGATACAAACAACGCACCCAGGCCCTTACAAGAGGTGTAGGAGTGCCCCAGCAGGAAGCTTTGACCCTCATGTATACATAGATTCCATAGGGGTCCCTAGAGGGGTCCCAGATGAGTTCAAAGCAAGAGACCAAGTAGCAGCAGGATTTGAGTCCCTGATCCCCATCATCACTGTAAACAAGAATGTAGACTGGATAAATTACATCTACTACAACCAACAAAGGTTTATTAATTACACCAGAGATGTACTCCGAGGTTTAGCCGAGCAGCTGGAAGCCGCTTCACACATGACTTTCCAAAACTGTATGATCTGCACAATGGCTGTGTGTAATCACAGTCATCGTATGGTAAACAAGGGGGAGGGGTGGCAGTTTACAGGAGATTGCACCGCTACATGCCCGTGCAGCAGCATGATCCCAATCTGCCTGTGCCCCCCAGAGACAGTACAACACAGGAGGGCCCTGTGATTGGCTCTCCTGATCACATGATGACTGTGTCCAATCACAGTCGTCATGTAATGTAAATAGAGAGCCTTGTAACTGCTCTCATCTCTTCCTCTCCTCACACAGAGCCTGTCAGTGAGGAGAGGAAGAGAGATCTGTGCTGCAGCCGGAAGATCAGTGAGTTTTATAGCTGTTTGTCTGCTGTTTACCCACTGATCACCCAGCTAGTGTCCCCAAAACACAGTGTCCCCAAAACAGTGAAAACACCTGTCAGTGAACATCTGCCCATCAACAACTGGCACATCTGTCCGCCAACAGCGGGCACATCTGTCTGCCAACAGCGGGCACATCAGCCTGTTATCAGGCACATCTGCCCGCCAGTCATCAGGCACATCTGCCCGCCAATCATCAGGCACATCTGCCCGCCAATCATCAGGCACATCTGCCGCCAGTCATCAGGCACATCTGCCCGCCAGTCATCAGGCACATCTGACCACCAATCATCAGGCACATCTGCCGCCCACCATCAGGCACATCTGCTGCCCGCCATCAGGCACATCTGCCACCTGCCATCAGGCACATCTGCTGCCTGCCATCTGACACATCTGCCACCCGCCAACATCTGGCACATCTGCTGCCTGCCATTAGGCACATCTGCCACCCGCCATCTGGCACATCTGCCGCCCGCTATCTGTCACATCTGCCATCCACCATCTGCCCACGATCAGGCACATCGGCCTGTCAACAGCTGGCACATCACCCCGTCAACAGCTGACACATCAGCCCATCATCAGCTGACACATCAGCCCGTCATCAGCTGGCACATTAGCCCGTCATCAGCTGGCACATCAGCCCGTCATCAGCTGGCACATCAGCCCGTCAACAGCTGACACATCAGCCGCCCACCATCATAAGGCACATCTGCCTGCCATCATCAGGCACATCTGCCCGCCAATCATCAGGCATATCTGCCCGCCAACATCAGGCATATTTGTCGCCCACCATCAGGCACATCTGCCGCCCACCATCAGGCACATCTGCCACCCGCCATCTGCCCATGATCAAGCACATCTGCCCACCAACATCAGGCACATCTGCCACCCGCCAACATCAGGCACATCTAGCCACCCACCATCTGGCACAGCCACCCACCATCTGGCACATCTGCCGCCCGCCATCTGACACATCTGCAGCCTGCCATCTGACACATCTGCCCGCCAACATGACAAAAAGATCTTACAGCGCAGAGGAGGCTCTCCAAATACTCCAGAGTATGTCAGACGAGAGTAGCGGGGAATTTTCTCCGTCAGACTCGGATAGCAACTATGAGCCAGTGGAAAGTAGTGGCTCCGAGTTGGAAATAGAGGAAGATAGAATCCTAACAAGGAGAATCAGGAGAAATGAGCAGGAGGAGACATTCACCAGCAGCGCAGCACTCCAGGGAATCCAACAGCAGGCATCCACCAGCAGCGCAGCACTCCAAGATGATATGCAGGCATCCACCAGCAGCCAGCACTCCAGGATGATATGCAGGCATCCACCAGTAGCGCAGCACTCCAGGGCATCCACCAGCAGGCATCCACCAGATGCTAGCAACAGATCCCATCAACGAGGCAGTGCCCATACTAGCCTCCCAGATGTTCTACTGTATCCAACATGGCTGCCCAATACATCAGTAGAACCTGTAATACCCCTTTTTACAGCCCAGCCAGGCCCTCAGATGCAGACGAAAAATGTAACCCCACTTTATTATTTTCATTTATTTTTTACCAATGATCTCCTAACCTACATTGTGGAGCAATGTAATCTATACGCCAGCCAACATATAGCCAACAATCCAAGTTCCTCATATGCCCGTCCTTTTGTTTGGAAACCCCTCACCGTGGAAGAATTAAAAATTTTCCTTGGCCTAACCCTCAACATGGGGCTGACAAAAAAAATGAACTCCATTCCTACTGGTCTACCCAACCTATCCACCACATGCCGGTCTATTCGTCATTGATGCCCAGAACCCGTTATGAGATGATCATGATATTTTTACACTTCAATAACAATGCCCAATGCCTCACTCGAAATCATCCCAGTTACAATAAATTATTCAAAATTCGGCCCCTAATCAATTTTTTTTGCGCCAGCTTCAAGGAGATGTTTACCCCTGATAGAAATATATGTGTGGATGAATCCCTGGTACACTTCACCGGAAGACTCGGAATAAAACAATACCTCCCCAGTAAAAGAGCCAGACGTGGGGTAAAATTTTATAAGGCATGTGACAGGGCCACGGGTTACACATATGACTTTATAATTTATGAGGGAAAAGACAGACAGCTAAACCCCCCTGGATGCCCTACCTACATGGGAACAAGTGGCAAAATTGTCTGGCAGCTGATCCAACCATTACTTGGGAAAGGTTACCACCTATATGTAGACAATTTCTACACTAGTCTCCCACTTTTCCGCCATTTGTACCTAAAGAACACTGTGGCCTGTGGGACAGCGCAGACCAACCGCAAAGGCTTCCCACAAAGATAGGCCAAGGTCATACACAAGGAGGTCAGCAAATGGGTAAGGACAGGAAACCAACAGGACAGGGAGAGGATGGATGGGCTGCAGGGCAGGGATCAAAGGGAATCAGGAAACAGGAGGGACAAGTACAGGATGGGCTTGGAATAGGGAGATCAGATCAGGCCAGAAACAGGCTCAAGGGCAGGATTACAGGCAGCAAGATCAAGGCACAGGGAGAGAGACACCAAGGTAAGAATGTGAGGTCTTGCCGGGAATTTATCAGACTGCAGTGACCTCACGTTACACCTGAGCGTAGAAGGTGCTGCCTGCTCCACACTGCCAGAAAACACCCACTGGTGGACACCGGTACTACGGCCCAAGGATGCAACAGTGCCACCAGCAGGTGAGTCCTCTTATTACAGGTCCTGGATGTTGGAAGACACCCGCTGGTGGACACTGGTACTGCGATCCAAGAGACCGACAGCGTCACCAACGGGTGAACCTTTTCATGACAACCAATGTTCTAAAAGAAGCAAGAACACTGCAAGAACAAAGCTACTTCCTCAAATGGGCGACCCAGCTAAAGCCAATATTTTGTCACTATATGTATTTATATATCTGTGGTTGTTTTGTGGTTTGCATACGCCAGTCTTATCTGACGTGTCTTAATCTTGTCAAAATGGTATATAAGTCTCGAAAAGAGGAAATATCAATACAGAGAGTTTTTATTCTGTCCTGAGTGTCAGCGTAATCACTTCAGAGCATGCATGCTTTATATTCAATCTGATCAGGGGTAGATATAATAATATTGGACTTTTGTTCTGATCCAAAACACTACATTGCCAAAAGTATTGGGACACCTGTCTTTGCACTCACATGAACTGCAAGGTCCATAAAGACATGGATGCGCGAGTTTGGGGTGGAGGAACTTGACTGGTCTGCACAGAGTCCTGACCTCAACACCTTTGGGATAAATTAGAGCGGAGACTGCGAGCCAGGCCTTTTCCTCCAGCATCTGTGTCTGACCTCACAAATGCACTTCTGGAAGAATGGTCAAACATTCCCATAGACAATCTCCTAAACCTTGTGGACAGCCTTCACAGCAGAGTTGAAGCTATTATAGCTGCAAAGAGTGGGCAAACTCAATATTGAACCCTACAGACTAAGACTGGGATGCTATTAAAGTTCATGTGTGTATGTGTGTGTGTGTGTGTAAAGGCAGACGTGTTAATACTTTTGGCAATATAGTGTACCTCACAGCCTCTCCCCTCTACTAAAGGAATTGTGGCCAGCAGGGTACATTCCTCCATATTTAGAGAAAATGCCCCAAGGTTCATACTTTTTGGATGAATATCAGAGACCAAATTAAAATTATACTTGACATTGAAATGTCTTTTTCACCACTCCATTTTCTCCTACAAGTTCCCATGATACCAGTTAGCCACTATAAATGTTGTGTGCTATCCCACCTGCTTAACGCTGCCAGAAGCTTGGTGCCAATTTACTGGAAACAAGTCAGCTACATTGCCTTATGCGTATGTAGCAAAAATGTGTAATCAGGGCCTTTTTTTTCTGAGGTACATATGCTTATGAAGACAGTTGTTGTATGACACTTTGACACTTCAAATTTCAAAATTTGTGAAAATAAAGATTTTCAAAAAGAAAATGATATTGATTTTCAGTCACCCCTACTGGCAACTGTCAAAAAAAAAAACCTTTTAATGCCAACCATAACATTGATATAATGCAATAATACAGTACAATGCTGGTCTCAGTTGATTAACATGTATGGTTTTTCAGATAAGGGATTTAAAATCTTTAATTCATTTTGCTTCCATGTCAAAAGTAAACAATGTTTTCGATGGACGTTTTCCAAAGTAAGGAGTGAAACTCAGCAGACAGCTCAAGATTGTTATAATCTCTGTAAATCATCCCGATCATTTCCACAGCCTGCCGAAAGTATTGCCCCACCTTTCCAACTGCCCCCTTCATGTAGCCATGGCTCTACCATCCCCTGCGGACCCAGGACTCATGTGGTGTGTGTTGAGAGGTGGAAAAGAGGGAGGCCAAAGAATGTCCATTCTCTGATCTCCCCTCCAGGGAATGAAGACAAAATGACATGTATTATGTCACTCTTAGGTTTGGCTGTCACTTTTCTCAGCTGCTCTGGCCCAAGAAGACGTTTATGGAGCACGATTTTTGCTTTATTAGCTTCATTGGAAGGCAGAGGTCACATCAGAGGCTTTTGGCCCATTTGTGATTGCAATAATATTAGTTGTAAAACAAAAATTACATTAAATATATATATATATTTTTTAAAGTTCCCAATGTAATCTCGCAAAAGAACATAAACACATTTCATAGGTGAACCTACAAAAAAAATGAAGACTGCTCTACACATGTTGCATAGTGCTGTAAAAATTGGAGAAGAAAAATAAATTTAGGGCCATCATTTATGGTTAACTCTAAACTGATAACCTGTAAAGGCTTTAAAAGTGATGCCTGTGGACAGTTTTGTGTTTCAAAGTTTGTCGCCCCTTTACAGGCATGTGCAATTTTAAGGCCTGACATGTTAGTTGTCTATTTACATTTTATAACCTAACCTTTTATATTATACAAAAATATGGATAATACATTGTGTATGTGTACACAAAATGTAACTTTAGCGTATATTTAATAAACATAAGCACTAATATCACGTGAGATTAAAAAAAAAAAAAACCTTGGGAGTTTAACTAATCTTCAGGCCTAAAATGTGCATTTTAACATGCATGCAAAATCAGAAAAAGGCCCATGTAGACAAATGGTTAAGTGTACATTTTCAGTCTGAAGAGTATACTTTATCAATCCAGACTGTACAGTGCTTTTAAAGGGCAAACTAAATAAAAGTACAGACTTAATGCTATCAACAACATAACCACAGTTCTAACCTCTGTCTGACTCTTAAATGGAATGAATTTAATGATCTTAACATAGGCATCCATGAAGCCCACAAGGATAGCACTTTATGTATAATTTAGTGCTCTACTTCTGACTTACATTACGGATATATAAAAAAGTAACATGGAGAAGATTGTCACATAAGCAACTTTGGAAGAATTATTGTGCTCTCACTGTCACTTTGCTTTATTTCTGCAAGAGTACTTGTCAAATGCACATAAAGAAAGGCCAATGACCAAATTGCTTTCCTTTAAGTTTTTCTTCCTCTTTTCTTTGAGATTTGTTGTTTGTCGCAACAAAATGTTGGTCTCAAACTTACTGTTGTGCAACTCATTTGAAGGAAACTTATACTGAGAAAATATGGAGGGTACCATTGTTGACCTTTTTTCTGAGAATGCTGGTTGCTTGGCCAGTATTAAAACAAGTGTATGTTATGACCTAATTCTGACGTTATAACTTTCTTGTTTATTCCAGGTCAGTGATTGTAAAGCATTGTAGCCAGAAACTGACAAGAAACTGCAATTTCCCAAAAGAGGCAAGCAACATGAGCCCCTGAATTTTTCCTAGTACAGGTTTCCTTAAAATTATCTAAATACAGATGACTTTACCTTGCTATTTTGTCTTCAATCTTTTTGGCAGCAGTATGTTATACAGCTTATTTTCATTTTCTTATATTTTTGTAAAACCATGTGTTTATACTGTAAAATCAGAAATTCCATTTAAAGTGGGATTCCACCTAAAATAATATACCATGTAAAATTGGCACACAAGCCATTTTGTAGAATAATGTTAATAAAAAATGATCCTCCCATTTAAATCTGAAGCCACTGGAATTTTCTTGTCAAAAGAAGTTTATTGAGTATACAATGTTATAAAGATACATAAAGTAAGTTTACAAGGATCTATAAAGTAAGCTCATTGTTTTACAGTAGGGTTTCTATAGGTAAATATAATGAAATTTCAAATATTAAACATTGGGTTTACGTAAACCTAAATTAAAGATATATATCATTTCCTTAGTTACTTTTGTAGGTATTTAAATTATTTATACCTACTATACATATTGTTTACAAGTAGAGTGTATATAGGTCAAATAAATTCTGATAATGAGCTTTAATCGTAAGGTGGAGAAAAGGAAAGAAAAAGAAGAAAAAGGGTTGAAAGGTAGAGGTATGGTCCACAAGGTTGTCCCGCTCGTCAGTTTATTATTCTTTTTAGTTCTCTTTGAAGCCTTAGAATGGGTGTCTCTGTAAGTCATTTAATCTGTTACCATGGCAACAGGACAGAGTCATTGAAGTTTGACAGGAACTGTTGTTTTATCCAAGGATGCCAAAGTTTTTCAAATTTTGGAATTTGATTTAGATCGATGGCTACCATCTTAGCATGGGACATTGTATTATTCATTCTGTGAATTGTTTCTGCTAGTACCAATGTAGGAGATTTCCATGCCTTGGCCACTGTTTGTTTTGCAGCCGTTATTAGTTGGATCATAAGTTTGAATTGAGAGAGTGTTAACCATTCCGGTTTTAGATTAAGTAAAGTTAAATATGGATCTGGTTGTATTATTTTTTTAAATATTTTAGATGCAATCACGAAGACTTCCTTCCAGAAGGTTTGGATTACTGGGCAAGTCCACCATATGTGTAAATATGTGCCTATTTCTGGGCATCCTCGAAAACAAAGAGCTGAGGTATTAGGTGAATATTTTGCCACTCTAGCGGGTACAAGGTACCAGCGAGTTAGGACTTTATAATTTGTCTCCAGTGCTAAGATGTTGGGTGAAGATGACTTAGATGTGAGCCATATGTTAGACCAGTCCGTGTCTTCTAAAGTTCGTCCCAGGTCCTCCTCCCACCTCTGAACGTAAGAGGGTCTATTAAGATTTGCTACTCCATATAATTGATTATAAAGTGATGAAATTGTACCTTTAGCAAATGGATCTTTTGTACAGATTGATTCAAAAATGGATAATTGGGATAATGGTGTATTCCCCTTTAGGAATGGTGTATAGAAATTTTTGATTTGGAGATATCTAAATATCTCAGAGTTTGGTAGATCATATTTTTCTCTAAGTGATGGGAATGAAAGGAATGATTTAGATGCTATGAAGTCATTTAGTGTCTGAATGCCTGATGTTGTCCAAGCTTTAAAAGAATTTGGGTAGATCCATGCCGGATAAAAGGCCGGATTTCTGATAAAAGAAAGGAGAGGATTGTGTGGAGATTGTAACTGATATTTGGTTTTTAGTTTATCCCAGAGAGATAAGAAATGTTTAGTTATGGGATTATGAATTTTAAAGCGGTCTTTAGGATCAAGCCATAATAAATTTGATATTAATAGTGGGTCATTTTCTGAAGCCTCTATAAATACCCATAATGGGATTTCCTGTTTTGCATGGTATTTGGACAGACTGGCCAAATGTGCTGCTCTGTAGTAGTTAGTAAAATTAGGGTATCCCAGGCCTCCTTTATTTTTGGGAAGATGTAGTGTGTGTGTATAGGTATACGTGGTTTAGAAGAGCCCCATATAAACAAAGTTGCTCTTTTTTGTACTATTCTCAAAAAATAGGAAGGAATTGGAATAGGGAGGACTCTGAATAGATAAAGCAATTTGGGTAGAATAGTCATTTTGATTGCATTAATATTCCCTATCCAGGATAAAGGAAGTTGCGACCATTGTTTTATTAGATTTGTGATCTGTCTTAATACAGGAGGATAATTGGATGAGAATAAGTCAGAATGAGATGCTGTTAAATGAATTCCAAGATATGGGATTGATTTTTCTGCCCATGTGAATGGGAGTGCAGCCCTAGCCGGGATCAATTCCATGTTTGTGAGTGAAATATTAAGCATTAGGCATTTCTTAGGATTAATCATAAGGCCGGATAGGGCTGCAAATCCATCAAGAGCTGGTATTAAGTTAGGACCAGAGACCTGTATCCAGCATATTTTATATAGGCTTTGGGTTTATTATATAATGCTTTGATCCATGTTAAAAAGTGAGGTCCAAAACCCCATTTTTGTAATGAATATTGCATATATTGCCAGGATACTGTGTCAAATGCCCTCTTAATATCGAGAGATAGAAAACATAAAGGGATTTTCCGTTTTTTAGCAATATGTGCCAATAACACTGCCCTGCGTATATTATCGCCTGCCTGTCTATTTGGCATGAAGCCTACTTGATCTCTATGTATTAATTTTCCTATAATGCTATTAAGGCGTTTTGCTATTATTTTTGCTAATAATTTAATATCGAGGTTTAACAGAGAGATAGGCCGATAATTCACACAGGAAGTATCATCAGAAAGGGGTTTTGGGATCATACAAACAATTGCCATTAGTGTTTCTTGCCGAAAAGAATGTCCATCTAGAAGTTTGTTAAACGTTTCAGTGAGAATGGGAGAGAGTATTTCTGAGAATGTTTTATAGTATAAAGCCGAGTAGACATCTGGGCCTGGTCTTTTGTTAAGTTTTAGGTCTTTTATGGCGTTAGCAACTTCATCTATAGTTATAGGCTCATCCAAACTGCTTTTGTTGCGAGATGTGAGTGAAATTTATGGACTATTTTAACTGGATTACAAGTGTAAACATTTTTTGATAATTTCAAACGTATTGGTTTGAAAGATTTGTTAGTTGAATTTAATGCCCGAGCCAAATATGTACCTGGTTTGTTTGTATTCATGTAGAAATTGTGTTTGGAGCGTTTGAGGGATTTATCAACTGACTCAGTGAGAAATAGATCGTATTCCAATCTAGATTTTTCCAGATGAGATTTTGTACTCTGAGATGGATTATCTTGAAATGATATGTAGGCTGCATTAAAATTGAGTTCTAGTTTTTTTGCTAGATTTTTGCATTCCCGTTTAAATAGTGCCATTTGTCTTTGTATTGTACCACGCAAGACAGGCTTATGAGCTTCCCACAGTGTTATTGGGGAGATGTCTGTTGTAATATTAATTGATATGTATTCCTTTAATGCTTGTTCAATGGCCATCTGATGTAGTGGGTGTTTGAGCATTATGTCCGGTAAGTACCACGTTGGGTCATGCGCTTTTGGTATGGCCGAGGCTATAGTAGTGTATACTGCATTATGGTCAGACCACGGAATCGGAATTATATCTGATGCAATAATTTCTGGTATCATTCCTATTGTTAGAAAAATATGATCTATTCTGGTGAAGGTTTGATGAGGGTGCGAGAAATAAGTGAATTTCTTTTTCATTGGGTTACTTTCTCTCCACGAATCTACCAGATTGTATTTGGAAAGAAGTTGAGAAAAAGGTAATCTAGAGGTTATTTTGGATGGTGTAAAAGGTGATTTATCTAGAAATGGGAGGAGGACCTGGTTCGAATCCCCACACATTATCACTGTTCCTATTTTGTGTGTATTAATCACTTGTAATATATGTGAGAGGAATGGTGTAGGTTGTTTGTTAGGAGCGTAGTAGGAAATCACCGTGATTGCTGTATCCATTATATAACCCATGAGTATCAGGTATCTACCTTCTGGGTCTTTAATTTCTGATGATAAGGTGAATGGTGTGGATCGGTGAAATGCAATTAGAGTTCCCCTTTGCTTGGTACAGGCAGAAGCCGTGTAAATTTGTTGATAAAAAGGAGAAATATATTTTGGAGTAGAATCTTTGGTGAAGTGTGTTTCTTGGAGGCATACTATGTGAGCCTTCTTGTTATGGAAAGTACGGAAGGCTTTGGTCCTTTTTTGAGGGACATTTATTCCCTGAACATTCAGGGAAAGTATATTCAGTGGTGCCATGGCAATAGATCAAATAGTTTTGACTTACTTTTTGTTATGCAGAGCTGACTGCGCAGATCAACCTGTGTGGACTGAAGAGATGAATAGATAGAAAAGAAACCAGTGAATTCTGGAGTAAAGAGTAAACAAAAAACATATGAGATTAGATGATACATTGTATAAATTATTTTTTGCAAGTAATCACAATTTACCCGTGAAAGAGAATAAATATCTCTCTCAGGGGAATAAGTGCCTTCGTCACACTCCCACATAATATGGTTGGGAGAATGAGGAGGGCTAATGGGGGTACACGGATCTTCCGCTTACAGGAGAGAAGTGCTATGTCAAAAGACATCAAAATGATGTTTCATTAATTGGAGTGCAGAATATAGTTTTTGTTGAAATTATTTATTCCAGGGTGGTTGTATATGGGTAGTCTTGCCCTAGGCTAAATAATTCAGTTAGAAAGGTACTGTTAATAACTTTGGTATTGATGAAGATAGTTTGAATTATTTTGGGATTTTAACCCTTTTAGAGTAAACAATTACATATTTTATTCATATGCAACTGTTTAGATATGTTAACTCATAAAATTGAGGTTGTATTGCTTCAGATTAGAATAAACAAAAACATAATTCTAGGAACTAGTTAGGTAATAATATATTTGTTTTAAGAAAAGAAAGAAAAAGCTTCCATTACTTCTGGATTATTGAACATATTTGTCCTAAAAAGTAATAAATCTATTGTTATTACCTGATAATATATAACTGAACAAGAATTTCCTTATTTCACTTATATATTCTAAGGCTATATGAATCAGAAGTAATAAGAAATATAACTGGAATGTAACATGATCCCACACAGTGTGTGACTATCAGAATGCAGTTACATTCAGTTATAAATATAGGTTTTTTATAGAGAACCATCTCTTAGTATAATAAATGAAGAGATATCAGGAATTAGGATGTCAGTCCATTGAATCTTCTTGGTCCATGGATGATGTGGCATAACGGCCTCTTTTGTGAGAATGATGATTCCCATTTTGTTCTGAAATTTTCTGAGTGCTGCCTGAAGGTGAAGATGATGCCATTCTTCTGCGTGTGGGAGTGTTGCTGCTTGTGGGTTCTGTCAGATTTAATTTTAAAAGGGTTTGTTGTAGTTCATCTGCTGATCTGCTTCTGTAAATTGTACCTTGGTAGTTAAATCTGACTGAAAAGGGGAAGCCCCATTGATACATAATGTTGTGGCGTTGCAGTTCCATTAGTTGGGGTTTCATGGATTGTCTTTTAGTAATAGTAAGTTGGGATAGGTCAGCAAAAATTTGATAATTGTGTCCTTGAAAATTAAGTTCCTTTTTTTCTCTTGCAGCAATTAGTATTTGTTCTTTCGTTCTGTAATAATGAAATTTTGTGAATATATCACGTGGGGGTCCATCTTTCTTTTTGGCTGTGAGGGCTCTGTGTACTCTGTCCAGTTCTAAACGTTCAATAGGGATATCTGGCTTTAGTTCTTGTAATAGAGCAGTAATAGTAGATTGCAGGTCTGTCACAGTTTCAGGTATTCCCCTTATGCGCCAGTTTGAACGTCTGGCTCTATTTTCGTAATCTTCGAGCTTAGTTTGAAGTATTAAATTCTCTTTTTTTAATTGTTCCAATTCTGTTATATTTTCTTGGGTTGTAATTTCAATTTCATCCATTTTTATTTCTAGGGCTGCGGTGCGGTTTCCCAGCTCTCTTATTTCTTTGGTTAGGCTTTTTGTTATTTGGTCTGAGGTTTGTTTTAAAGCCTTATGAAGCATCTTTTCAAATTGTAATAATATTACTGGGGATACTGAGGAGGCTTGTGGAGAAGTTTGTGAGAGGATTTGTTCTGTATCTGACTCAAATGGAGAGTCTTGCTGTGACATTTTCTGTCTGTGAGAGCGCCCTGATGCTGTATCTTGTGAGGTGACTGGAGCTGCTTCAGCTGCAGTGAGTGCCTGTGAGCTCTTTGTGAGGTGATTTTTATTTCTGCCACGGTTTCCTCCCAGTACCATATTTCCTGCCTAAACTTTCACAGTTTGTTCCCAGGGGCAAAAAGGTTCAAATGGATACCTTTTGAGCCTGCAGGCTCCGCTTTGTCCTTCTCTTCTCTCCTCAGCGGTGTGGAGCTCTAACAATGCATGTCTGCTCCGCTAGGCTCTGCCTCCTGCCCCCCCGCCACTGGAATTTTCTAAAAGGATCAAAAAATTCAGCGCAAAATGGCAACCTGGATGTGTTCTGTGTGTTGTGTAGAGCACATCTCAAAGCATGTAACATCCTGCTTAAATAGTTGACACACTGATTTTTTCAGACATTGACAATTACTCATTCATGCAACACTGTACCCAATTAATTTTTTTATGAAAGATATAGATTTATTTTTGGGGTATTTATTCAGCACTGGATTTTTTTTTTTAAAGAAAAATATAAAATAAACGTTTGTAAAAAACAGTTTTTCTTAAAAAATTCTCCAGAAATTTAGATCAGAATGTAATATGATACATTTATTTTTTAAAAAAAATCAAAAGGAGTTTATCAGAAAGTTTTACAGAGGAATTCAATATAACTATTAACTGCACTTTTTTTGGGATAATTCCCTCAAAAGCTGCCTGAGACAAATTTAGGCAAGCATTTGTGCCAGTGTCAGTAAAATGACCAACACATGTGGCAAATTCAGGAAGTTCTTTCTACTACCACTTTAAGAATCTTTTGCTATGGCAGTGACAAACTCTTAAAGATTTAAAGATGCCTGACTGGTTTTGCCAGTTAGCACTTGCTGCATCAGAGGCTAGAAACCTACCAAACATGAAGTTATATGCTCCTCAAAATGGCCACCAAAGGTCATTGTACAGAGAATGCACAGTTACATTGTGTAGCGTCTGACTAGACTTAAGCCCTGTACACACAGGCCGAATGTCTGGAGACACTGGCCCATTCAATAATAAGGAGTTCATACTTTTCACTGACTTCACTACCTGTGTGATTTTCTGGTTCAGTGACAAAGTATTGAGGCTAACTAGCATATTGTGAAGAAGGTCCACAATGGCGGACATAAAACTGCCAGTACAGATTTCAGGAAGTGATATCAGGGAAGAGTTAAAAGTGCACTTATCCCTTAAAGTAAATGGTAAATTAATTATTTAAGCAGCATCCAAGCTCCATTAAGATTAGAAATATTCATCTTATTCTGTTGCTGCTTGCTTTGTTACTGATTTTGGCTGCAAGATATGCTGTGTGCTGCCCTTGTACTGTGTGTTGGGTTTTACTGTGCACTGCTGTGTCCCCTGCCCACCCCTGTGGTATATGGTGTCTACTGCTGTCTCCTGCACTGGAAATGGTGTGTGCTGCTGTATTCTCAGTTCATTGTCTTGGGAATGGTGTTTGCAGCTGCACTGTTTATCCACTATGCTGAATAGTATGGGTTCTGCTGTGCCCATTGTGCTTCATATGACGTGTGCTGCTGAGTTCACTGTTATGGGTATAATAGGTACTGCTGTGTGCTCTATTTTCACTCTGCTGGGAATGGTATGTGTTGTTGTGCATCTTGTAAAGTTTCCCAGTTTAATGCTTGCTGCTACATTCTGTGTCCACTGTGCTTGGTACAGTATGTTGTCACTGCTATGGTGAGAATGGAGTGTGCCGCTTTGTGCTGTTTCCAGTGTGCAGGGTATGGAGTGTGCTGCTTTGTGCTGTTTTCTGTGTGCAGTAGTGCTGTGTGGATGTGATGTGTGCAGCTTTCTGCTATAGTCCTTGTGTTGTAAATGGTATGTATCTTTTTTACTGCATATCATTTTTGGGGGAAGTGTGTGCTGCTGTATACTCTGTCTAGTATTCTGGGTATGGTGTCTGGTATGTGCATGCTTCCCAAAAGTCCCTGATTCTTCAGGACTGCCCCAGATTTTGATACAAATCTCACAGTCCTGCAGATCTGAGCACTGGTCCGCAAATCCCCTGCCCAGCATTGCTTATCTGCACAGTGGTGCAGCAAAGTAGGAGAAACAACTGATGGTATGAGTCAATCAGCATCAGTCAGCCTTGACAGAAAAGGAGAGGTCACACACCAATGACATAACTCGGTTTAGCAAATTTTTATTCAGCCATACAAGCAACTCAGCTTAACCCCACCTGGAGCTCGCCCCTCTCTGACATATTTCAACCCTTCCTGCTTAATCATTGAAAGATAATATTAGATTGGCACCTGAGTTGGCCGTTAAGTAAGGCAGGCCATAGACGGTGCAAATGCTAGGAGCCTAGCAAACAAAATAGTGGATCTGGAGCTGCTATTACATGAGGAGGACTTAGACTTTGTGGGAATAACTGAAACTTGGTTTGACAGCTCACACGATTGGCTGGCCAATATACCGGGATATTCCTTGTATCAAAAGGACAGGTAAGGTAGAAGAGGGGTGTGTGTGTTTATATGTCAAAAGGTACGTATGAGTGGTAGAGAGGAGCGACATTATGTATGGGACTAGGGGGGAGGTGGAATCCGTATAGGTAGAGGGTAGTGGGGGTATGCTATAGGCCACCCAACATGAAGGAGAAGGAGGAGCTGGAATTACTATCTCAGTTAGAAATGGCAGGGAAACAGAGAAATTTAATCATAATGAGGTCTTCAATTATCCCGATATCGACTGGGCAGAGGGAACAGCTCACTCACTAAAGGCCCGTCATTTTGCGAATGTTTTACAGGACAAATTCCTGTCCCAAATGGTGGACTCACCAACTAGAAAGAATGCTCTGTTAGATCTATTTTTTACGAACAATCCAAGTCTGATCTCAGCTGTGGAGATACACGACAGCTTCGGATCTAACGATCATAGCGTTTACCATAAATCACAGGAAAAAGAGGCATATGGGTGGTACAAAAACACAAAATTTCAAACAAGCAAATTTTTCTGAACTACGGTCATTGCTACATGACATTAATCGGGACCAAATTCTGGAATCATTGAACACAGAAGAGAAATGGGAATGCTTTAGGAGCATATTAAATAAAGATATCAAGCATTGCATTCCAATGGGCAATAAATATAGAAGAGCAAAAATTAAACCTGGGTGGTTAAACTGTAATGTGAGTAGCTTCATCAAGGAGAAAAGTATGGGCTTTAAAAAAAGGGAATGGGTCAACACCAGCATTCCTGCACTTCAAGAAATGCAACAAGAAATTTAAAAATCGCAATCAAGGCGGCTAAAAAAGATTACGAGAGACACATAGCGGAAGAAAGTAAAAATAACCCAAAAAAGTTTTTTAGATATATTAACAGTAAAAAGACAAAAATGGTGCACATTGCACACAAAAGAGGTGGATGGGAGGATGGTTACAGATGACACAAAGAAGGCAACTGTACTAAATGCCTTCTTCTCCACAGTTTTTACACAAGAAAAAAAAAGGGTTTACCGACAGCGACTGTAGTGTTAGTGGCACAACACAAGACATACCCACGTGGCTAACAGAGGCCGGAGTCAAAGATAGACTTAGTAAGCTCAACACAAATAAATCACCGGGACCAGATGGCTTACATCCGTGAGTCCTCAGAGAACTCAGTCAAGTTATAGCCAGACCATTGTTCCTGATCTTTGTGGACAGCATAATGACAGGATTGGTACCAGCTGATTGGAGAATAGCCAATGTGGTACCAATATTCAAAAAAGGACAGAGACATATTCCGGGGAATTAAAGGGCAGTCAGCCTGACATCAGAAGCAGGTAAATTATTGGAGGGGATGATTAGGGATTATATCCAAAGTTTTACTGAGGAGAAGCATATGATTAGTGGGTTTATGAGGAAACGTACCTGCCAGACCAGTCAGCTAACATTCTACAAGGAAGTGAGCAGCCATCTAGATATAGGGAGGGCTGTGGATGTGGTGTATATGGACTTTGCAAAAGCATTTGATACAGTCCCCCATAAACGCTTTATTTACAAGCTAAGGTCCGCAGGCTTAGACCATGGGGTTTGTGCTTGGGTAAAAAACTGGTTACAGGGACAGGTCCAAAGGGTAGTGATAAATAACACTTACTCAAACTGGTCTGGAGTAGTGAGTGGGGTACCCCAAGGTTCTGTCTTGGGACAAATTCTACTCAACATATTCATAAATGACTGAGGATGTGTCAGAGGGGATCTGCTATTGGGCACTCTGGTGCCAATCACCCTATTTAGCTTGCTGGAACCTTCTGCTCGGTGCTGTCTGATCTGCAGCTCCCAGTTCCTGAGTTCCTGTTTCCTGTTTGCTTCCTGTTTGCTTGTCTAATCTCCTTGTGACCCCGGCCTGTTTTTGGACTTCTCTCTGTCATCTGCCTGCACCTGACCCCGGCTTCCCTTGACCACGAATCTGCCTGCTCCTTTGTACCATGTTGCCTGCCTGTTGCCAACTCTGCCTGTGACCCAGACTTTGAGTCTGCCTGTTCCTCTGTACCTTGCTGACCGTTTGTTGCCAACTCTGCCTGTGACCGGACCTGCCCTCTCTGCTCCTGCTCTGCACTGGCTGCCTAGGCCCCTGCCTTCTAAGGACTTCAATACCATTTGCATCAGGATCCTGGGCCTTACCTCCGCAAGTCACCCGCCAGGCTCACTTACCACTCTGCGCTCCTGTGCCTTCTGTTTACACTACCAGGGGACGGGAACCAGATACGTACGGGAGGCCTTCCCCTGCTATATCGGGTTCATCAGTCAGGTACATGCTAGTCTGACAGTATGGGACAGCCATGTCCGAGCCCGAGCAGGGATCCTCTCCCATGGAGGAACTATGCAGACACCTGGCGGGTCTCACTCAAGCTGTAAAGAGCCTTTAGGAAGGCTACACTAGGCTGGAAGAACGAGTCCAGGTGCTGTCCTCACCTGCTAACCCTCAAGCTGCTTGTGCTGCTGGACTCTCTTCTCCTCCCTCCGTGGTTATGCTTCCTCCTGAGCCAAGGGTTCCTACACCCGACCGATTTTCTGGTGAGCGTAGCAAGAACCTTCTCCTTGGAAGCGACTAAGGTATGCTTTGTGATTTCTCTTCTGTCCGGTGAACCACAGACCTGGGCCCACCATCTCCTGGAACAAAAGTCAGCATCTCTAGACAACTTGGATGCATTCTTTGCCGCCATGTCCCAACTATATGAGGACCCCTAGTTGAAAGCCACCGCTGAGTCCACCTTGCACGCCCTACAACAAGGGCGTAGACCCGCAGAAGTTTATGTCCTGGAATTCAGGCGTTGGAGTTCGGACACGGATTGGAATGACGTGGCCCTGCGTTACCATATTCGCATGGGTCTTTCGGATTCGCTTAAAGATGAGTTGGCGCGGGTTGGAGTACCACAAACATTGGAGGACCTTATCAATCTATCCGTCCAGATAGACCGGCGCCTCAGAGAGTGCCGCTCCGAAAAAAACACCAATCAGTTCCGTCCCACCTGGGTCCTCCTAAAGGTCCCTAGTGCCACCAGCTCTGTCAGCCCAAGCCCTCATGTACCGCCTACCTCGGTGCTTGATTCTCCTGAGCCAATGCAGCTTGGCCTTCTCCGACCATCTCTCACGCCTGAAGAACGGCAGCGTTGACGGGTCAACAATGTATGTATGTATTGCGGGGAGTCAGGTCACTACGTGAGATCTTGCCCTAACAAGACACGCCTTGCATAACCCTGCTAATCATCTTGCTCTCCCCATTGTTCTACAGCTTCCAGGACAGGATCTTACAGTCTCGGTCATAATTGACTCCGGAGCTTGTAGCTGCTTCATAGACCTAACCTTTGCCGCTAATCACCGCATACCTCTCCAAGCAAAATCACAGGGACTTGCGGTCCACCTCGCTGATGGTTCCACCCTTAGCTCTGGTCCCATCACCCAGGAAACTATTCCTCTGTTGGCCATTATGAACACTCATCACCGAGAATTCCTTCGTTTGGATGTAATCTCTTCTCCACTTTTTCCTATAATTTTGGGAATGCCGTGGCTACAAGCCCATAATCCTAGTATTGATTGTTTTTCCGGAGAAATTAAGTTCTGCTCCAACTATTGTCAACAGTGCTGTTTGCACAATACCTCTGCAGATTCCTCCCAACTCATGTGTCTGGAAATGGACACTGAATCGCAGCAAGCGATTCACTCACCATATCGGGATTTTCTTGATGTCTTCAGTAAAAAGGGGGCGGAAACCTTTCCTCCTCACAGACCTTATGATTGCCCGATAGAACTTTTGCCTGGGTCTGAAGTTCCTTTTGGACGAATCGTCCCATTAACAGAGCAGGAGCTGGGTACTCTCAAAACCTATATTGAGGAGAACCTAAAGAGAGGATTCATCCGTCCATCCACCTCACCAGCCGGGGCCGGCATTTGCTTTGTGGAGAAGAAGGACCACTCTCTTTGGCCTTGTATCGACTATAGAGAACTGAATAAAATAACTATCAAGAATCGCTATCCCTTACCTCTTGTACCCGAACTCTTCCAAAGACTAGGTTCTGTAACAATCTTCACTAAACTCGATCTCCGTGGGGCCTATAACCTAATCCGCATCAGAGAGGGAGATGAATGGAAAACTGCCTTCCGTACCCGGTTTGGGCACTTTGAATATCTTGTCATACCCTTTGGTCTGTGCAATGCGCCTGCAACTTTTCAACACTTCGTTAACGATATTTTCCGTGACCTCCTGGACTTATACGTTATAGTATATCTAGACGACATTTTGATCTTCTCCTCCTCAGTCATTGAACATCGCAGGCATGTCTGAAATTTACTAACCCGGCTCAGGCAGCACAGACTTTATGCCAAATTAGAAAAATGTGAATTTGAACGCCAATGCATCCAGTTCCTGGGCCTAATCATTGCTAGTGATGGCATTAAAATGGATCCACAAAAAGTGGCAGCTATTCTTGACTGGCCCGCTCCCTCTGATAAAAAAGGGGTCCAACTATTCATTTTTTTACCGCAAGCTCATTAAAGGCTTTTCTGCAATTATTACGCCAATCACTGAACTAACCAAGCAAGGGAACCGATTTTGTTGGTCTACCGAGGCGCAATCTGCTTTTGACAAACTTAAAGAGTTATTTATCTCCGCTTCCATCCTGAAGCATCCAAACCCTGCCTTGCCTTTCGTCCTTGAAGTGGATGCTTCAGAGGTTGCAGTCTCTCAGTGGCAGGGTGCCAAGTCCCTACTCTATCCAGTGGCCTTTTCTCTCTGAAACTTTCCACTGCTGAAAAGAACTATGACGTTGGAGATAGAGAGCTTCTTACCATTAAGGCCTCATTGGAAGAGTGGCGTTATCTTTTAGAGGGTGCTGCACATCCCATTTTGGTCTATACTGACCACAAAAACCTTGAGTACTTGAGAACAGCCAAGAGACTGAGACCTCGGCAGGCAAGATGGGCTCTGTTCTTCTCTAGATTCCAGTTTCACATCACGTACAGGCCTGGCTCCAAGAATATTAAATCGGACGCATTGTCTTGCATGTTCCAGGATTCCGAGGAACCTTTACCTTCAGACACCATCCTTCCTGCTAGAATTTTCTGCTGCTACAGGGGGATATCATATCCCAAATTAAACAAGCCTCCAGGAATCTGTCCCCACCTACGGGAGTCGACATAAGTTTGCAAAATGGTTTGTTCCAGTACAAAGACAAGATCATGGTCCCAGAGAGTCTAAGAATGGCAGTACTGGAACTCTGCCATGACCATAAATTGGCTGGGCATTTTGGCGTGCTGAAGACGACAGAGCTGGTGCTATGTACATTTTGGTAGCCTCAATTGGTAAAAGATTGCAAAAACTATGTGGAGTCCTGCACCACCTGTGCTCGGAACAAGAATAGTCGGACAAAGGCCTGGGGTCTACTAAAACCCTTATCCGTCCCAGAAAGACCCTGGAAGATGATTGAGATGGACTTTATCGTAGAACTCCCTCTGGCAGAAGGTTTTTCCACCATCTTTGTCATTGTGGATAGGTTGTCTAAGATGGCTCATTTTCTACCCATGAAAGGCACGCCTTCTGCCGTAGAAACTGCAAAAATTTTCCTCAAAGAAATCGTGAGACTACATGGAGTACCATAAAGTATAGTCTCCGACAGAGGTGTGCAGTTCACTTCCAGGTTCAGGAAGGCTCTCTGTGGCTCACTTGAAATTGAATTGGTGTTCTCATCTGCCTACCATCCCCAGATAAATGGGCAGACAGAGAGAACTAATCAAACTCTGGAGCAATACCTCTGATGCTTTTCCACCTTCTCACAGGACGATTGTGTCTCTCTTCTGCTTATTGCTGAGTTTGCATATAACAACTCTGTGCACTCAGCAATCAAACAGACACCATTCTTTGCCAATTATGGCTTTCACCTGTCATTTCTGCCTGAATCCTTACCTGAGTGCTCTATTCCTGCAGCTTCTGAAACAATGGACTTTTTCTTCACCAATGACATGGACATTCATTGTACTGTTCATTTAAGCACACGAGAATCCATTTTGTTCTCACTGTTGAAATGTGTTCTGTAACCTTCACCTAACACACAGACACTTCTCCTACTAAACGCTCTCTACTCCCCCCTCCCTTCTCAAGGTTTTACTTTTGCAATTGTTCTATTCGCTAGTTTTTAATAATATATTTCTATTTGTTAGCTTTTAATAACATATTTCTATTTGTTAGTTTTTAATAACATCTCACACCACCCCTTTCTTATCTATGTATAAAATAACATGTAATAATAAATTTTTCACTGAACGGACATTTTAAACACAGTGATTGAGTCCTGTGAATCTGTTCTTGCAGCTGCAGTATTAACTTTGTTTTAGATTCCCAATCAGAAATCAGTCATATCAGTCTTGGCGAGCCAGCCGGGAGTTTGGCAGAGTCTCCAGAAGGAACCGCACTTCGATCGGGATCATCGGGAAACGCAGACCTCAAATGCCGGCTAGGTAAGCTGCCCTTAAGCTTGCTATATTTCTGCCTTTTCCTATGTATCCTATCTGTCGATTCTCAAGGAAACCAGACCACTCTCGGACCTTTCTGGTTGGGTAACGTGTGTGTGTGAATGTGTTTGTGTCCCCCTTCACGGGTTGGACTGTGTGTGGAAAGGGAAAATCCTCTGCAGTTCCCTGCGTTGACTCCTTGTGGGCGACCTGGGTCAGAGGCGCATGGTAGGGTCAGATAAAACTCACAGAGAAGAGAAGAGACGAGGAGGGTCTCTTAATGAGTGTTTTGTCTAGTGTCATAAACCCCTTCCATCCACGTAGATAAGTGGAGACTATTCTTGTAAATCTGCAGATTTGCTGTACTATTTGTTTTAGAGGCAAGAGGGTATAGGCACAAGAAGAGAAGAGAGAAGACTGGCCAGTCATTATGGGCATTAAATTAATTAAGGGAATGAAGGGAGAGAGGCCTTCAGAAAATGCCCAGCGCAAGATGAGCGCTAGAGAATATATGAACCGAAGGTACGGTTCTGCCTATACTGAGCCCCTAGATAAATGGGTAGAATGGACAAAGGGAACAGCTAAACCTTTAAAATCTGAAGGGACTTTTGATTTAAAAGTATGGCAAACTTTTCTGCACGATTATGGCCCACTACTGTGCAGTGAAGGAATGTGGAGAATAGCTTGCACATAGGAGACAGAAGCTAAAGTAGCAAATCAAACTGGCTTGACGGAGATATTTAATAAAAGTACTGCCCAAATTTACTACGTTTGGCCAGAAGGCTCTGTAGAGGAGGACCCCCCACCTTATGTGGCTGCCAGTTTGGCTTTAAGGGGTCCACGCACATAAGCAAAAGAATTAGATTACATGGAACACACAAAAGATGAGCTATGCAATATAGTAGAGAGCAGAGGTTTAACAGCCCCATATCAACCTACAAAGAGGATTTTGGCTCGTATCCTAGAAACAGATGATTGACATAAATCAAAAGGCACATATGCAAAACTAGATCGCTCTGAACTTAAGGCTTTGGCCAGAGAAAGAGAGATAGAGTCTGAACTTCCGGAGCAAACCATAATTTCCAAATTGTGGCAGCAAGATGAAGAAAGAAGGAAGGGAGATGCCAGCCCTTCTGCCCCTGGCATAGAGCAATCTGTTGCAGTTTATCCTGTCAGAACCCAATTAGTTTTTGAAGGTGATGCTGTTGACAGTAAGTCTCAAATTAAATGGCATGTACCTTTTACTCCCCAAGATATGAGAGCCATATTAGAGGGATTGGGAGATCCTAGAAAGAATCCAATTGGGTTTGCAAACAAACTTAGTGCTGCACAGGAAGCATATGAGGCTTCTGCTACTGACATTCATCAGCTTCTTATTAAAGCAGTGGGAAGCAACATGTCTGGCTATATACTTAAAGAATGTGGTGTAGACGTCAAAAATCTAGGTAAGATGGTTAGTGGACGGGAGGTTTGTGAGAAATTGAAGGAAAAATTGCCCCAAATATATGGACAAACCAGACATGCTGAATTTATGAATGCTAAGCAAGGGAAAGAGGAAGCCGCAGGGGCTTATTGGAGGCGGTTAAGCGATATGGCTGAGGAAGCAGGCATTAAAATAGAGGAAGAGAAGGCGGGAGAAACTGCAAGTCCATCTACACAACTGGTGAAACAAAGGTTTCTTGATGGTTTAATACCCCAGTTGAAAGAAAAGTTGTTCACAGCAAGGCCTGAGGTAGGCAATATGTCTATTCGAGACGTCCTGACTATCCTGTTATCCATAGAAAACAGGATTAACCAAAAAGACAGCAAACCCAAGGTAATGTACATGGGGAAGCAGAGAGGAAGAGGAAGAGGCAAAGGCAATTTCAGAAATCATGGCAATCGGGGACCAATTATATGCTACAATTGTGATGGGGAAGGACACATAGCCAAATTCTGCCATCTTCCTGACCGTAGACTAGAAAAGAGCTTAGAGGCACCTCATGCTGATCCCAGTTCTCTGCCAAAAGCAGTGGATCAGGCATAGGAAAATGGCATGCCAGTATCAATCATGTTAAATAGGGGAGACAATGGTCCCGAGGCCAGAGTAAAAGTATTTTTACAAGAACTCCCCTATCCTGGAGGAGAAACAGAATTAACCTGTTTAATTGATACTGGTGCAAGCCGAAGTGTTTTTAATATAGAGGACTTACCTCCAGTATTATTATCTACAAATGTTATCTCTGGTGTTGGCCTAACCGGGACCTCTACTGATTTGGTTGAGTCCAAGCCACTTAAACTCAGGCTAGGACAGCAAACAGAAATTTTCACTAAAGTGTTAGTTTCAGACACAGTTCCTACCAATCTTTTGGGAGCTGACATTTTGAACCAAATTTTAGCAAACATAGACTACACTCCTACAGGAGTCCAAGTGGTCAGTAGTCTGTCAGGAGAAGTTTTAAATTCTGCCTGTGGAGTATTTTTAATCCAGGACTCCACTCCGCCATTTCCACCAGAATTGAAAGTGATTCCCGCTGAATTATGGGCCACCAGCAAATATGATGTAGGTCTGCTGGATTGCACCCCAGTCATGATAAAAATTAAACCAGGAGCCCATCTCCCACAGATTAAACAGTACCCACTGAGTATTGCTCAGACTGAGGGGATAAAGGATCAAATCACTCAACTGAAAGCAGCAGGGGTTGTTGTATCAATTAAGTCCCAGGTCAATACACCCCTGTTCCCAATTGCAAAGAAGCCAGACAAGAAGGGTGGGCAGGTGACATATCGCATGGTGCATGATTTGAGAGCCATTAACAATATAATAGAGGCAGATACCCCGATCGTGCCCAACCCCCGCACTTTACTAAGTGGAATACCTGCCTCCAGCACCTGCTTTACAGTGATTGATCTCGCAAATGCTTTCTTTTCAGTGCCCCTGCATCCAGATTGCTGGCACCTTTTTTCATTTACCCATGATGCCCAAAAGTTAGCATGGACAAGATTGCCCCAAGGCTGTGTGAGTAGCCCCTCTGAATATAATACTGCGTTAAAGCAAGTATTGGACCAATGGTCCCCCTCACACCCAAAAATAGTTTTGCTTCAGTACATAGACGATTTGCTTATTTGTTCTGATACAAAGGATATTTGTAGCAGAGAAACAGTAAGCCTTCTCATGTTTCTCTATAACAGTAACAACAAAGTTAGCAAAGATAAGCTACAATACTGCCAAGAGAAAGTAATCTTCCTGGGTCACTGCATTTCACATGGAATCCGTCACCTAACCCCAGATCGATTTAAAACTCTACAAAACTTTGAAAAGCCAAGAAATGTACGGCGACTACGTGCCTTCCTGGGGTTAGTGGGATATTGTAGGGACTGGATTCCAAATGCATCAGAACTTATGGCTCCTCTATATGAGGCTACCACTAAAAACCCTTTCAAACTCACATGGGACAATGAATTGCAGATGAAGGAGCTTATTAAAATTTTGTCTGAAGCTCCCACCATTGGACTTCCTGACTATACTAAGACTTTCTCGTTGTTCTGTCATGAAGTCAATGGATTTGCTGCAGGTGTACTCACCCAGCTACATGGAGACAAACAGAGGCCTGTGATGTATGTATCAACCTCATTAGACCCTGTCATCAAAGGCTCCCCCAGTTGTATGCGAGCCATAGCAGCCTGCATTTTGCTGCTAGACAAAGTAACTGAGCTTGTACTAGATTCTGCTCTGATCCTGTATGTGCCACATGCAGTACAGGAAATCATGAATCAAGTAAATACCAGACATGTGTCTGCCAGTAGATTTGACAAGTACCAGTCTGCTCTTTTTGCTCCATCGAATTTAACAATCAAACGATGTGTTACTTTAAATCCGGCTACTCTTCTTCCTATAATTGATGAGGAAGATGCAACAAATGGTACTGATGTAGAACCTGAGAGTTTTTCTCATGATTGTATGGCTCTTATGGAGGTAGAAAGGGCCTCTGTCACACCAGCAAAAGATGAGCCCTTATCAGATTGTGACGCACACTTATTCGTAGATGGTTCCAGATTTTACACTGATGATGGTCAGCCACACACAGGGTTTGCTGTAACCACTACAGACACCATTTTACATCAGGAAGCATTGAAACCCCAGATGTCAGCACAGGAAGCGGAGTTGTGTGCTGTAGTCAAAGCATGTCATCTCCTAGAGAATCAAAGGGGAAACATCTACACTGACAGCAGATATGCATTTGGAATAGCCCACGATTTTGGGCCTATCTGGAAAGCACAGAACTTTCTGACTAGTGCAGGGAAGCCAGTGAGACATGCAAAACTCATAGAGCGGCTATTTGAGGCTTTTCAGAAACCAGCAGAAGTTGCCATCTTGAAGGTAAAAGGGCATGCAAGGGGAAGTGACATGACAGCCAGAGGAAATGCTTTAGCGGACCAAGCGGCAAAGGATGCTGCCCTTATGGCATTTGGAGTCACATCCACTGTAGGGGTCGCCCAGGTAGCGGGGACAGATTCCCCTCATCAAGAGCAGTGGGATGTAGAAACTCTAATTCAGTTGCAGAACCAGGCCCCTGATGAAGAGAAGGATAAGTGGATCAAATATAATGCTACCCAAAATCAGCAGGGCCTGTGGAGCGCTGACAACAGGTGGTGTCTACCCAGGAGTTTGTACCCAGTTTTAGCACAACTGGCACATGGCGTCAGTCATCTTGCTAAGGGCGCGATGGTGGCACTTACTGACTGCTATTGGATAGCACCTGGATTTAGTGCATTTGCAGCCAGGTTTTGTGCTTCATGTCTCACTTGTGCTCTGTACAATGCAGGGAGGCCTGTTCATGTTCCCCAAAGGCATTCTCCTAAGCCAGATTTCCCTTTCCAAAGAATTCAAATAGACTACATTCAGATGCCCAGAATAGGCACCTATGAGTTTGCTTTAGTGTGTGTTGACATGTTTTCAGGTTGGCCTGAGAGCTGGCCAGTAGCCAAAGCAAATGCAAAAACAACAGCAAAGAAAATTTTGAATGAAATAGTTTGTAGATATGGAGTTCCTGAAACTATTGAGAGTGACAGAGGAACCCATTTTACTGGGGAAGTAACGAAAGAGGTAATGGAAGCACTTCACATACAGCAAGCTTTCCATATACCTTATCATCCACAAAGTAGTGGTAAAGTTGAGAGACTTAATGGAATTTTGAAAAACAGATGTGCAAAAATTAAAGCAGATACAGGAAAAGGATGGGTGGAAGCTTTGCCATTAGCCCTATATTCTGTACGAACTACCCCTAAACAACCACATGGGCTGTCCCCCTATGAGATTTTATTTGGAGGGCCATCCAAAACAGGGCTATATTTTCCCCAACAGTTGCAGGCTTCTCACTCTAGTCTGCTAGAATATGTTCAGATTTTGCAAAGAACATTGAATAAAATACATGAAGGTGTTTATAAATCTATCCCCGACCCAGATTCTGTTTCAGGTATTCACAGAATCCAACCAGGTGACTGGGTGGTGGTCAAGCGACACGTCAGAAAGCCGCTAGAACCAAAATTTGACGGACCACATTTGGTGCTTTTGACAACCGGTTCTGCTGTCAAGTTGGAAGGAAAGCCCACCTGGATTCACGCCAGTCACTGCAAGAAAATCCTGAAGTGATGATATCCTTTGAAAAAAAGATGATAATGTTTCTTTTCTTTTTGTTGTTTGTGAGAACTGAGACATGGAAAAATAACCCTTTCATCCAAATGTTAAAATTGTATGCAACCCATAGCAACGCTAGTAACTGCTGGGTGTGTTCTCACTTACATCCCCAAACAGGCACAATACCCATGATAGCAATGCCTCTCAATTTCACTGATCTAAACAGGACCAGAATAAATGGCTCATACATAATCTCCACAGCTAATGAGCACAGATCAGTAACTTTGATGGTTTCAAAACAGATAAACACTCCACAGATTTGTTTAAACATTACATGCCCCTTTAACACTAAATGTACACGGTTGGGCAATTCAGATTGCACCGGAGCAAAAATTACAGTTTATGGAGGAAACTATGGTCAATATTATTATATCCCAGATGCAGAACTAAATAGAACCCTTTATAGTACAAATTGCTCACAGTTCCCAATATGTGAAAATATCGGTTACCTGAGATTCCATGTTATTGCTTCCAGTTTTTTAGGAGCAGGCATACCGTCCATACGTAGAGGGTTATATTATATATGTGGAAATAAAGCTTACGCCTGGCTTCCTACTAATGTTACAGGTACATGTTATATTGGGAAGTTAGTACCTGCTTTGGCTGTTCGCAAAGATACAGTGCGACCAGATCAAAGTCCAGAATACCCTTTAGTGTTCAAAAGAGAGCTGTTCACTGAAGGTGACATGGCATGGTCATGGTTCCCTTCCTGGACAGGATGGGGAATTGAAGCAATGAAAAGACTAAATAATTACACTAGAATTGTAGACGAGATTATTAACCTTACTACCACTGATATAGGTTTATTAAATGAAGAAATGGCTCAGCTTAAAAAAGTAGTATTAGAGCACAGATTAACGCTAAATTATCTCACTGCAGCTCAAGGTGGGATGTGTAAGGTATTTCGCACTGACTGTTGTATATACATTTCTGATAATGAGAACAATATTAAAGGGCATCTTGCTAAGATAAAAGAACTACAGAATAAGGCCAGAGATATTGCTAAAGATGGATGGAACCCCTTTCAAGGTTTAGGAGGTTTTGGTGATTTTTTATATGGCATAGGAACATGGTTACAGAAACTGGGCGCTTACATTGTGATGTTCCTATTTCTCATGTTTGTTATTTACTTCCTCATCAGGCTATGCCTCTGTGTGACTACCCGCTGTACCAACATATGTACCACCAGCCCCGATGAACCCATTATTGTGAGAAAGCTAGGAGAGAGCTGAACAGGACGCCGTCTCTCTGCGCCAATGTAACAGGAGTTACCAGCAATCGGCTGAATGTAACGTGGAGAAAAATGATGCCAAATAAACAAAAGGGGGGAAATGACATGGACATTCATTGTACTGTTCATTTAAGCACAAGAGAATCCATTTTGTTCTCACTGTTGAAATGTGTTCTGTAACCTTCACCTAACACACAGACACTTCTCCTACTAAACGCTCTCTACTCCCCCCTCCCTTCTCAAGGTTTTACTTTTGCAATTGTTCTATTCGCTAGTTTTTAATAATATATTTCTATTTGTTAGCTTTTAATAACATATTTCTATTTGTTAGTTTTTAATAACATCCCACACCACCCCTTTCTTATCTATGTATAAAATAACATGTAATAATACATTTTTCACTGAACAGACATTTTAAACACAGTGATTGAGTCCTGTGAATCTGTTCCTGCAGCTGCAGTATTAACTTTGTTTTAGAGTCCCAATCAGAAATCAGTCATATCACCAGCAATAAACTACTACGTGAAACCATGGCTAAAACCCAAGAATATAATAAAAGAATTTTGATAGGAAGAAGCGTGGAGAACTCATTCTGCTGCCTGGTAACCAGGTTTGGCTGTCTACCCTTAACTTAAAGATGACCTGTCCCTCAAAGAAGTTGGGTCCCAAATTCATGGATCCCTTTCCAATCAAGAGGAAGATTAATGACGTGACCTATGAGCTGGAATTACCCAATACATTAAAGGTTCACCCAGTCTTCCATGTATCCTTGCTGAAACCCGTTATTCCCAATTCCTTTTCGGGTTGTAATACCGGCCCACCTGAACCTGTAATCGTGGACAACGAGACAGAATTTGAGGTGGAAGCAATCCTGGACTGCAGGAAGAGACACAATCAAGTCCAATACTTGATCAAATGGAGGGGGTATGGACCAGAAGATAATTCCTGGGAACCAGAAAGCAATCTGCACACTAAGGAACTTTTAAGAGATTTCTGGAGTATGCACACTGATAGACTGGCCCAGATGGGCATCCGGAGGCTGCCCTTTAGGAGGGGGCACTGTCAGAAAAGGTCTCGGAAGGGATCTGCTATTGGGCACTCTGGCGCCAATCGCCCTATTTAGCTTGCTGGAACCTTCTGCTCGGTGCTGTCCGATTGGCAGCTCCCTGTTCCTGAGTTCCTGTTTCCTGTTTGCTTCCTGTTTGCTTGTCTGATTTCCTTGTGACCCCGGCCTGTCTTTGGACTCCTCTCTGTCATCTGCCTGCACCTGACCCCGGCTTACCTTGACCATGAATCTGCCTGCTCCTTTGTACCACGTTGCCTGCCTGTTGCCAACTCTGCCTGTGACCGGACCTGCCCTCTCTGCTCCTGCTCTGCACCGGCTGCCTAGGCCCCTGCCTTCTAAGGACTTCCAGACCATTCGCATCAGGATCCTGGGCCTTACCTCCGCAAGTCACCCGCCAGGCTCTCTTACCGCTCTGTGCTCCTGTGCCTTCTGTTTACACTACCAGGGGCCGGATACGTATGGGAGGCCTTCCCCTGCTATATCGGGTTCGTCAGTCAGGTACGTGCAAGTCTGACAGGATGGGATAAATAGTTCAGTCTCAGTTTTTGCGGATGACACAAAGTTAAGCAAAGTAATAAACTCTCATCAGGACATGGAAATTTTGCAGAATGACCTGAATAAAATAGAGTGGGCAGACAAATGGCAAATGAAGTTTAATGTGCTGAGCCTACTCTGGCCAATATTATGCTGGCCATACAAGATTGAAAAGACTCACTCTCCGCACAGATATCTTCCATCCGCATGGATATTTCATTGTTAAAGCTAAATGTTCATAATTTGCGTGATAGAACCGGGTTCACTGAGGAATGTATCAGTTCATTGGAAGAAGCTGTGTACCCCTTGTCTACCACAGTGCGGGAGCATACAAATGAAATGGTGGCTATCCTATTCCTGCTAAGCTTGATGAACTGGAGAACTGCTCACACAGGAACAACCCCTGTTTTGAGGGGTTCCTGGAACGCGCAGAGGGCTCCCATCATGAGAATTTCCTATACTCCTGGCTGCGGGATATCTTTGGTACTGATGCACCTTCTTTCTCCTATGTTATCAAACGTGCACACCGTACCCCTTCACATCCCCCCACAGCTGGAGTCCCTCCACGCTTCCTTATGGCGTGGATCCTAAACTTCCAAGACAAAGTTACCATCCTACGCCTTGCACGGGAGAAAGGGCCTCTCAAGTGCAATGGCAATACCATTTCAGTCTATCCTGACTTCTCGGCTGATGTCCAGCACCAACGCATCTCCTTTGAGGGTGTGAAAGCCCGCCTGCGTACTGAAGGCTTACCTTATGCTATGCTCTTCCCTGCTAAGCTGCCAGTTATTTATGATGGAAAGCTCACTTCTACACCAACCTTAAAGAAGCTATGGTGTGGCTAAACAATTAATATGGCCCTGAGCTCAGGTGAGGAGGTGAATGAATGTGGCCAATCCTCTCTGGAACCCCGTTCTGATACCTCACTACAAATCCCATATCTTTTGTAAAGCTGACCGGAAACCGTGATTTGTATACATTGCTTTCCTAAGCTACCAAGGGAACTCAGGAAGATTGCTGCCTTTTCCCTTGCAATCTACAGGGCTGATATCCCACCGTTAGTATAAATAAAATCAGGTGTGCTACCAATGTCAAACACACTGGTAAGAAATTCACCTTTAAAATAAGGTATAAGTATTCAACAATAACTAAACACTGAAAGTGAATAAAGAACAATAAATACATTAATTCATGTGTATAGTCCATCTAAAGAGCAAATAAAAGTCCTTAAAAAGTGATCCCCAACGGTGTGCGCTTTCCCTATACACACAATCCTTCCTTCAAGTACGGAATGCGATCTTCATTATATGTTAAACACGCCAGATAATGGTAGAAAAAGCCTCTTACAAGATGCGTGGGACCCCTATTACGGGGGTCTTCAGGGCTCAAATTTGCCAGATCTTTCAGGCAGGGACACCTGATTTTAGCTTCAAGCAGAGACTTCCATCCACCTTAGACCCTTCCGAGCACTATGGTCCCGTTACAGCAAACTGTAGAAACTCTTCCTGCAAGTTATGATTCTTACTTTCCTCCATCTATGATTCCAAGCGTATCTATGCTGTTATATGCTGTTTGACTTGCTATGGCACAACCATTAAAGATAATTTCGTAGAACACTAGGGAATCAAATTTGCCTCAAAAGCGGTCCCTGGTGTTCTCAGTACACTGTCCCCTTATTATCTGTCTCCAGGAAAAACATTTCACCCGTTCCAAGGTGAAGGCCCTTAAGCGGCCATGGCTGGCACAGACCTAGTATGCTATCGATACGACCTACTCTAAAGGGGTCTCTATTTTATTGGCCAAATCCCTCTCTGTGGAGATTTTACAAGTCAAGTTAGATCCTGATGGAAGGTTTATTGTGCTTATGATACAAATTGCCTCTGTGACACTCACGTTGGTTAACATTTATATCCCTCCCCCTTTCTCCATAGAAGTGTTAACTAGGTTGTCACTTATTCTCCTATCTAGGTCTCCAGGCCCCATGCTCTATGTGGGAGACTTCAACGCTGTGATGGACTCGACCATGGACCGCTTAGGGGGTGGAGGTAGATTCTTTACCTCCTTTACTGACTGGGCTCAGGTCTATGGACTTACTGAGATATGGCGTTGGAAACATCCAGATGTATACCAATACTTCTGCCATTCAGATTCTTTCCACACCATGTCTCATATAGATCCAGCGTTTGCTCCACTGAAAGTTCTTCCATTTGTCTGTGCTGTGTCATATTTACCTAGAGGTATGTCAGACCATGCCTCCCCTATCCGTGGATCTCCTACTCCTTCCAGGTTTGGGCCCAACTGTTTGGCACCTGAATTCGCACTGGCTGGAGGATGAGATGGTGCAGGGGGAGTGTAGGAAAGCATTGTTGACTATTGGAGCACGAACTTAGACACAGTGGACCCAGTGACAGAATGGGAGGCCTTTAACCACTTCAGCCCCGGAAGGATTTACCCCCTTCCTGACCAGAGCACTTTTTACAATTTGGCACTGCGTCGCTTTAACTGCTAATTGCGCGGTCATGCAATGCTGTAACCAAACGAAATTTGCGTCCTTTTCTTCCCACAAATAGAGCTTTCTTTTGATGGTATTTGATCACCTCTGCCATTTTTATTTTTTGCGCTATACACGGAAAAAGACCGAAAATTTTGAAAAAAAATGATATTTTCTACTTTTTGTTCTAAAAAAAATCCAATAAACTCAATTTTAGTCATACATTTAGGCCAAAATGTATTTGGCCACATGTCTTCGGTAAAAAAAATGTCAATAAGTGTATATTTATTGGTTTGCGCAAAAGTTATAGCGCCTACAATCTAGGGTACATTTTCTGGAATTTACACAGCCTTTAATTTATGACTGCCTATGTCGTTTCTTGAGGTGCTAAAATGGCAGGGCAGTACAAAACCCCCCAAAATGACCCCATTTTGGAAAGTAGACACCCCAAGGAAATTGCTGAGAGGCATGTTGAGCCCATTGAATATTCATTTTTTTTGTCCCAAGTGATTGAATAATGACAAAAAAAAAAAAAAAAAAAATTACAAAAAGTTGTCACTAAATGATATATTGCTCACACAGGCCATGGGCATATGTGGAATTGCACCCCAAAATACATTTAGCTGCTTCTCCTGAGTATGGGGATACCACATGTGTGGGACTTTTTGGGAGCCTAGCCGCATACGGGGCCCCGAAAACCAATCACTGCCTTCAGGATTTCTAAGGGCGTACATTTTTGATTTTACTCCTCACTACCTATCACAGTTTTGAAGGCCATAAAATGCCCATATGGCACAAACTCCCCCCAAATGACCCCATTTTGGAAAGTAGACACCCCAATCTATTTGCTGAGAGGCATGTTGAGTCCATGGAATATGTTATATTTTGACACAAGTTGCGGGAAAGTGACAATTTATTATTTTTTTTTTTTTTTTTGCACAAAGTTGTCACTAAATGATATATTGCTCACACAGGTCATGGGCATATGTGGAATTGCACCCCAAAATACATTCTGCTGCTTCTCTTGAGTACGGGGATACCACATGTGTGGGACTTTTTAGGAGCCTAGCCGCGTACGGGACCCCGAAAACCAATCACCGCCTTCAGGATTTCTAAGGGTGTACATTTTTGATTTCACTCTTCACTGCCTATCACAGTTTCGGAGGTCATGGAATGCCCAGGTGGCACAAACCCCCCCCCAAATGACCCCATTTTGGAAAGTAGACACCCCAAGCTATTTGCTGAGAGGCATGGTGAGTATTTTGTAGCTCTCATTTGTTTTTGAAAATGAAGAAAGACAAAAAAAAAAATTTTTTTTTCTTTTTTTAATTTTCAAAACTTTGTGACAAAAAGTGAGGTCTGCAAAATACTCACTATACCGCTCAGCATATAGCTTTGGGTGTCTACTTTCCAAAATGGGGTCATTTGGGGGGGGTTTGTGCCATCTGGGCATTCCATGGCCTCCGAGACTGTGATAGGCAGTGAAGAGTGAAATCAAAAATTTACGCCCTTAGAAAGCCTGAAGGCGGTGCTTGGTTTTCGGGGTCCCATACGCGGCTAGGCTCCCAAAAAGTCTCACACATGTGGTATCCCCGTACTCAGGAGAAGCAACAGAATGTATTTTGGGGTGTAATTTCACATATTCCCATGGCATGTTTGAGCAATATATAATTTAGTGACAACTTTGTGCAAAAAAAAAAAAAAAATTGTCTCTTTCCCGCAACTTGTGTCACAATATAAAATATTCCATGGACTCGACATGCCTCTCAGCAAATAGCTTGGGGTGTCTACTTTCCAAAATGGGGTCATTTGGGGGGGGGTTTGAACTGTCCTGGCATTTTATGCACAACATTTAGAAGCTTATGTCACACATCACCCACTCTTCTAACCACTTGAAGACAAAGCCCTTTCTGACACTTTTTGATTACATGAAAAAATTATTTTTTTTTGCAAGAAAATTACTTTGAACCCCCACACATTATATATTTTTTTAAAGCAAATGCCCTACAGATTAAAATGGTGGGTGTTTAATTTTTTTTTTTCACACAGTATTTGCGCAGCGATTTTTCAAACGCATTTTTTGGGGAAAAAACACACTTTTTTACATTTTAATGCACTAAAACACACTATATTGCCCAAATGTTTGATGAAATAAAAAAGATGATCTTAGGCCGAGTACATGGATACCAAACATGACATGCTTTACAATTGCGCACAAACGTGCAGTGGCAACAAAATAAATACATTTTTAAAAGCCTTTAAAAGCCTTTACAGGTTACCACTTTAGATTTATAGAGGAGGTCTACTGCTAAAATTACTGCCCTCGATCTGACCGTCGTGGTGATACCTCACATGCAGCGATTTTTCAAACGCATTTTTTGGGGAAAAAACACACTTTTTTACATTTTAATGCACTAAAACACACTATATTGCCCAAATGTTTGATGAAATAAAAAAGATGATCTTAGGCCGAGTACATGGATACCAAACATGACATGCTTTACAATTGCGCACAAACGTGCAGTGGCAACAAAATAAATACATTTTTAAAAGCCTTTAAAAGCCTTTACAGGTTACCACTTTAGATTTATAGAGGAGGTCTACTGCTAAAATTACTGCCCTCGATCTGACCGTCGTGGTGATACCTCACATGCATGGTGCAATTGCTGTTTACATTTGACGCCAGACCGACGCTTGCGTTCGCCTTAGCGCGAGAGCAGGGGGGACAGGGGTGCTTTTTTTTTTTTTTTTTTATTATTTTTTTGCTTTTTTATCTTATTTTAAAACTGTTCCTTTCATTTTTTTTTTTTTTTTAATAATTTTTACTGTTATCTCAGGGAATGTAAATATCCCCTATGATAGCAATAGGTAGTGACAGGTACTCTTTTTTGAAAAAATTGGGGTCTATTAGACCCTAGATTTCTCCTCTGCCCTCAAAGCATCTGACCACACCAAGATCGGTGTGATAAAATGCTTCCCCAATTTCCCAATGGCGCTATTTACATCTGGCAAAATCTAAGTCATAAAATGCTCGTAGCTTCCGGTTTCTTAGGCCATAGAGATGTTTGGAGCCACTCTGGTCTCTGATCAGCTCTATGGTCAGCTGGCTGAATCACCGGCTGCATTCTCAGGTTCCCTGTTGAGACAGGAGAGCCAGAGAAAAACACGGAAGACGATGGGGGGGGGGGGCATTCTCTCCCACTGCTTGTAAAAGCAGTCTAGAGGCTAATTAGCTGCTAGGATTGCTTTTACATGAAAGCCGACCGCTGGCTGAAAAGAATGATACCAAGATGATACCTAAACCTGCAAGCATCATTCTGGTATAACCACTCAAAGTCGTGAATGCTGTACCTGAAGACAAAAAAATGGTTAACAATAAAGCACAGTAAACGGTAAAGTATAAAAAATTGCATACCTGAAAAGCAAACATGATAAAACATAATAACAATAAAACATTGCAGAATAGAATACAGTAAAAAAGAGCAGAACAATAGAGAGAATAGAGAGAGAGAGAATAGAGAGAGAACAATAAAATGACAACTATTATTTTTTATTTTATATTTTTGTTTGTGTTTTTTTTTTTTTTTTTTACACTTTTTTGTAACTGTAACTTTTATAACTGTAACCGGTTCCAGGTTCGGGTCTCTCAAAATGCGATGGCATCTTGGGAGACCCTGTGAAAGTGTGTCCTAGTCTGTGCAATGCTGTACCCTACGCTAATACTCAGCTAGTGAATGGTAGCGTTCAAAACATTCACCAATGCAAAGACCAGGATTGTCAGGACAGGAGGGACAATAATAGCGGGTGTCACGCCTATATCTGCACTTGCTGCAGACACAACATCTTTTTTGGGGGGGTTCGTTGGGTAGGGGTACTCGGGAGGACATAAAGAAAATGCCTCTCATGCAGCCGACTGCATTTGGTTGGGGATGTGAATGGGGGAAGTACGGGCGCTGCAGAAGTGGTGGGTTCCCAATTAGGATTGGCGAATGCAGCAGGAAGGGCATTATGGGCACGACGGGCCTGTGTTTGTCTTTTTGGTGGCAGCGGGACACTATTTGTGCTTGCCACCTCACCAGCTTGAACTGCACTTATGGGACTCGCCACGTCACCAAGTGTTACTGCAGTGCTGGTTTGACTACGACCGGGGTGTACTAGGCCGCTGGCGCTTGCCAGTTCACCAAAACGCTACCAAAAAAACTGTTAACGATCGCAGGGATCAGGCTTGACTCTGCGAACGCTGCAGTTATGCGTTTAGTGTTTTGTAAGTGTCAGTGATCGATCGATACTGCACTTGGGTGGGCTGGGCTGGGCTGGGCCGGGCAGAGGGGCAAAACGCAGGTGCTAGCAGGTATCTGGGCTGATCCCACTAACACTGCGTTTTTGGGAACCCTAAACTGCTGGGGACGCCAGTATAGATCTGATCGGATCAGATCAGATATTGATCAGTTCAGATACTATACCACTAAGGGAGGTGTACGGTGCGTGCGTGGGTGTTAGCGCTACTGGCACTAACCTGACGCTGCCTGGGGCTGGTGCTTGCCAGTTCACCAAAACGCTACCAAAAAAACTGTTAGCGATCGCAGGGATCAGGCCTGACTCTGCGAACGCTGCAGTTATGCGTTTAGTGTTTTGTAAGTGACAGTGATCGATCGATACTGCACTTGGGTGGGCTGGGCTGGGCCGGGCGGAGGGGCAAAACGCAGGTGCTAGCAGGTATCTGGGCTGATCCCGCTAACACTGCGTTTTTGGGAATCCTAAACTGCTGGGGACGCTAGTATAGATCTGATCGGATCAGATATTGATGCGTTCAGATACTATACCACTAAGGGAGGTGTACGGTGCGTGGGTGTTAGCGCTACTGGCACTAACCTGACGCTGCCTGGGGCTGGTGCTTGCCATTTCACCAAAACGCTACCAAAAAAACTGTTAGCGATCGCAGGGATCAGGCCTGACTCTGCGAACGCTGCAGTTATGCGTTTAGTGTTTTGTAAGTGACAGTGATCGATCGATACTGCACTTGGGTGGGCTGGGCCGAGCCGGGCGGAGGGGCAAAACGCAGGTGCTAGCAGGTATCTGGGCTGATCCCGCTAACACTGTGTTTTTGGGAACCCTAAACTGCTGGGGACGCTAGTATAGATCTGATCGGATCAGATATTGATCCGTACAGATACTATACCACTAAGGGAGGCGTATGCTGCGTGCGTGGGTGTTAGCAGTACTGGCGCTAATCTGACGCTGCCTGGGGCGACGCATATCACCGCCGGGCGATCAGGGGGGTAAATCTTTATTCGGTAATAAACGGCGGTTGCCCTGACACTATAAAAAATAAACGAACTAACCAGCGTCACCCGTAATGGTTATACAGTGATCAGTGGTGAAAGGGTTAACTAGGGGGCAATCAAGGGGTTAAAACATTTATTAGGTAGTATATAGGGGTCCCTGTCGCTATAAAACGCTGACGGCGAACCTAAATATTTACCTCACTAACTAGCGTCACCAGCGACACTAATACAGCGATCAGAAAAATGATCGCTTAGTGACACTGGTGATGGGGGGTGATCAAGGGGTTAAAACTTTATTAGGGGGGGTTAGGGGGGTATCCTAGACCTAAAGGGGGCCTAACACTCACTGCCCTAACACTGTAACTGTCACAAACTGACACCAATACAGTAATCAGAAAAAAAAAAAAAAAACCTGCTTGGTGTCAGTTTGTGACAGGGGGGGTGATTGGGGGGGGATCGGGGGCGATCGGGGGGGGGGATCGGGGTGTTTTGTGTGCCTGGCATGTTCTACTGTGTGTGTGTGTGTTGTGCACTCACATTGCAGTCTTCTCTCCTCGGCCCGGAACGGAAAATACCGAGCCGAGGAGAGATGACATCATTTCCTCTGCCTCTGTGTACAATACAGAGGCAGGGAAATGATCCCATTGGCTGGGAGCGATCGCGAGGGGGGGGCCACGAATGGATGGCCTCCCCCTCACCACCGATCGCCGGGGGAGATTTGCCGACCGCCGCAGGCACCGGGGGGGGGGTCCGATAGGACCCCCCACCCGCGGGCAGGCAAGGACGTACCTGTAAGTCCTTTTGCCTGCCCGTGCCACTCTGTCGACGTATATAGTCGTGCGGCGGTCGGCAAGTGGTTAAAACCGTGCTGAGGGGTACTTTTATGTCCATTACTGATGTTTTGCGTAAAAATACTCAACAACGTACTGAATCGGCGGAATCTGCTTATGCTACTATCCCTAGCCTTGATACCCGAGATACCTGGCTTCAATGTCGCAGGGAATATGAGCTCCATTTATTAGACCACATATAAAAACGCATGCTACACGTTAACCCAAAAATCATTTGAACAAGGTAACAAGGTGGGGCAACTCTTAGCTTACTTGACTAGGCCTGAACACTCCCCTATCTCTATTCCACACATCCTGACTACCCAGGGCCTTGATTAGCAACACTCCTAGAGATATTATGGAGACCTTTCTTGACTTCTACAAGGACCTATACTCCTCTGATTAGACTACACTGATTCCCAACTTACTGAATATCTAGCTCAGATACCTCTTCCCTCCCTGTCGGCTACAGACCTTTCAGACTTGGAGGCACCTCTCTCTCTTGAGGAAATCACTGTGGCAATTTTGCAACTACCAGCACATAAGACACCAGGCCTAGACGGCTTCCCGGCTGAATGGTATACCCAGTTTCAGCACCTGCTGTGCCCAATTCTTTTACATACAGTACCTTTAACAAGGCCCTGGACCTTGGAACTCTTCCCCCCACTATGTATGAAGCCTTGATGATCCTATAATTAAAGCCACTGGAAATGAAGAAATCCTGGACTGCCACATCTTTATTGTAAACCGTAAAAATCCAACATACAGTCATGTTTCAGGAAACACAGAGAACAATAGCTAACACGTTTCACATCAATGGATGCTTACTCTCAGCTATGAGTAAGTATTCATTGATGTGAAACGCTTTAGTACTGTTCTCTGTGTTTCCTGAAACGTGACTGTATGTTGGGTTTTTACGGTTTACAATAAAGATGTCTTTATTCTTCGGGGTGCGGCAGTCCAGGATTTCTTAATTTCCATAGACTTGCGCAGAGTCAGCACCTGAATCCTATCTAGTAGGGTGGGAGCAACTGTATGGGGTCCGGAGGATTGGTGAACGACATCTGTTTTCTTATTAAAGCCACATAAGGACCCTCTTAAATGTGATTCATATTGGCCGATTTTCCTCATTAATGTTGATGTTAAAATCCTAGCCAAAGTTTTGGCCGACCATCTGAATGCTGTGGTTGCGAACTTGGTCAAGAATAGGGATGAGCCTAACACCCCCCCTGTTCGGTTCGCACCAGAACATGCGAACAGGCAAAAAATTTGTTCTAACACGCAAACACCATTAAAGTCTATGGGACACGAACATGAATGATCAAAAGTACTAATTTTAAAGGCTTATATGCAAGTTATTTCATAAAAAGTGTTTGAGGACCTGGGTCCTGCCCCAGGGGACATGGATCAATGCAAAAAATGTTTTAAAAACAGCCTTTTTTCGGGAGCAGTGATTTTAATAATGCTTAAAGTGAAACAATAAAAGTGTAATATCCCTTTAAATTTCGTAGCTGGGGGGTGTCTATAGTATGCCTGTAAAGGGGCGCATGTTTGCCGTGTTTAGAACAGTCTGACAGCAAAATGACATTTCAAAGGAAAAAAAGTAATTTAAAACTACTCGCGGCTATTAATGCATTGCCGGTCCAACAATACACATAGAAGTTCATTGATAAAAACGGCATGGGAATTCCCCACAGGGGAACCCCGAACCAAAATGAAAAAAAAATGACGTGGGGGTCCCCCTAAATTCCATACCAGGCCCTTCAGGTCTAGTATGGATATTAAGGGGAACCCCGTGCCAAAATTTAAAAAAAAAAAAACAGCGTGGGGTCCCCCCAAAAATCCATACCAGACCCTTATCCGAGCACGCAACCTAGCAGGCCGCAGGAAAAGAGGGGGGGACGAGAGAGCGCCCCCCCCTCCTGAACCGTACCAGGCCACATGCCCTCAACATTGGGTGGGTGCTTTGGGGTAGCCCCCCAAAACACCTTGTCCACATGTTGATGAGGACAAGGGCCTCATCCCCACAACCCTGGCAGGTGGTTGTGGGGGTCTGCGGGTGGGGGGCTTATCGGAATCTGGAAGCCCCCTTTAACAAGGGGACCTCCAGATCCCGGCCCTCCCCCCTTTGTGAAATGGTAAGGGGTACAAAAGTACCCCTACCATTTCACTAAAAAACTGTCAAAAATGTTAAAAATGACAAGAGACAGTTTTTGACAATTCCTTTATTTAAATGCTTTTTCTTTCTTCTTTCTTCTTTCTTCTATCTTCTATCTTCCTTCATATTCTTCTTCTTCTGGTTCTTCTGGTTCTTCCTCCGGTGTTCTCGTCCAGCATCTCCTCCGCGGCGTCTTCTTCCCTTCTTCTCCTCGGGCCGCTCCACATCCATGGCATGGAGGGAGGCTCCCGCTCTTCTCCTCATCTTCTTCTCTTCATCTTCTTCTCTTCTTCATCTTCTTCTCTGGGCCGCTCCGCATCCATGGTGGCATGGAGGGAGGCTCCCGCTGTGTGACGCATCTCCTCTTCTGACGGTTCTTAAATAACGGGGGGCGGGGCCTCTGACGCATGGTGACTTGACGGGACTTCCCTGTGGCGTCACATGGAATGCCACAGGGAAGTCCCATCATGTCCCCGTGCATCAGAGGGGGGCATAGTTACCGGGTGGCCCCGCCCCCCATTATTTAAGAACCGTCAGAAGAGGAGAAGTGTCACACAGCAGGAGCCTCCCTCCATGCCACCATGAGTGCAGAGCGGCCCGGAGAAGAAGATGAAGAGAAGAAGATGAAGAGAAGAAGATGAAGAGAAGAGCGGGAGCCTCCCTCCATGCCATGAATGCGGAGCGGCCCGAGGAGAAGAAGGGAAGAAGACGCCACGGAGGAGATGCTGGACGAGAACACCGGAGGAAGAACCAGAAGAACCAGAAGAACCAGAAGAGGATAAAGGAAGATAGAAGATAGAAGAAAGAAGAAGCATTTAAATAAAGGAATTGTCAAAAACTGTCTCTTGTCATTTTTAACATTTTTGACAGTTTTTTAGTGAAATGGTAGGTGTACTTTTGTACCCCCTTACCATTTAACACAGGGGGGAGGGCCGGGATCTGGGGGTCCCCTTGTTAAAGGGGGCTTCCAGATTCCGATAAGCCCCCCACCCGCAGACCCCCACAACCACTGGCCAGGGTTGTGGGGATGAGGCCCTTGTCCTCATCAACATGGGGACAAGGTGTTTTGGGGGGGCTACCCCAAAGCACCCTCCCAATGTTGAGGGCATGTGGCCTGGTACAGTTCAGGAGAGGGGGCGCTCTCTCGACCCCCCTCTTTTTCTGCGGCCTGCCAGGTTGCATGCTCGGATAAGGGTTTGGTATAGATTTTTGGGGGGCCCCACGCCGTTTTTTTTTTTATTTTGGTGCGGGGTTCCCCTTAATATCCATACCAGACCTGAAGGGCCTGGTATGGAATTTAGGGGGACCCCACATCATTTTTTTTTAAATTTTGGCCGGGGTTCCCCTTAATATCCATACCAGACCTAAAGGGCCTGTATGGAATTTAGGGGGACCCCCACGTCATTTTTTTTTGGTTTGGGGTTCCCCTGTGGGGAATTCCCATGCCGTTTTTATCAATGAACTTTTATGTGTATTGTTGGACCGGCAATTCATTAATAGCTGCGAGTAGTTTAAATTACTTTTTCCTTTGAAATGTAATTTTGCTGTCAGACTGTTCTAAACACGGGAAACATGCGCCCCTTTACAGGCATACTATAGACACCCCCCAGGTACGAAATTTAAAGGGATATTACACTTTTATTGTTTCACATTAAGCATTATTAAAATCACTGCTCCTGAAAAAACAGCCGTTTTTAAAACTTTTTTTTGCATTGATACATGTCCCCTGGGGCAGGACCCAGGTCCCTAAACACTTTTTATGACAATACCATGCATATAAGCCTTTAAAATTAGTACTTTTGATTTCTCCCATAGACTTTTAAAGGGTGTTCCGCAGCATTCGAATTTGACGCGAACACCCCAAATTGTTCGCTGTTCGGTGAACTTGCGAACAACCCATGTTCGAGTCGAACATGAGTTTGACTCGAACTCGAAGCTCATCCCTAGTGAAGAGGCCTACACGTTTCTGAGCATGACAGATAGTGAAGAGGAAGTCACTCATCTGTCAGATTCAGGCTCAGAATACGATCCTGTAGAGGACAGCGGCTCCATGACAGATAGCTCTGATGACGGAGTTGTGGTCCCTGCCAAGGTCAGGTGTACCAGACCCCAGAATTCTTCTTCTGTCCTTGATGTGCAAGAACCGCAGGTCTCTTGTATGGAGCAGAGCAGTACTAGCACCGCTATTCCTACTGGTGAACTGGCAAGCACCAGCGGCCTAGTACACCCTGGTCGTACATCCAGCACTGCAGTAACACTTGGTGATGTGGCGAGTCCCATAAGTGCAGTTCAAGCTGGCGAGGTGGCAAGCACAAGTAGTGTCCCGCTGTCACCAAGAAGATGAACACAGGCCCGTTGTGCCCATAGTGCCCTTCCTGCTGCATTCGCCAATCCGAATTGGGAACCCACCACTTCTGCAGCACCCGTACTTCCCCATTCACTGGCCAACCCGGTATTCATGTGGAAACAGTTGATTTTATGTCACTGGATTTTTAATCTCTGACCAAAGCAATTTATACGCTGGTCAACACATCTCCACTATTCCCCAGTTCTCCCTTGCCAGAGATTGGAGACCAATTATGGTCTCTGAATTTAAGCTCTTTCTGGGCCTTTCCCTCAACATGGGCATAACTAAAAAGAATGAGTTGTGGTCATATTGGTCCACTGACCCAATTCACCATATGCCCTTGTTCTCTGCCTCCATGACCAGGGCACGATACAAGCAGATTTTGCGGTTCATGCACTTCAACAACAATGAACTCTGTCGTCCTCGTGGAGACCTTGAATATGATCGGCTCCTTGTAAACCACTTCAACCAACGTTTTGCAGACTTGTTTACTCTTCATCAAGTTGTCTGCGTTGATGAGTACCTGATTAAGTTTTTTGGCCGCTTGTCATTCAAACAGTACCTTCCCAGCAAGTGTGCCAGATACAGGGTCAAGATGTATAAGCTCTGTGACAGGGCCACAGGCTATACATGTAGTTTTATGGTTTACGTGGGCAAAGATAGTCATGTAGAGCCGACAAACTGCCCTGACTACATAGGAAGTGCTGGCAAGATTGTGTGGGACTTGGTGTCACCCTTATTCGGAAAGGGGTACCACTTGTACGTGGACAATTATTACACGAGCGTGCCACTTTGTAGTCACCTTTTTGATCAACAGATTGGAGCATGTGGCACCGTGCGACCTAATCGCTGGGGCTTTCCCCAGCGGCTTGTAGATTCCCATCTTAGGCTGGGGGAGAGAGCCTGCTTGCAGTGTAATAACATGCTCGCTATGAAGTGGAGGAATAATAAGAATGTTATCGATCTTACCTCCCTTCATGCAGACACGACGGTCCAAATTACTACGGTGACTGGTGTTGTGGAGAAACCCCTGTGTCCATGAATATAACCAAAATATGGGAGGGGTGGACCTCAACGACCAGTTGTTGGCGCCGTACCTAGTTGCCTGTAAGGCCAGACGCTGGTACAAGAAAGTGTCTGTTTATTTATTTCAATTGGCTTTGCTGAACGCTCATGTGCAATGCAGAGCTTCAGGATGGACTGGATCCTTCCTAAAATTCCAGGAAGAGATCGTCAGAGCCCTTCTGTTTCCAGACGGTGCTCCACCTCACCTTCCCCAACCAAATGCAGTAAGCTGGCTGCATGAGAGGCATTTTCCTTATGTCCTCCCGAGTACCCCTACCCAACGAGCCCCCCAAAGAAGATGTTGTGTCTGCAGCAAGCGCGGATATAGGCGTGACACCCAGTATTGTGGTCCCTCCTGTTCTGACAATCCTGGTCTATGCATTGGTGAATGTTTTGAACGCTACCATTCACTAGTTGAGTATTAGCGTAGGGTACAGCACTGCACAGACTAGACACACTAACACAGGGTCTCCCAAGATGCCATCGCATTTTGAGAGACCAGAACCTGGTACCAGTTACAAAAGTTATAGTTGCAAAAAAAAGTGTAAAAAAAAAAAAGTAAAAATACCATTCACTAGTTGAGTATTAGCGTAGGGTACAGCACTGCACAGACTAGACACACTTAGAGCCCTTGCACACTGGGGCGGGGGGCGGCGTTTTACCGTCGGTATGCGGCTGCTAGCGGGGCGGTTTTACCCCCCGCTAGCGGCCGAGAAAGGGTTAAATACCACCGCAAAGCGCCTCTGCAGAGGCGCATTGCCGGCGGTATAGCCGCCCCGTCCCATTGATTTCAATGGGCAGGAGCGGTAAAGGAGCGGTATACACACCGCTCCTTCACCGCTCCGAAGATGCTGCTGGCAGGACTTTTTTTACCGTCCTGCCAGCGCATCGCTCCAGTGTGCAAGCTCTCGGGGCTTTCACACTGGGATGACAGCAGCGGCACTTTCAGGGCGGTTTGCAGGCGCTATTATTAGCGCAATAGCGCCTGCAAACCGCCCCAGTGTGCAAGGGCTCTAACACAGGGTCTCTCAAGATGCCATCGCATTTTGAGAGACCCGAACCTGGTACCAGTTACAAAAGTTATAAATGCAAAAAAAAGTGTAAAAAAAAAAAAAAAGTAAAAATAAAAAAAACAAAATAAAAAATAATATAAAATAAAAAAAACAAAAATAGTTGTTGTTTTATTGTTCTCTCTCTCTATTCTCTCTCTATTGTTCTGCTCTTTTTTACTGTATTCTATTCTGCAATGTTTTATTGTTATTATGTTTTACCATGTTTGCTTTTCAGATATGCAATTTTTTTATACTTTACTGTTTACTGTGTTTTATTGGTAACCATTTTTTTGTTTTCAGGTACGCCATTCAGCTGCAGAGAGGATTTATTTATCTTGACAGCAACAGCGTTTGCTCCCACGATACATAAAGCCGTGACTCCAGCACTGTCGGAGGTGATTTCACCACCACAGTTACATACTTTAGCATATATGCTGAAGCGTGGGGGCAGCAGTGGGTGGAGGAGCGATTTGCTCCTACAATTGGCAGGAGGATGCCCCCATGCTTCGTCATATATATATTTTAGGCACAGGTTGCGTTAAATGTTTTATTTTTTACTATTTTTTTTGTATTTGCTTTGCAGGTATGGTAAGTCTTACTGTTACTGTAATGTTACTTTGTTTTATTGTTAACCATCATTTGCTTAGCGGGTACACCATTCAGTTGCAGTGCAGATTTATTTATCTTGACAGCAACAGCGTTTGCTCCCACGATACATAAAGCCGTGACTCCAGCTTTGTCGGAGGTGATTTCACCACCACAGTTACATACTTCAGCATATATGCCGAAGTGTGGGGGCAGCAGTGGGTGGAGGAGCGATTTGCTCCTACCTTTTGCGGGAGGATGCCCCCATGCTTCGGCATATATATATTTTAGGCACAGGTTGCGTTAAATGTTTTATTTTTTACTATGTTTTTTTTGTATTTGCTTTGCAGGTATGGTAAGTCTTACTGTTATACTGTAATGTTACTTTGTTTTATTGTTAACCATCATTTGCTTAGCAGGTACGCCATTCAGTTGCAGTGCGGATTTATTTATCTTGACAGCAACCGCGTTTGCTCCCACGATACATAAAGACGTGACTCCATCGCTGTTGGAGGTGATTTCACCACCACAGTTACATACTTCAGCATATATGCCGAAGCGTGGGGGCAGCAGAGGGCGGAGGAGCGATTTGCTCCTAACTTTTGCGGGAGGATGCCCCCATGCTTCGGCATATATATACGGTGCATGTATGCCCATCATTAGAAGTGGGTGGATGAAGGGAGGTATTCTAATGGTGGGCATACCCACCGATCAATCTCTATTTTTCGTTCAGCCCACAGGCTGCATGAAAAAAAAGTTTACAATATATGCCCAACAAGGACCAGCAACGTACTGGTATGTTGCTGGACTTTGAGTGGTTATACCAGAATGATGCCTGAAGGTTTAGGTATCATCTTGGTATCATTCTTTTCAGCCAGCGGTCGGCTTTCATGTAAAAGCAATCCTAGCGGCTAATTAGCCTCTAGACTGCTTTTACAAGCAGTGGGAGGGAATGCCCCCACTGTCTTCCATGTTTTTCTCTGGCTCTCCTGTCCCAACAGGGAATCTGAGAATGCAGCCGGTGATTCAGCCAGGTGACCATAGAGCTGATCAGAGACCAGAGTGGCTCCAAACATCTCTATGGCCTAAGAAACCGGAAGCTACGAGCATTTCATGACTTTTTGCCGGATGTAATTGGGAAATTGGGAAAGCATTTTATCACACCGATCTTGGTGTGGTCAGATGCTTTGAGGGCAGAGGAGAGATCTAGGGTCTAATAGACCCCAGTGTTTTTCAAAAAAGAGTACCTGTCACTACCTATTGCTATCATAGGGGATATTTAGATTCCCTGAGATAACAATAAAAATGATTAAAAAAAAAAATGAAAGGAACAGTTTAAAAATAAGATAAAAAAGCCAAAAAAAAAATAATAAAAAAAAAAGCACCCCTGTCCCCCCTGCTCTCGCGCAAAGGCGAACGCAAGTGTCGGTCTGGCGTCAAATGTAAACAGCAATTACACCATGCATGTGAGGTATCACCGCGAATGTCAGATCGAAGGCAGTAATTTTAGCAGTAGACCTCCTCTGTAAATCTAAAGTGGTAACCTGTAAAGGCTTTTAAAGGCTTTTAAAAATGTATTTAGTTTGTCGCCACTGCACGTTTGTGCGCAATTTTAAAACATGTCGTGTTTGGTATCCATGTACTCGGCCTAAGATCATCTTTTTTATTCCATCAAACATTTGAGCAATATAATGTGTTTTAGTGCATTAAAATTTTAAAAAGTGTGTTTTTTTCCCCAAAAAATGCGTTTGAAAAATCTCTGCGCAAATACTGTGTGAAAAAAAAATGAAACACCCACCATTTTAATCTGTAGGGCATTTGCTTTAAAAAAATATATAATGTTTGGGGGTTCAAAGTAACTTTCTTGCAAAAAAAAATAATTTTTTCATGTAAACAAAAGGTGTCAGAAAGGGCTTTGTCTTCAAGTGGTTAGAAGAGTGGGTGATGTGTGACATAAGCTTCTAAATGTTGTGCATAAAATGCCAGGACAGTTCAAAACCCCCCAAATGACCCCATTTTGGAAAGTAGACATCCCAAGCTATTTGCTGAGAGGCATGTCGAGTCCATGGAATATTTTATATTGTGACACAAGTTACGGGAAAAAGACACTTTTTTTTTATTTTTTAACAAAGTTGTCACTAAATGATATATTGCTCAAACATGCCATGGGAATATGTGAAATTACACCCCAAAATACATTCTGTTGCTTCTCCTGAGTATGGGGATACCACATGTGTGAGACTTTTTGGGGCGTAACTTTTTGATTCACTTTACACTACCTATCACATTTTCGAAGGCCATAAAATGCCAAGATAGCACAACCCCCCCAAATGACCCCATTTTGGAAAGTAGACACCCCAAGCTATTTGCTGAGAGGCATGGTGAGTATTTTGAAAATGAAGAAAGACAAGAAAAACATTTTTTTTTCAATTTTTAAAACTTTGTGACAAAAGTGAGGTCTGCAAAATACTCACTATACCTCTCAGCAAATAGCTTGGGGTGTCTACTTTCCAAAATGGGGTAATTTGGGCATTCCATGGCCTCCGAAACCGTGATAGGCAGTGAAGAGTGAAATCAAAAATTTACGCCCTTAGAAATCCTGAAGGCGGTGCTTGGTTTTCGGGGCCCCGTACGCAGCTAGGCTCCCAAAAAGTCCCACACATGTGGTATCCCCATACTCAGGAGGAGCAGCTAAATGTATTTTGGGGTGCAATTTCACATATGCCCATGGCCTGTGTGAGCAATATATCATTTAGTGACAACTTTTTGTAAATTTTTTTTGTCATTATTCAATCACTTGGGAGAAAAAAAAATAATATTCAATGGGCTCAACATGCCTCTCAGCAATTTCCTTGGGGTGTCTACTTTCCAAAATGGGGTCATTTGGGGGTGGGGGTTGTACTGCCCTGCCATTTGCGCACGTTCAAATGCCTTGGTTCTGTGCACCAGCAAAATCTTAGAAAATGTCAAGAAACGTAAATGCATTTGCGTGGGTTGAACGGGGGCACCTCTAATCTTTTTTTTTTTTACGCTTGTTCACTTTAATGTGTTTTTTTAAGGATATTTGCACACAGGTCATGTTAGCGTTGTTACGTTGCCAACATGTGACATGTCCCTTGTTAAAATTATGTAAAAAGACTCTCCTCCTAAAAGGGCATTTAACCTTCCCCCTCTAATACATATATGATTTCTTTGAGCTAGCTTTTGCTTTCAAAGGGAAACTCTACACTCCAATGCTCTTGTCTCCACTTCTAATGCATATGTTTTATTTGGGCTAGCTTTTGCTTTTAAAGGGGAACTCTACACTCCAATGCTCTTGTCTCCACTTCTAATGCACATGTTTTATTTGGGCTAACTTTTGCCTTTAAAGGGGAACTCTACACTCCACTCCATACTCCAAAGGCTGTGAGCTGCCTTCACCAATCCAAACCACTTTTGGGGTGCTCAAGCCCCTTCTGCCCCCAAACATCCACCCCCTTTCATTAGCTGGCTTGCTGTGTTTGGCTAGGGGTTTGTTAGTGTGTGGGAGGGGCACAATATTTTTTGATTTTGCGGTGGTATTTTTCATGTGGGGGTTCTCATTTTAAGCCTTTCCAGACCCAAATGGCCTTGTATGTAATGAGGGGCAGGCTATTTGTTTATGTTAAAATCTTGCAGCTGCATGTGCATTTTTGATGCGTTCCTGTGCGTTTCTGATGCTTTTTTTGCTTTTTACAGCGTTCCAGTACAGTCCAGTGCAGGAAAAATGCAGCATGTTCTACTTTATTTTCTGGAACTGGAACGCAATGAAACTGCAAGCAATGGTGTCAACTATGCCATTAAAAAAACATATAACCTACTTTTCATGTGTTTTTGATGCACAAAAACGCACTGGACTGCATGTGGTGTGAACTGGTCCTTAAGCAATTTTGCATATTTAAAGGTATTTCTCCTTGTTACGTTTTTGGGGTTCTCCAAATTGTTGACAACTGATATATGTCCCTTAGGGTGGGACCTGGGCCCCCATACCTATTTTAAGGCCAATAACTAGAAGATAAGCCAGCCAAGTGGGGACTAGAAAAATTAACAAGTAATTTCCCATAGACTGCAATGGTATATGTTGTATAACTTTTGTACATGTTAGGCTCTTTGTTTGCCCCCCCTGGACCGGGGGGGTGTTTGTCCCATCTCTAATTCTGTAGCATGCTGGCTGATGTGCTTCATTTTGGACAGGGGGTGGCTTATTTTGTGCTAGCTGCATTTGGGTTGGTCTGGGCATGCTCATGGACTTTGATTTTTTTCCTGTGCCTTTTGGTGTGTGAAATGCATTTGGGTTGGTCTGGGCATGCTCAGGGACTTTGTTTTTTTGGGTGCTTTTTGTGTGTTTGTTGGATGTTTCTGGGCATGCTCAGAGAGTGTGTTTTTTGGGTTAACAATTTAAGGACATCCTTAAAAGGTGTACCCACTTTGAAGTTCTGTCTCTACATTGGGTGAACTTGCATTTTGTAGGCTTCATGGACTGTCCATGTGTTTTCAATTACCTCATTAGCACATAAACCTATGTTATATAAAGCCTACAGATAGCATTCTTTACCTTGCCCTGAAAAGAGACAAGATTGTGTGTGGGGGGCTGGCAAGAGAGTACATTATCGAGTTTGTAACACATGTATTTTCTCCTTGTTTTTTGTTTGTTATGTCTTTGCAAAACAGATGTGTTTACAAGCAAGTTTGTTTTTACTTTGGTGTGGTTTTTTTGGGTGGGGGATATTTTTCCATGAAATATTTTTGATGTCAATGTGTGTCATTTTTATGTTGTTCACTTTGATTTAATTGTCTGTGCTGAATTATTTTGCTAAATCATTCTCAAGATGTTATGACTAATATTTAAATCATTAATAGATGTCCTTTATCTTCTGTTAATTTTCAATGCAAAATGAGCAGACCTCAAAAACCATTTTCTGTTAGTGTCCCAAATTAACATACGTGTGGGTTTTTTTTAAATTATTTATTTATTTTTTTTGCTTTCCTTGCCCTTTTCCTGTTTTGTTGACCAATAAAATTTGATGCAAATTTAGATGTTTGTTTTTTGTTTTTTCATGCAACAGATTTCACAGCTGCAGCTTAACTAGGCTGATTGGCATGTCAAAACAAAACAGGTGTGATTTGTCTAAGTTACTTTCCTGGTGCCTCCATGGCAGCATACCTGTGATAAGCTCCGCCCCTGAGTCCTACCCTCAGGATAGGTAATACATTATAAAAGTGACAATCATACCCCCCAGTTTCTGGTGGGGCTTAAAAAAAGAGTACTTCTATTGCTATTATTATTAAACTTTATGCTGGTTTTAAAGTATATGGCTTGCCTGCTGGGGTCCTTGTATATATGTATGTATGTATGTATATATGTATATTAAAGAAAAAAAGCAGGGAAATAATAAATATATTAATGAGTAATATATGTAAAAATTATACCGCAGGTGGCCAGACGGGAGGGGGTAAGACTTTAATTTCCCCTTTTATGTATTTTATCTGGTTGCTTTCTTTAACTCTAGTATCCTATCCTGCTGAGTTTTCTGCCCTTGCCTGCCCCCTGCAGTTATGAGTCAGCCACCGTCAGACCAAGACCCTCGCTTTCTTAGGTAAGGGCACATACCCAAATAGGAAAAAAAAACAAAAAACTTTATTTTTTGAATAAAAGAGTGTCTTTACGCTGTTACTCTCGTTCAGCCCTATACGCCAAAGCATGTCTAATCAGACTTCTGACCATCACAGTGGACACTGCCACCCAGGTTCGGGGCACAGCCGATCAACTAGTTCCCGCCACCATTCCGATGGAAGGTCTGCCTCCTAAAGACATTGGTCATCCCTCCTAGGTGGGAAAGTACCAAAAAATGCTGGGCATGTGGAGCAATCCCGATGGCAGATAAATTGATCTGCAAGGACTGTTGGCGGGGTTATGCTGATCAAGAAAAAGCGGAGGTTCAGCAAGTGACAGATTTGATAAGAAGAGTGGTTAAGGACTTTTTAGCCGAGTTAATACACTTGTCTCCCTCACAACAGGGCACACCTAGTGTCCAAGACACCGCAGGGCCACTTCTCCCAGCAACAGGGGACAGAGGTGATTCAGAGGATTCTACGGATGATTCCGAACCCTCAGGCTTTAACTTCTCTTTAGTGCAACCGTTTGTCTCTGCAGTTAAGCAGGCTATCAGCTGGGAAGAGGCGGAGCAACCACCTAAAAAGGCTAAGTCGTTTTTCCCATTTTTAAAGAAAAAGCTTACCTTTTTTCCCTTTATGGAGGAATTAAAAGATCGGAAGAATGGAAGAATCGAAAGAATGGAAGAAGACGGACAAACGCTTCTCCTTAAACCGGCTTCAAAAGTTATACCCTTTGACAGAGTCTGATTCTGCCCTCTTGGACACTCCTCCGGTGGTCGATGCTGCAGTGGTACGCCTAGCAAAAAATATCACCCTACCTATGGAGGACTCAGCCTCCTTTAAAGACCCTTTGGATAGGCGTATAGAAGCTGTAAAGAAACCAGCAGAAATCGCCTGGTGCACGCTGGTGCACATGCGCGCGCACGGGAGACCACATATGCCCGTGCATGCTTGTGCACATGCGCGCACGTGATGCGTGGCGTGCACGCGCAGGAGCACGCCCTAGCGCCAGTTGGCGCCAGTGGGCCTATTTAAAGGAGGCTCCAGCTACTGATCGGTGCTGACTGGTCTTCAGCTGTGTCCCTGTTACTCTGAACCTGTGTTATTCTGCCTGATTCCCGTTGCTGACCTTGGCTCCCGTTTACCCGGCTCTGAACTCTGTTATACCTGATCTCTGGTTCCTGATCCTGGATTCCCATCTGACCCGTCTCTGCCTGATGTTCCGGTACCCTGCTGCCCGCCTGTTGACGAACCCAGCTTCCCATCTGACCTGTCTTTGCCTGATGTTCCGGTACCCTGCTGCCCGCCTGTTGATGAACCAGGCTATCCCTGTGACCTGGCCCTGGTGCCCAGCTTGGCCCAGCACAACTACCCAAGTGTCTGCAACTACAGTCCTGCGACCAGCTGCGATTTCCTGCTCTGCAATCACAGTCCTGCGACCAGCTGCGACTTCCTGCTCTGCAACTACAGTCCTACGACCAGCTGCGACTTCCTGCTCTGCAACTACAGTCCTGTGACCAGCTGCGATTTTCTGCTCTGCAACTACAGTCCTGCAACCAGCTGCAACTTCCTGCAACAGGGTTCCTGGTTTCCACCTGCAGGCACTCGTGTGTCTCCTGTTTATTGGCTTCTTCTGTTTCACTCTCAGCGGGACCTGGACTGGAGATATAAGAGAGGCCGACCTCGTCAATTCAGTCTTTCTTCAGGTACATGATAGTACCAGTCAGCCAGTAATGGAGTCTGAAAGGGAGGTCTCTCTGCTGTCAACCCTCTGCCAAACTGTTACCGCACTCTCCCACGTAGTGCAAGGGTTGCATATGGACTTTGCCCGCATCCATAACCAACTTCAGTATACATCCAGCTTTACTCCCACTTCTGAGCATTCAAGACTCAAGGATTCCTTTGCTCAAACTATGACTTTCTCCCAAACTGAACTGTCTTACCTTCCTGAGCCCAAGGTACCCTTGCCTGAACGGTTTTCTGGGGACCGTAAAAAGTACAGGGCTTTTAAGAATGCCTGCGAGCTCTACTTTTCTTTGCTACCCCGTACATTCTCTACAGAGGAAGTGAAGGTGGGATTTCTTATCTCCTTGTTGCTGGAGAACCCCAGGCCTGGGCATTTCAGCTTCAGGAACAACACGACCCTGTCCTGGCTTCGGTCAAATCCTTTTTCACTGCCATGGCTCAATTATATGCCGATCCTTTCCACCACCAGACAGCAGAGACTTCGCTGAGTCATTTGCAACAAGGTTCTAGGCCTATGGAGCACTACGTCTCGGACTTTCGTTTATGAAGCACTGATACTGAGTGGAATGATTCAGCTTTACACTTCCGATTTTGTCTTGGCCTGTCAGAAGCCTTCAAAGATGAACTCGCCAGGGTAGAAATACCTACCTCTCTGAATGACTTAATTCACCTCAGCATACAAATTGACCGTCGCCTACGTAAAAGACAGTTCGAGAAAGCCGGAAATCTTCATCTAATACCTACCTGCTCGACGGACCCATCACCTGCCTCCTTCTCAAGCATGCCAAGAAAAGTTTCTGACATCAGGAAAATTCCACATGCCAGCTTTCCTAGGCCCCATCTGACCGAACAAGAGCGGTCTCATCGTCGACGCAATAATCTCTGTCTTTATTGTGGCGAGCAGGGGCACTTCCTACAGACTTGTTCCAGAAGGCATCTTAAAAGACCCCTCCATCCATCTTCTACAGTCGTGGCATTAAGTTCCAGTCGAAACCACACCCTGCTGCCTGTTTCCCTTCAGTTAACCGGAAAGACTCTTACTATTTCTGCTATTGTGGACTATGGGGCCTGTAGCTGTTTCGTGGACTCTGCCTTTGCAAATAGCACGCACTCCCTTTGCGTGCTAAGAAGAACAGCTTCATGGTCCACCTGGCAGATGGTTCAGGCATCAAATCTGGGCCGTCACTCTAGAGACTGAACCCATGCTGTGCCTCACAGCTTCTGGGCATCGTGAGCTGCTACGTCTAGATGTCATTACATCTCCCCAATTTCCTGTCATTCTTGGGCAACCCTGGTTGAAGGCACATAACCCCCTCATCAACTGGATCACAGGGGAAGTGACTTTTTCTTCTAAATACTGTAATGAATTCTGCATTCCTCCTCTACCCAAGTCTGAAGAACCGCTCCTCTGCATTAACACGGACCCTGAAACCATTAAACTTGTGCCTTCCATTTACCATGACTTTCTGGATGTTTTCAATAAAAAGAGTGCTGACACTCTCCCTCTTCATAGACCATATGACTGCCCTATCGATCTCTTACCCGGTGCAGAAATTCCCTTTGGCAGGATCTACCCACTCTCAGAACCAGAACTGGAGGAGTTGCGGAGGTACATTGATGAGGACCTTGATAATGGGTTTATTCGGCCATCTTCTTCCCCCGCGGAAGCGGGAATATTTTTCGTGGAGAAGAAGGATCACTCCCTCCGGCCCTGTATTGATTACTGGGACTTAAATAAGGTAACCATCAAAAACCGATACCCCTTACCTCTTATTCCAGAACTATTTCAGAGGCTTCGGGAAGCTCGTATATTTACAAAACTAGACTTGAGAGGAGCATACAACCTGATCAGAAAAAGAGAAGGGGATGAATGGAAGACTGCCTTCAGGTCTCGTTTTGGACATTTTGAGTACCTAGTGATGCCCTTTGGACTCTGTAATGCTCCAGCCACCTTCCATCATTTTGTAAATGATGTGTTCCGGGACTTTCTTGATTTATTTACTATTGTTTACTTGGACAACATTTTAATTTTTTCCACCTCCTTAGAGTCCCATCAAATTCACGTGAAGAAAGTGTTAAACAGACTAAGGGAACACCATCTCTATGCTAAGGCGGAGAAGTGTGAATTAGAAAAATTCACCATCCAGTTCCTGGGGCTCGTTATCTCTGCAGACGGAATTGCCATGGACCCACAGAAGGTATCTGCAGTACTCAATTGGCCTGCCCCTACTGATAAGAAATCGGTACAGTGGTTTGTGGGGTTCCCTAATTTTTACAGGAAGTTTATTAAAGACTTTTCCAGTATTTTATCCCCTATCACCCAGCTAACCAAGCTACGCACGACCTTGACATGGACCTCTGAAGTTCAGACAGCATTTGAAAAACTGAAAGGCCTCTTCACATCCGCACCCATCCTGAAACACCCAGATCCTGCTCTGCCCTATGTCCTTGAAGTGGATGCCTCCGAAATAGCTGTGGGAGCCATATTGTCCCAATGACAGGGGACAAAATCGCTACTCCATCCTGTCCCTTTCTTCTCCAGAAAACTAAGTAATCCTGAAAGAAACTACGATGTCGGTGATCGGGAATTACTCGCTATTAAGTCTGCCCTTGAAGAATGGTGTTATTTTCTAGAGGGAGCTGCGCACCCTATTCTTGTATTCACGGATAACAAAAACCTGGAGTACTTAAGAAAAGGGAAAAGATTAAGACCTCGCCAGGCCAGGTGGGCTCTTTTTTTGCAAGATTCTGCTTCCACATCACTTACCGGCCCGGGTCAAAGAATGGGAAGCCCGACGCTCTTTCCCGCATGTTTCAAGATACTGAAGCATCTCCTGAACCTGATACCATCCTACTCGCTAAGAACTTCCTGTTACTACGAACTGATCTCATCTCCCAAATCAAGACAGCAGTCCTGAATCAACCTCCCTCCCAAGAACTCCATCTCCAGCTTAAAGAGGGACTCTACTTCCATGGTACACAGATCTTTGTTCCAGAGCAATTATGGACAGCAGTCCTCTACATGTGCCACGATCCTCCTCTGGCAGGGCATTTCGGGGTACACAAGACTTCAAAACTGGTCCTTCGCTCCTTCTGGTGGCCAGACTTAATACAGTTCTGCAGAGACTATGTAAGATCTTGCACTACGTGCTTACGGAACAAGACGAACAGATCTAAGAATTGGGGTCTGCTGGAACCTCTCCCTGTACCAGATAAATTATGGAGCATGATCTCCATGGACTTCATTGTCGGGTTACCCCCATCCAAAGGGTTTACCACCATCTTTGTTATTGTGGATCACCTATCCAAGATGGCGCACTTTGTGCCCCTAAAGGGTACCCCTTCCCCCTTCATCTTTCGTCAAGGAAGTGGTATGCCTACATGGTATCCCTGTCAACATCACATCGGATCGTGGAGTATAGTTTACATCCAGATTTTGGAAATCCTTGTGTGAGGTTTTGGGCATTAAACTTTGCCTATCATTTGCTTACCACCCCCAGACTAACGGCCAAACAGAGAGAACAAATCTGATGCCGGAGCAATATCTCCGATGTTTCTCTTCTTTTGCACAGGACGATTGGGTGTCTCTTTTGCCATTAGCAGAATTCGCCTACAATAATTCAATACACTCTTCTATCAAGCAAACCCCCTTTTTTGCTAATTATGGGTTCCATCCATCTTTTTTGCCCGATGTCCCCCAAGAATCCTCAGTACCGGCAGTACATGATCGTCTGGAGTTCTGGAAAGTTAACAACCTCTTCCTGCAAGAAGCTATCTCCAAGTCCCAAGTAGATGACAAGAGATTCTATGACAGAAGAAGAAGAGGTAATCTGGATCTGAAACCCGGAGAGAAGGTATGGCTATCTACCACAAATCTAAAGCTGGCCTGCCCTTCAAGGAAGCTAGTACCAAGATACATTGGCCCATTCCCTATTGAAAGAAGGATTAACGCTGTTGCTTTCGAGTTAAGCCTACAAGAGAATCTAAGAATTCATCCGGTGTTCCATGTGTCCCTCTTGAAACGATCCGTGGCTAATCCCTTTCCTGACCGAGAATCCGAGACTCCTGCTCCTCTGTTGGTGGAAGGGAATGAGGAGTTCGAAGTGGAGGCTGTCCTGGATTGCAGGAAGAGAAGGGGCCAGACCCAATTCCTTATTAAGTGGAAGGCCGTGAAGATAATTCATGGGAACCCAGCTCCGATGTGCACGCTCCACGATTGGTTCAAGCCTACCTTCGCCTCCATCCTGAGAAAAAACCCTTAGTGGGCATCCGGAGGCTGCCCTTAAGGGGGGCAATGTAAGGAAACCAGCAGAAATCACCTGGCGTGCACTGGTGCACATGCGCATGTGCACGGGAGACCACAGATGCCCGCGCGTGCGTGTGTGCATGCGCGCATGCGACGTGAGGCGTGCACGTGCAGGAGCACGCCCTAGCGCCAGTTGGCGCCAGTGGGCCTATTTAAAGGAGACCCAAGCTACTGATCAGTGCTGACTGGTCTTCAGCTGTGTCCCTGTTACTCTGAACCTGTGTTATTCTGCCTGATTCCCATTGCTTACCTTAGCTCCCATTTACCCGGCTCTGAACTCTGTTATACCTGATCTCTGGTTCCTGATCCCGGCTTCCCATCTGACCCGTCTCTGCCTGATGTTCTGGTACCCTGCTGCATGCCTGTTGAAGAACCCGGCTTCCCATCTGACCCGTCTTTGCCTGATGTTCCGGTACCCTGCTGCCCGCCTGTTGACTAACCCGGCTATGCCTGTGACCTGGCCCTGGTGCCCAGCTTGGCCCAGCACAACTACCCGAGTGTCTGCAACTACAGTCCTGCGACCAGCTGCGACTTCCTGCTCTGCAATCACAGTCCTGCGACCAGCTGTGACTTCCTGCTCTGCAACTACAGTCCTGCAACCAGCTGCGACTTCCTGCTCTGCAACTACAGTCCTGCGACCAGCTGCGATTTTCTGCTCTGCAACTACAGTCCTGCGACCAGCTGCGACTTCCTGCTCTGCAACTACAGTCCTGCGACCAGCTGCAACTTCCTGCAACAGGGTTTCTGGTTTCCACCTGCAGGCACCCGTGTGCCTCCTGTTCATTGGCTCCTTCTGTTTCACTCTCAGCGGGACCTGGACTGGAGATACAAGAGAGGCCGACCTCGTCAATTCAGTCTCCCTTCAGGTATGTGACAGACGCAGACTTAAAAAAGGCCTACCAGTTGGCCGGAGGAGCCTGCAGACCGGCGTAGCATTGGCTTCAGTCTCTAATGCTATCAGAGTCTAGACTGAGAATATTGAGACAGCCATTCGTGAGGATGTACCAAAAGATGACATCATTAAAGCATTGGAGGAACTCAAATTATCGGCGGACTTCGTAGGGGAAACAGTCATTGATTCGGTGAGGTACTTAGCCAGAGCGAAGTTGCACAAAATTATGGCCAAGAGAGCACTGTGGCTGAAGCCGTGGGCAGCCGTCACAGCATCGAAACAAAACTGGTGCAAAATCCCCTTTAACGGGAAGGCTCTCTTTGGGGATAAATTGAAGAAGGCAATCTCTAGAGTGACTGGGGGAAAATCCGGATTGCTCCCCCAGGACAGGAGAGTGAGACGCTCTCGAGTTGTGTCTTCTAATTTTCAATCCTCCAGGAACAAGAACGTCTCTCACTTTTGGCAAAATAGAGATAGCAAAAAAAAAAATGGAGAAGTACTCAGGCCACTTTTCTAAAATCAAACAAACAGAGGAGTCTCGCCAATCCCAAAAGCTTGCATCGGTGGTAAGAATGGTCCAGGAGGGACAATGAAGAAGACGAAGATTTGACCACCAGAGAAGACTCCTCTTCATGGAAGCCGAGATCGCAATGTGTTGATACAGTGATACACCAATCGACACTTCTAAAAGCCAGACCTTCTACAAATTATGTGTATTCAAAAATATGGAATAAGTTCAAGTTGTTTGTAACAGACAAATGCTCGGATCCTACAATACCTTCCACCACACTACTCTTGGAATTTTTGCAAGCTGGCTTGGACCTTGGTCTCAGTCTCAGTTCACTTAAAGTCCAGGTGGCAGCGATTTTGGCAGCTACCCAGAAAAGATGGGCAGAAGACGCACTCATCATTCAGTTTTTCAAAGCAGTCAAGAAAATTTGACCTCCAGTAAAACTTTCCTTTCCTGCTTGGAATCTGATATTTGTACTGGACTGTCTGACGGCTCAGCCTTTTGTTCCAATAGAATCCGCTTTCTTATGGAACCTGACACTCAAAACAGTCTTTCTAATTGCAGTGACGTCAGGGAAAAGAGCCTCAGAATTACAAGCTTTGGGGGCAGAAGAGGAGCACATAGCCTTCTTTCTGGATAGGGTGGAACTGAGGACAGTTCGGGGATTTGTCCCAAAAGTCTCTTGTCGGGCCACGCTCTCGGAAGTTTGGGCACTGCCTGCCTTTACGGATCCACTCTCAGGTTCGCTGCAAGAAGTGGATATTTCCAAGGTGTTAAGATACTACCTGCTAGCCACAAGTCCCTTTAGAGCATCAAACAAACTATTCATACTTCCTTGGGAAGTAAATAGAGGGAAAGAAGCCACATCAGGAACTATCGCTTCCTGGATTTGCAAACTGATCCAAAAAGTGTATAGGGCTAGAGGGATGGATACTTCCACTAAAAGCCCACTCAACAAGAGCAGTACATTCTTCATGGGTGGCAGAGGGCAAATGTCTCTCTGAAAACCATTTGTACGGCGGCCACATAGGCACCCACAAACACGTTCATGCGGCATTACAGAATTGATCCAGGAGCACTCCCCTCAGTGGAGTTTGGGAGAAGGGCAATTGAGTCAGCTCTCGCATTACCTTAATAAAATTTTCTTCATGAGCATTACCCACCCTGTTGTTAGCTATTTATTGTATCACAGGTATGCTGCCATGGAGGTACCAGGAAAACGGAAAATTGTTTCATACTTACCGTAATTTTCCTTTCCTGGTGCCTATCCATGGCAGCATACATGCCCTCCCTTGGTATTCGATATAATAGGAGAATGCTATTGGGGGGTATGATTGTCACTTTTATAATGTATTAACTATCCTGAGGGGAGGACTCAGGGGCGGAGCTTATCACAGGTATGCTGCCATGGATAGGCACCAGGAAAGGATAATTACGGTATGTATGAAACAATTTTCCATTTTCCTGGTGCCTTCATGGTAGCATATGCATGGATTGTGTGTATGCTGCCATGGATAGGTACCAAGAAAGGAAAATTATAGAGTGGTAAGTATTCAATTTTTCCTTTTTACTGCAATGGTTCTCTGCCTCAGTCCTCAAATACCCCGACAGGACATGTTTTGTGAATTCATCTTCTCTAGAATAGCTGTCCAAAATACCAAGCCGTTGACTGTGATTTAAAGCATCTGTGCAAGATGAAGGAAAACCTGCAAACATGGCCTGTTGGGGACACTTGAGGACAGGCTTGATAAGCACTGATTTAGAGCACTGCGCTAAACTCTAGCTCAAGGCAATCCTATTTTAACTGTGGGCATTTGAGGGAAACCAAGTGAATGTTAGAACCCCTGCTTTTTTTTTAAGTTGGGCTTTGTGTCCCTTTTCTTAAAATTGGCTTCACTTCCAGTCACATAGCCAAACAGGAAGTGAGGGTCCAACGTCTACCAATGTCTTTTCCCGCTACACACAGATCAATCTAACTAGTGTTCCCATTAAGCAAATTGCACTCTAGCACTTTGTTGTGTACACCCCAAATGATTAGGCAGTTTGGGGTTTAGTAAAGGAAAATCCACTCTTCAGTACAAGTGTAGTCGCTGAATCAGAGAGGAAGCACTGGTAATTTTAACATCCAATCATGTAGAAGCAAAGATGGTGTTTTTTTCTTTTCCTTGCATGTCCCCCTCGGATATCCAGCAAGTGCACTTGTAGTGCAAAGTGGATTTGCCTTTAATAAATAAACCCCAAAGTCCAAGATACCTAATAATTTGGGGTGTACACAGAAAAATGCTAGAGTGCAATTTACCTAATGGGAAAGCTATTTAGATTGACCTGTGTACCCCCTAGGAAAGACATTGGTAGGGTTTTACCCTCACTTCCTATTTGGCTATGTGACAGGAAGTGAATACATTTGAAGGAGAAAGTTGCAACATTTGGGAAGAGTCTTCACCCTATCAGGGGTGCAGATGTCCCCAAAAACTGACCAGACTTCTAATCCCTCTGCACTCTATCCCCAAGCAAAAATAAGAAAGGATTTAATTTAGTTGAACTTTGCAAAGACACGTTCCTAAGTACAACTGTGATGCATGTCAATGTCCATTTAGACCTTGTTTAATAGAAAACACCAGTTGCCTTTCACTAGAAATATTTGTTAGTCCAGTCCTGGAAATCTGCATCTGCTTTACTATTAATTTCCATAAAAATTGGGTTTCTGCAGCTAGATGCGCCAAATGCATCTTGATGCGCAACTGCTGTGTGGGCACAGGTATGCGCATATGTGGCTCTTGGAAAGCAGTGGCCAGCACACAGGAATGACATCACACCCCTACAGGAAGTTGCTTGTACTGCTGCTAAGTTCTATGAGGAAGAGATGATCCTTATTTGCAAATTAAGAAAAAAAATATTTTTTTCTAACACCCTAACACATATTCGGGCCAATTTACAGCATGTTTTTAGATTGTGGGAGGAAACCCACACAGGCACAGGGAGAACATGCAAACTCCAGGCAGATGGTGTCACAGGGGGAATTTGAACCAGTGACCCTTCTTGCTGCTAGGTGAAAGTGCTAACCACTACACCACTGTGCTGCACAAATATGTAACTATAGATGTAGGTTCTTGTGTCCACTTGTGAAAATACAAGTGGGTCATGTCTCTACATTCCAAATTTGGCACTTAAGATGGTCATGCAATATGCAATCTGATTGGCCAATCTCTGTACAACTCGATATTTCGGGAAAATAGGTAATAGGAAGACGCACATGAACAATTAATTCAAATTATAGGAAATCAAACAGGCTCTTGCACTAAATCTAATTTTTTTAGGATCTAACTGATTGCAGTGTATGGTCACCTTGAAATATTTGTGTGAAAATGGAAAAAAAAAAAAACATTTCAAAGATATATTAGAAGTAATGGGAATGAGATTAGCATCAAAAGGGTTAATTAAGTGAGAACAACTACTAATTGCCTAACAAGACACATCCAATGAGATGGGCGTGTGCTATTATCAATGAGAAAACAGCAGTTACGCTGCCAGCAGTTTGCATATTTATTATCACGTTGCGCACCTGCGTGCGCCGTTACACACGCTCAATTAATGATTTATCCGGCGCACCAATTAAGGTATGAACCAGCGCAGTGCATTTGTCTTAGTAAATGACCCCCACTATCTTTTACTTTTTGCTATAATAAATATCTCACATTTTTTTTTCAAAAAAAAAAATTTTTCCTCAGTTTAGGCCGATATGTATTCTTCTACATATTTTTGGTAAAAAAAAAACGCAAAAAATGTTGACTGGTATACGCAAAAGTTATAGAATCTACAAAATAGGGGATAGATTTATGGCATTTTTATTATTTTTATTTTTTTACTAGTAATGGTGGCGATCTGCAATTTATATTGGGACTGCAATATTGCGGCGGAGAAATTGGACACTTTTGACACATTTTTGGGACCATTGACAATTATACAGTGAGCAGTGCTATAAAAATGCACTGATTACTGTATAAATGTCACTGGCAGGGAAGGGGTTAACACTAGGGGGCAATCAATGGGGTAACTGTGTTCCCTAGTGTGTGTTCTAACTGTAGGGAGGTTGGGACTGACTAAGGGAAGAGAGAGTTCGGTGTTCATACTTGGTATGAACACACAATCTCCTCTCTCCTGGTCCTCACTCTGTCACGAGCAATTGCGGGTGTCCGGTGGTCATTGCACCTGCCGGGCACATGCTGTGGGCCCCTAGTTGCCAAAAGGTGAAGCGACGTAAGGTAATGTTGTTTTGCCCAGCCGAGCCAACCTGCCGCAGTAAAACTGCGGCGACTGGTCCGAAAGTGGTTAACCTATTTCAAAAGGAAAAAAATAGACTGCGACATCTAAAACTACCCTCCCCTCAGACTGAAAATACTGCTGTCCAGAGGTGTTTTAGTTGATCCTGAAGTTAAGTGGAGACACCCTAAGACAGAAAGTGTGTTACTGGCCAAATCAGCAGGTGAAAATAAAGGACCCCCCGTAGGCTACAATATATTTATGCTTAAGGGTTTAATACCACTTGACCTCTGGAAGATTTACCCCCTTTCATAACCAGGCCATTTTTTGCGATACAGCACTGCATTACAAAATTAAAAAGACTGAAAATTTTGAAAAAAATATTTTTTTGATGAGGCTGCACCAATGAGGCTGCACTGATAAGGCGGTGTTCCATCAGATTTCATAACGGAAGTGATGTTTTGTCACGGCCATCTTGGTACACAACCCACTCGGCCACACTAATGCCCCGTACACACGGTCGGATTTTCCGATGGACAATGTCCGATCGGAGCGTGTTGTCGGAAATTCCGACCGTGTGTGGGCGCCATCGGACATTTTCCATCAGATTTTCCGACACACAAAGTTGGAGAGCAGGAGATAAAATTTTCCGACAACAAAATCCGATCGCGTCAATTCCGACCGTGTGTGGCCTGTTCTGACGCACAAAGTGCCACGCATGCTCAGAAGAAATTCCGACACGGGACAGCTCGTTCTGGTAAACTTAGCGTTCGCAATGGATACAGCACTTTCGTCACGCTGCAATGTTAAAAATGGTTTAATACAGCGCACTCTCTTCTTCTTTATAATGTGACAAGAATGAAGTAGTTTTGCTGCTCATATTCACACACACTTCTCACAAACTTTTATTTGTGTTTTTTTAGTGGGATTCCCCGAATATTTTTGTGTGTGTTTTGTGTGTCAAGTTACCCCAACACCATTGATATCTTTTATTATTTAATCTCCAGAAGATTGTTTGGTGTTGGTGTCCCTTGTTCATTTCACATTGTATATTTGAAATGTACCTGAATCCTCACAAACCAACTGTCATTTTTGAAGTAAAACACATAGGAGAGTATAATTCAAAACAAAAATCCTTAAGGGATCAGAACCAAACAAAGAGGAAGGCAACACTGGATCAACAAGAGAAATTAGCAAAGCCTGGGACCCCCACGGCAGACATAAATTCTTCAACATCAAAATTGGTGGCCTGAGGAGTCCATATGTAAGGGAGGGCAGTCTGGTCCGGGATTCACAGAGACTTGGATAGCAGCAGATGACATCAGTGTCCCCAGGCTGTGGTACCTCAAGAGGCTGCATCTTTTGGCCAACCAGACTGAACCCAGGGCAATCACTGTCTGGTCTTCCTTCCACGCTTCCTTCCGGGCTGTGGCTGTGCAGTTGGAGATGTGGCAGGAGGAGGAGTAGGACCTGGAGGAGGAGGAGGACTGGGGGGACCTGGAGGAGGACTGGGGGGACCTGGAGGAGAGGGAGGAGGAGGAGGAGGACCAGCAGGAGGAGGAAGAGGACCATCCCAAAGATGTGTGTGAGGTGTAATTTGGCCCCTCATACCTTTCTCCAGAGCCTCCGATATGAGGACCTCACACATGGCTTTTTGGCCCTCCTCCATCCTCTGCATTTTATAGGCTATGAAGGCAGCAATGTTCTCCTGCATGGTGTGGGGTGCTCCCAGGACCTCTGTAGCCCTCCAAAAGAATGCTATAGCAGCCTCCTCTAGGGTACTCCTCCTACTGCCACTTTCTGTTTTCAGGGGGGGTGGAGGGACTTTGATATCAGCCAGCTGGCTCGGCCCGGCCACCTCCTGGCTGAGACTTCCCTGTGTATGAAAAAAGGGACATGGTTGTAATGTTTTGCTTCATCAATCACAATCCTAAATTAGTACTCCCAACTAACATCTAGTTAACATCATTGATTGGACAAGCAGAAATATTTAGAGGAATGCTATACCTGGCTCAATCTGGGCTCCTCCACATGCGGCCTGGAAGGCCCAGGTTGGGCGTCAGAAGCCTCAGCCAGGGGGGAAGGAAGCGTGGAAGGAAGACTGGAGAGGGATGGCCTGGGTTCAGTCTGGCCTGCCAGAAAGTGCAGCCTGTCGTAGTACAACATCCTGGGGACATAGATGTCATCTGCTGCTCCGGATCTCTGTGAATCCAGGACCTTCTTGAGCTCCCTTAGATATGTGCTCCTCAGGCCACCAATGAAAATCTTTAAATAAGTGATGTCTGCCGTGGGGATCACCTGCTTCACAATTTCACACAATTGCTCCAGTGCTGCCTTCCTCTTTGCTTGGTTCTTGAAATGGGGGTGGGTAATCTCCCACAGACATGGCAGCTCACTTAGCATCTCTACGAATACTGACATGAAGTCATTGTCTTTCATTAAGATATCCATGTTCACTGCAAGACACAACACAAGACAAAGCCTAATGTCACACAAAACTCTCCTAATCTTGTTACAATATAGGCCTCAATCTAGAAGCAGTATAGGCACAAGTTTGTCTCTTACCTTCGTTCTTACGATCGGCGCGTCCAATGCTCCTTCCTCCGCTCACAGATCGTACGTAATACGCACGCGTGTTACGCTTTATACACACTGCGCATGCATGTAACTCCTCCCGCCCCTGACGTTCTTTCTAGTGTATTCCCCGCCCCTTTTCATTTGGCGCAGTGGGTGAAGAGCATGATGGCGGAGTTACAGCAGGTGCATGCTAATTCTAGCAACGAGGAGGAGGAAAGGCTGGATCCAGGCACGTCCCGATCCAGAAGGAGACGTTTTAAGGCCACAAATATGTCGTTTGGGGAGATGTTGGAGATGGTCGACATCATGAGGAAGTCCGACTATGACGGAAAATATGGGCCTTACCCCAACCCCAACATCCGAAAGGCCAAAATCATGGCGAAAGTGGTCAGGAGTCTTGAGAGAAATTTCGGGGTACAAAGATCTAAAGATCAGCTCAGGAAGCGGTGGTCGGACCTGAAGTTGAGAGAGCCAGAGCAGTACCAAAAGATCCGGAGAGTGCTGCAAAAAAGTAGTAGTTGTGCTGTGTTCCTATTCTTTCTGTCTTTATTACGTTCGTTCTGCTCCATATGCTTTTATTAATTGTAACGTTTAAAAAGGGCAACTTTAATGTTCATGGGCCCATTATTCGTTCGTATCAAACATTTTTCTTTCGGCCTCTAGAACACCATTGTTTAGGCCATATGCATTTTCACACATTTTTTGGGGCCTACTTGGATGCCAAATATTTGTTTGTGTAGATGGGTTTGTTACTAGAATGGAATGCAAACTAGATTGTGTGTAAGGAGAGGACACTGAGCAGCTGTTTTCACATCTGGACACTGGAGCACTAGTGTGGGACACAAGAACACAATTTTTATTAGGGGGGGGCACACAGGTGCTCCAGTGTATACTATAGGGGGGGCTACATCTGTGAAGCTTGTACAAAACAGGTAAAGTATTGCAGCTTGACAAAGGGCAATAAAAAATATACATCTTGGAACTCGGCTAAAATAGACAATTGTACCCCACTTCCAAGCAATGTTTCCTATTTCTAGTTCGGCCATCAAATATCTGTGTGCTAATTATACCATTTTTGTTTTACATAGGGGAGAAAAGACTCGGAGGACACCCCTCATCCCAGGAGACCAGAAACCCCCCACCTCTGGAAGAAGGGGAAATACCAACCCAAGAAGAAGAGCAGGAGGAAGAAGAAGATGTGGTGGAGATTGGCACCACAACAGGTGAGTGTCTGCGACCACAGGCTCAGGTAAAAGAGATGGATGGTGGCGGATTTTTGAGACCTTTTTTTTGTTCTTTATCTCTTTTTAGGTGATCGTGATGTGAGGGAGAGAGAACGCTTTACATCTGAAAGTGCCCAGATACTGATCGGGGAGATCATGGGGTGTAATCTCCAATTGCAAAACATCCAGCAACAAATCAGTGATGTTATTAAAAAAAATAATAACATCATTGATGTTTTGGGGCGAATTTAAACCCCACAAAATCACCTGTTTTATCGTTCAATCTTACATAAATTTTTTCAATGTTTAGAAAAGCCAAATTTGGAGGATGCACACAGTGTGCCAACATGTGCTATCTGCCATCACGGGAGATCAATGGACGCGTTTTGGGGGTGCAACCCCTTCCTCAATTATAAAGTTGCGTTGAGGAAGGGCTTGCTCCCCCAAAACACGTCCCTTGATCCCCCCTGATGGCAGATAGCACATGTTGACATTTGTAAATTGGTGTGCATCTTCCAAATTTGGCTTTTCCAGGGGTGATTTCCCCCCATCTGAACGCTTTATCAAACCCAGTTCCTAAATACTGATGTCTGATATAGCCTTCAGGTTTTACCTAATGTGAACTTTGTAAGTTCGAGTTTTTTGGCTTTCTTGTTGGTTTTACACAGGCCTGTTTTATCTGAAATGGATATTTCGATTTTTGATAATGCTACTGCAAACATTGTTATACAACAAACATGTTGGTTTGTTTTAAAAACCTTTGGTAAATGCACATGTGATTGTGCAGGTATAAAAAAGTGCCTTACTCAAGATTATTGTCTCAACACTACAACACTTTTGGGGTGATGTAATTGCTGTTTTATGCAAAAATGGGTGTTATTTCCTAAGGGCAAATACACTTTGCACTACAAGTGCAGGTTCAGTGCAGTTGAAAGTGCACTTGTAGTGAAATGTGTTTTTGCATTTAGGAAGTACCAGCCAACACTGTTTTTTATAAGGTTACCCAATCACGACATTTTCTGCACTCAACACATTTCTGTCAGGGTCAGCTAAAACAAACACAAGCAGTAAATGTCCACCAAGAATTTCTTTTGGTTGTTTTTTATTTGAAAAAGGTGTCACAGATTGTCTGGCATATTGATAGCCCCCCTACCCGCAAAGAACTCCAGGTATCGTAACCGGACATCACGGGCATTCAGGGAGGGCAAGCCAGGACGGCCACTTTCAAGCGCCGTCAGTGTTGATGGATTTGGGATTCCGGCCTCAGGCCCAACTGAGCCAGCATAGTTGGCTGAATTTTTTCTTAAAAAATTATGGAGAACACAGCAGGCAAGTATTATATGGTTCAGTTTATACTCCGCCATATGGATGGGTGTCAGAAATAATCGGAACCGGCTGGCCAGGATTCCAAATGTGTTCTCCACCACTCTTCGGGCTCTGGCCAGCCGGTAATTAAAAACCCTCTGTTCCGGGGTGAGGGTCCTCATCGGGAATGGCCGCATCGGTGGTCCCCCAGCGCAAACGCTTCATCAGCAACGAACACAAATGGGAGACCTTCAACATTGTCCTCTGGAGGTGGCAAGTCCAAGCTGCCATTCTGGAGACACCTGTAGAACTCCGTCTGGGCGATCACTCCACCATCGGACATCTGGCCATTCTTCCCCACGTCCACATACAAGAACTCGTAATTAGCCGACACCACCACCAACATCACTATACTATTAAACCCCTTGTAATTATAATAGTACGACCCCGAGTTGGGTGGTGGGACGATGTGGACGTGTTTCCCATCAATTGCCCCTCCGCAGTTAGGAAAGTCCCACCGCTGGGCAAAGTGGGAGGCCACAGTCTGCCATTCCTGTGGCGTGGAAGGAAACTGTTGAGGAAAAAACAATAAACATTACTATTTTTTCACAGATACATGGCAAGCAGATTATACACAAACATTCTGGGGCAACCTCCAGATAGCATTTACTAAGGGGAATTTAACAACAACAAAGTATAAGGTACACCTATCATATTCCCCTCCCCCCTCTCATGGGCCATTTCTAACATTATAGGGGGGGAACTCTTGGACAGGTAACCCTCTTCACTTCATTGAGAGATGAATGCCTAAATACAGGGTATTACTTGGAACAGCCCCTCCTTAGTTACACTATTGGCAGACCACTGGACAGGTAAGAAGTGTCATAATACAAAGATATAAATACACACTGTACACATTTGAGCATATTTGAACATTCTGCTATTACCTATCAAGATAATAATAGGATACAAAAACTTTAAACAGTACCATTGGAAAGTATACAGGCAGGCCCTTGCATTACATGCTTTGGGGAATTCATCCATAAATCTGAGCACTAAAGAGGTGGGTATAGTGTGTATGGGTTTGGCAAAGTCAGCAGATAGATGATTGAGGATAGAAAATTGGGATCAGCTGACTTAGCAGTTGGGGGAGGGAGGGTTACAAAAAATTTGGGGACACCACAAAAAAAGCCTCTGGCACTCTGCCTGAATTTAAAGCTAAAATAACATTTCCAAACATTTTAGGGGGTGTTTGGGGTAAAGCACTACTATGGAGCAAATAAAATACATTGTTAAGTGACTACATGAGGTGAATATAGGGGCAGGAGACACCATGCTGAAGAGGTTATTGAAGGGCAAATATGTATGAAGTACATAAAATAATAATTACATAAAAATCCAGCATGCATGAGGACAAAGGGGACATTCACAGCATATTACAATCATGGTAATTAGGGAATGAGGAAAGAAATACAATATATTATCAAACATTCAATACAATAAAATGTGATATAAAAGGATAAAAATCTTACCTTCATATACTCCTTCTGCAGGACCTGGATGATGGCAGAACAGGTCTCTGGGATGATGATCCCCAGAGCCTGGGGGGAGATGCCTGTCGAGAACTTTAAGTCCTGCAGACTTCTCCCTGTGGCCAATACCAACCTCTGCTCCGGAGTGATGGCTTGCCTCATGCAGGTATCCTGCCTGCTAATATAGGGGGTCAGCGAAGCCAACAAACGGTGAAACACGGGGTCCGTCATCCTGAGAAAGTTCCTGAAATCATCAGGATTATTCTCACGGATCTCACGGAGCAAAGGCATATGACAGAACTGGCCACGCTGAAGCAACCAATTCTTGGTCCATGAACTCCTCCCCACCCTGTTCATGGACTGGACTTGTGTCAAGGTCAGGACCCCAACACCAAGCCCCCGCACAGCACGAACTCTACGAGGAGTACGCATACGAAACATGGCTAGAAAACGGTCGGCTGCTCAGAACGAAGTAACAGAACGCACTGAAGAACAGCAAGGCCTGTGAAGAGCGACCTGAAAACCAGTAACGAACGAACAAGAATACAATGACTACTTAAAGTCACGCGGAACTTGCTTGCACGCACTGAAGAGCAGATACAAACCCACAAGCACACACTGAATGGCAGAAAACGATCTGAAAGCCACGAGTCTGAAAAAGCGCGAATCGTCTCTCACCAAACTTTTACTAACACGAGATTAGCAAAAGGAGCCCAAAGGGTGCCACGCTTGGTTCTGAACCGGCCTTTTCTAGTCTCATCGTACGTGGTGTATGTGACCGCGTGGTTGTCGATCGGAAATTCCGACAACTTTGTGCGACCGTGTGTAGGCAAAACAAGTTTGAGCCAACATCCGTCGGAAAAAATCCTAGGATTTTGTTGTCGGAATGTCCGAACAAAGTCCGACCGTGTGTACGGGGCATAAGGCCCCATACACACTATTAGATTTTCTGCAGATTTATGTCTTCAGATTTACCAAAACCATGTAGTGCAAGGGCCTGCCTGATTGCATACAAATTAAAACTGTTAAGGTTTGACCTCATATTATATGGTTTTGGTAAATCTGAAGACAAAAATCTGCAGAAAATCGCGGACATCTTTTTACACCCACCACCAAAATCTTGCATTTCACACTTATTTTTACCACTTAACTGAGCTTATATCGTCAAATACAGTATTTACTGTAGAAGTCTGTGACACTGTTTTGATGTTTTGAATTGTAAAAGCAGCGGTAAGCCTGATGATCTCATGAGTTTGCTAATCTGACAGAATACTGCTGCTTTTAAAATTCAACATCAAAATAGTGTCACTAAATAATGTATTTCACTATATGAGCTCAGTTTAGTGGTAAAAATAAGTGTGAAATGCAAGACTTCGATGGGTGTAAAAAGATGTCCACTTGGAGACTTCAGACTATAAGCTTACTGCGGGGTGTACAAGATGGCTATGATGGAACGTCACTTCCGTAACAAGCTTTGACGGGTCACCTAATCTGATGGAACACTTGCACTAATGAGATGGCACTGATGAGGTGGCACTCATGAGGCGGCACTAATGGGAACTGATAGGAGGCACTGATGGGCACTGATAGGCTGCACTGATAGGCACTGATGGGACTGCACTGCACTGACGGCCAGTTAACGGCTATCCTATTCTCACACAGACACAGCATGGGAGGAGAGGACTGCTGATAACTAGCAAGTCTGTTTAACATGTAATCAGCTGTGATTGGACATAACATGGTAAAGGGTGGCTATGATTGGCTCTTTACTGAAATCTGTGATCAGCTGTGTCCAAAGAGGGGGTCGGATGCATTCCCCCTGGAACAATATTTTCACCTTGGATAGAGTAAGGGAGGATTATAACTCTGAACCTTTTTTTTTGCCGTCTGTGTCCCATGGGGAATTTTCCCTTCACTTCCAGTCCCATAGTCAAAATAGGAAGAGAGGGAAAATCCTTCCAAAGTGAGGGAGTCCCTGGTTGTAACCATGGTCACCAGAACTTATGTCCCTATTAAACCACTTCCCCTCTATTACTGTTCGGAGGATAACTCAAAATGCTGGATTTTCTTTTACTTTTGCTTTCAGTGTTAGCTCCAGACAGATCCCATGAGATCAATCAGTACAGTGACAGTGAAGATATTAAAGTCAGCAGGCAGGGAATGCAAGAATCTGTTTTTGTAATGCTCAGGAGACAAGACACAGCTCACACAGGGGACACACATTGAGAGACTGCGGGCAACAGGTTGCCAGCCACCCTCAGCCCCCTGAGACCTGCCTGGAGCTATGAAAATTGTACATTACTGCTGATTCTTTTATGTTAGTGCATATTGCTTTTTATTTCATTACAGTGTACTCCATTCCTAATGTTGGTTTGCATCATGTATTTTTTTCCTCACATTTTGAGTTTTATTGAAACGTCTGAAGAATACAATGTTGTACATGAAAGGGAGGCTATAGTCAGTCTGAATGGCTTCTAGAGTTTCAATTGTACCCATATGGAATAGATCTTTCACCAGCACTGGTTTATCTCTGTGCTTTGAGGAGAGGAGGGGATTATTAATACCTGGTGGGAAATCTGGATTATCCACTAAGGGTGTTAATAGGCTGGGTGCAGAGAACCTGCTATGCAGAGATGTGAATAAGGCTTGACAGCTGAGTGTTTCTGTCCACTCCCTCCTTTGTACTTGGCCATACACTATGCAATCTGATTATACAATCTCTGTACAATTTGCTTTAGATTTTCCATAAATATGGAATAGGATGGCCCACTTATCCATTCACTCTGTATCCAATCAGGCAGGCCCTTGTACTACATAGTTAAAGGCAGATCTAAAGGAGATTGTACAATCAGATTGTATAGTAAACTGCACAGAACCCAGAACACACAAGCCTGTGTATTTAGTGAGAACAGTGATCACTTATTGATTGCATTCCATTTAAAAAATGTGCACCGGTAATTCGGTGGTAGGTAGGAGGGTAGATAATGCAGGGTGTGTGCTAATGAGTCCAGCTGGTCAATTCCTTCCTGTGTCATGACCTATAGTCTGTCCAGGAAGTAAGGCAGAATTAATTGAGAATTTTTTTAAAGAACTATGTGAAGAGTGAGGTAAGCCTTTGTAGAATAAATGGAAAGCTGTTTTATTTCTGCAAAAGAAGTACATTAATGGTATATTGGTACAAAGGGGAGCTGAAATTTAGAGAAAAGAAAACAAGGTGAACTTAGCCTTTAAACATATTCACAACCTGCCTAATCTGATGTTTTCCAGTTTTTTGCAATTGCATTACACAATTACAGCCCAATTTCCATCCTCTCTGGCTATAGCAACTGACCCTCTGGAAAGTATGCCATGCTGCTTTAGGAGGAGGCTTGAGACCGGAAAATATCTGAAATGTTTGCTGCAGATGGGGCAGTGGCACGGTGCTGTTGGATGAGGGACAAGTGCCAATTCTGTTTGCCTATAGTGCAGGGTTCAGGATACCAGGAGAGGAGGCAAAGAGTCGCTGCGGTCATAGAGCTCCTCTACTGTGCTGCCATTCCCACCGCATGCCCAAGCCATACCTCTTGGATCCTGTATTATGTGTCCTACTTACCTGTGTACCGGCATGGCTGACTGTAGTGTCTTCCAGAGTTACTTGCCATAGGGTAAATAGGCAGGAGCACAAATAGAAGTGATTTGCCCTATTGCCAAATTCTTTTACTTTATGTATGTTTTTGGATGTCTTGCTTGCATCACAAGCTTAACATCATGTCCCATCTTTTTCAATGGATCTAAGATCAGGACTATGAATTGGCCATTTGAAAATATGACATTTCTTTTATCTGAGCCTTTCTTTTATAGATGCATTCCTGAATTTGGATTTTTGTCATGTTGCATGATGTCAATATGTCAGATAGGCATGCCTCTGAATGGTCCTATTGTGTACGTATGATCTACCCCCTCTTTGGCCACCTTTACATGCACTGTGAAGAGGTACTGCAGATGGAAGTTGAGACTGCAGATCTTAAAAAGAGGTCACAATACACAATTATGCACACAAGGGAGGGGTTCAGATTATCCACAGGGGAAGAAGCTTTCGTCAATATACATTTATAATGATAATTCTCTTTTACGCCTGCATATACACATGATAGTTGACCCTGATGTAAAAAAAAAAATGCATAAAACAGTAAAGAATTATTATAATTTGTATTATATTTCTGATAATTCAATTAAATACATTTGAAAAACATGTATTCACCTTATAATCATATTAAAAGGTTATATTTTACCATGTGTAATTCGTTCATACTATTTCAGTAATTTAGCACATGGGAAATGTAAAATGATATGGATATTTATTTAGAAATCAAACAAAGTCACTTTATTAAAAAGAAAAGAGAGTAAAACAGCAATGTGTAGAGAACAGATTTGTAGTAATCCCCTGAAGTTAAAAGAGTCTTAAATTAATTTATTGTCTTCTTTGTTTAATGTAGTATTTGTATTGTACACATGAAAACTAAATACAGTAATAAAAGATAAGTACTTATAGATAAAGGCAATGCAATCGTAATTTCTCCCAAGGTGCTAGACCAACTTCCAGGTTTGATACTAAACTAAAAATTGCTTTCAAAGTTATGAAATATGCTAGAACACATTGATTATTGAATGCCATTATTTTTCATGGTATGTTACTACACATTTAATGTTTCTGTAGCAGATGCTATGGTATTTTGTTTAATTACATAATGGCAAAATTTAAAGCATGTATAATACCTTACCTAAAAAATGCATGCATTTTTAATATGGCAAACATGGGAAAATGTTAATAATAATATCCTATAATTGCCTGCTTGTTTTATCAGAACGAGGGGTCATAACACTAGCTTATTTTGATACACATTTTTGATCCAGCAAGGGAAAAGTAAATTCAAGCTTTCTAACAATAGAGTGTCCATAAATTAATCTGTGATATGCAAAGGATTTTAGCAATACAATGTCATGAACACACAGCATGAGTTTATTGAACTCTGTGTGCTCCTTACTGAAGTGAACACTAGCCAGTGCATCTAAATCTCAAGCTATCACTTAAAAAGTATGAAAAAGTCTAGGTTTTCATAACTCCCTGTATAGCCTCCTGTGCAGAGCACAGTCATTTGACTTTCATTAAAATCATGATAGTACAAAGTCGAGCTGTTTGACATCAAACATGCAGCTTTAGGCCAGGTTCACCTTAGTACTCTGCCTTTTGGCCACAGCATGGGTGTATATGCAGTTTTCGTGCATTTTATACACATTTTTAGCCACAGTCCCATTGACTTCTATTAGGTTATGCATTTTTGCTATGTTTTCTGAAGGCGTATAAAAAATCCTACATGCGGCATCTTTGCTGCGTTTTTAGAAAATGCGGCAAAAATTTGCAACCCAATGAAGTCAATTGAACCGTGGCTAAGAATGCGTGTAAAATGCTCAAAAAATGTGCATACACCTGCGCTGTGGCCAAAATGCAGTGCACTAGTGTGAACCCCGCCTTATGGTAAAATATGGTATTAAAACTTGGGTCCTCTTGTGCTAGTGTTACTGATTCTGGGAGTCTTAAAAAAAGCAGTGTTCAGATTCTCCACATAACAACAGAACACAAACTGAAAACAATCACTTTCACATCTGTAACTTAGAACTGGGTTCAGATTTTTAAGATTGTTATTGGTTCACATTTTCTATACAACCCTAGAAGCCGGGGGAGTATATATTTTTTTCTATGAATTCATCCTTTTTTATTTTAATACTGTTGACTTGTATATTCATGATTTTGGTTTAATTTTTGTTTTAACATATTGTAAATTTTTGGTTTTTGGTTTCTTTAAAGAATACATGAATCAGAAGAGACTGTTGTGAGACTGCTGTGTATATTTTTTTTTAATTGTTTATTTAACATGTTTTTCATACAATATAAAATAACAAATGATTATCAGAATCTTTCACAGATAATGCAAATATACACTGTCAATGAAGATTGGATTACAAACAAAAGTGAAATGGAGTACTTAAGGTTTATGTAGATACATAGGTATTGAGAAACCCAACTAGGTTTTGATGATGACATACTCCTGTACAATTTGGTTTACCCATATATCTTATCATAGTTAGCATGAGGATCTAATACAAAGCAAAAATCCCTATGGTGAGAGGATATAATCAGTAGTAGATTGAAATCAGCGTCAGTTTGTGGATAAATTGACCTCAGGAAACCTCAGTTACTTAAATGGAACTGTCAATTTCAGAACCATAATCAGAATCATCCCAGGGCTTCCATATTTTCAAGAATTTATGTGATGAACCCTCAACTATGGCTGTCAAATGTTCCAATTTCCGTATATCCGATATAATGGAAAGGGTTTGTATAAGGGTGGGAGAGGTGGTAGAGAGCCATAGTTTGGGAATAGTTCTCTTAGCTGACAATAATATGAAGGACATCAATCTGCGTTTAAATTTGTGAATACCAGGTATGGGAAGGCCTAAGATATAATGCATAGATTTTAGGGGTATGGAGACCCCCATAAATTTTTCCAGGACCTTCTGTATTTGTGCCCAAAATTGGGTGAGTAGAGGACATTCCCAAAAGATATGAAAGTGTGAGCCCACCGCTTTATTACATCTCCAGCACATATTTGAGGTAGTCGGGTTGTATTTGTGTAGTCGGTCAGGGGTTTTATACCAGCATAATAGAATTTTATATGCGGATTCTTTATGTGTGACACATCAGGAAATTTTGGAGGTAGATTCCCAGATATTCTTCTAATCCAACAGAGAAATGTCGTGTTGGAGTGTCTGAGACCACCGCTTCATATAATGATGACTATCTATCTTTAAGGGTTTGGCTTCATGTAGAATTGTATATATGGTAGAGATTAAATGGGGCTCATAGGGGCCTTTGGCGCATAAGATTTCAAAGTTTGTTGGTTTGTCTAGGGAAAGGGCGGGAGCTTTAGAGGTGAAGAAATGTCTGAATTGTAAATAAGCGTAGAGACACATTTTAGGCATCTGGTGTTGTTTTTGTAAGTCGGTAAATGTTAGTAAGTGTCTCGTAGCAGGGTTGACCAGATGCCTCAGCTGAAAGATCCCGGCCCCAGTCCAATGCAACATACGATCATATGACAAGCTATCCGGGATATCTGGGTTGAAGAGGAGGTTTATAAGAGGCGAGCATGGAGAAGATAGTGAGTAACGCTCGGAGCACCTTTTCCATATTGCTAAAGTAAACAGCATTGGAGCTAGGCATAAGCCTCTCAGCTGAGGCATGTGTTTGTCACTAGATGGCCATAGCAGGTAACATGGATGTACAGGTGAGGTAATGCTCATTTCAATTTCGGCCCATCTATTTGGGGCTTTCCTGTGAGTCCAAGAGGTGAGGACTCTTAAATGTGAGGCGTAATAATATTTAATGAAGTCAGGGGCCCCTAGTCCAACTCTATTTTTACGTGCCATGACCACTGATCCCGCCACTCTATGAGACGCATTATTCCATATGAAGCGGAAACTTCTCCTTTGGAGAGCCTTCAGCTGTGACATAGGAATGGTGACTGGAAGTGTCTCGAATAGGTACAACAGCTTGGGAAGTATCAACATTTTGAGGATGTTTATACGACCTAGGAGAGAGAGGGGAAGGGCCGTCCAACAGTTTAGGAGATGGTTGATTTCCCTAAATAGTGGAGGAAATTTCGCTTGGTATAACGAAGAATATGATGACGTAAGCTGTATGCTGTGTATATTTTATCATCATTGCTAATCTATGTCAGATTGCATGATATGGCTGCACTCTTGCATTCCCTGAAATTGCAGCAGTTGGCAAATAGAGAACAGGGCTCACAATCTGATTGCAAGCAGATTAGTACCAGTGTGGTATAGTTATCATAGGGAGGACCAGACAGGGATCTGTATTTCTGGTGTGTGCATGTGGGCACTGGGAAAGGTCACTCTGTAGGATTTATGGCTAGCAGGCTAGCTTGGGGAGTCTTAGAGACATGTAACAGTCATGTAGGAATTATACATGTGTACAATATACATATGTGCTTTTTTAATTTTAGATTCTACAATCAGGTTCAGGAAAGTTGTAGAATATTTATTAACCACTTGCCGACCGCCTAACGATGATATACGTCGGCAGAATGGCGCGGGCAGGCAAAATCGCGTACCTGGTACGTGATTGCCTTCTCGCGGGTGGGATCGGTGCCCGAGGCGGTCGGCTTTGGTCTGGCAGCGATCAGAGATGAGGGGGAGGCCATCCATTCGTGGCCCCCCTCGCGATCGCTCCAAACCAATCGGAATCTTCCCCTGCCTCTGTGTAGTACACAGAGGCAGAGGAAATTATGTCATCTCTCCTCGGCTCGGCAGTTTCCGTTCCAGCGCCGAGGAGAGAAGACTGTAATGTGAGTGCACAACACACACACATCACAGTAGAACATGCCAGGCACACTTTACACCCCCCTTTACCCCCCGATCACCCCCCGATCACCCCTCCCCCCGTCACACTGACATCAAGTAGTTTTTTTTTTCTGATTACTGCATGGTGTCAGTTTGTGACAGTAATGCCCCGTACACACGGTCGGACTTTGTTCAGACATTCCGACAACAAAATCCTAGGATTTTTTCTGACGGATGTTGGCTCAAACTTGTTTTGCGTACACATGGTCGCACAAAGTTGTCGGAATTTCCGATCGCCAAGAACGCGGTGACGTCAAGCACGTACGACGAGACTAGAAAAGGCTGCTTCAGAACCAAGCGCGGCACCCTTTGGGCTCCTTTTGCTAATCTCGTGTTAGTAAAAGTTTGGTGAGAGACGATTAGCGCTTTTTCAGACTCGTGGCTTTCAGATCGTTTTCTGCCGTTCAGTTTGTGCTTGTGGGTTTGTATCTGCTCTTCAGTGCGTGCAGCAAGTTCCGCGTGACTTTAATTAGTCATTGTATTCTTGTTCATTCGTTAATGTTTTTCAGGTCTCTCTTCACAGGCCTTGCTGTTCTTCAGTGCGTTCTGTTACTTCGTTCTGAGCAGCCGACCGTTTTCTAGCCATGTTGTGTATGCGTACTCCTCGTAGAGTTCGTGCTGTGTGGGGGCTTGGTGTTGGGGTCCTGACCTTGACACAAGTCCAGTCCATGAACAGGGTGGGGAGGAGTTCATGGACCAAGAATTGGTTGCTTCAGTGTGACCAGTTCTCTCATATGCCTTTGCTCCGTGAGATCCGTGAGAATAATCCTGATGATTTCAGGAACTTTCTCCGGATGACGGACCCCGTATTTCACCGTCTGTTGGCTTCGCTGACCCCCTATATCAGCAGGCAGGATACCTGCATGAGGCAAGCCATCACTCCGGAGCAGAGGTTGGTCGCTACCCTGCGGTACTTGGCGACAGGGAGAAGCCTGCAGGACTTGAAGTTCTCGACAGGCATCTCCCCCCAGGCTCTGGGTATCATTATCCCAGAGACCTGTTCTGCCATCATACAGGTCCTGCAGAAGGAGTATATGAAGGTAAAATTTTTATTCTTTTCTATCACATTTTATTGTATTGAATGTTTGCTAATATATTGTATTTCTTTCCTCATTCCCTAATTACCATGATTGTAATATGCTGTGAATGTCCCCTTTGTCCTCATGCATGCTGGATTTTTATATAATTATTATTTTAGGTCCTTCATACATATTTGCCCTTCAATAACTTCCCCAGCATGGTGTCTCCTGGCCCTATATTCACCTCATGTAGTCACTTAACAATGTATTTTTTCTGCTCCATAGTAGTGCTTTACCCCAAACACCCCCTAAAATGTTTTGAAATGTTATTTTTGCTTTAAATTCAGGCAGAGTGCCAGAGGCTTTTTTTTGGTGGTGTCCCCAAATCATTTTTAGTAACTCTCCCTCCCCCAACTGCTAAGTCAGCTGATCCCAATTCTCTATCCTCAATCATCTATCTGCTGACTTTGCCAAACCCATACACACTATACCCATCTCTTTTCTGCTCAGATTTATGGATGAATTCTCCAAAGCATGTAGTGCAAGGGCCTGCCTGTATACTTTCAAATGGTACTGTTTAAAGTTTTTGGATCCTATTATTATCTTAATAGGTAATAGCAGAATGTCCAAATGTCCTCAAATGTGTACAGTGTGTATTTCTATCTTTGTATTATGATACTTCTTACCTGTCCAGTGGGCTGCCAATAGTGTAACTAAGGAGGGGCTGTTCCAAGTAATACCCATTATTTAGGCATTCATCTCTCAATGAAGTGAAGAGGGTTACCTGTCCAAGATTTCCACACACCCCATAATGTTAGAAATGGCCCATGAGAGGGGGGGAGGGGGAATATGATAGGTGTACCTTATACTTTGGCGTTGTTAAATTCCCCTTAATAAATGCTATCTGGAGGTTGACCCATAATGTTTGTGTCTAATCTGCTTGCCATGTTTCTGATCAAAAATAGTAATGTTTATTGTTTTTTCCTCGACAGTTTCCTTCCACGCCACAGGAATGGCAGACTGTGGCCTCCCACTTTGCCCAGCGGTGGGACTTTCCTAACTGCGGAGGGGCAATTAATGGGAAACATGTCCACATCATCCCACCACCCAACTCGGGGTCATACTATTTCAACTATAAGGGGTTCAATAGTATAGTGATGTTGGCGGTGGTGTCGGCTAATTACGACTTCCTGTATGTGGACGTGGGGAAGAATGGCCGGATCTCCGATGGTGGAGTCATCGCCCAGACGGAGTTTTACAAGCGTCTCCAGAATGGCAGCTTGGACTTGCCAGCTCCAGAGGACAATGTGGAAGGACTCCCATTCGTGTTCATTGCGGATGAAGCGTTTGCGCTGGGGGACCACCTGATGCGGCCATTCCCAATGAGGACCCTCACCCCGGAACAGAGGGTTTTTAATTACCGGCTGGCCAGAGCCCGAAGAGTGGTGGAGAACACATTTGGAATCCTGGCCAGCCGGTTCCGCCTATTTCTGACACCCATCCATATGGCGGAGTATAAACTGAACCATATTATACTTGCGTGCTGTGTTCTCCATAACTTTTTAAGGAAACATTCGGCCAACTATGCTGGCTCAGTTGGGCCTGAGGCCGGAATGATACATGAAATCACACTGACGGCGCTTGAAAGCGGCCGTCCTGGCTTGCCCTCCCTGAGTGCCCGTGATGTCCGGTTACGCTACCTGGAGTTCTTTGCGGGTAGGGGGGCCATCAATATGCCAGCATATATGTGAAGCCTTTTTATAATAAAAAACAAAAATAAATTCTTTGTGGACATTTACTGCTTGTGTTTGTTTTAGCTGACCCTGACAGAAATGTGTTGAGTGCAGAAAATGGCGTGATTGTGTAACCTTATACAAAGCACTGTTGGCTGTTATTTACTAAATGCAAAAACACATTTCACTACAAGTGCACTTGCAACTGCACTGAACCTGCACTTGTAGTGCAAAGTGGATTTGCCCTTAGGAAATAACCCCCATTTTCCCTGAAAACAGCAATTACATCACCCCAAAAGTGTTGTAGTGTTGAGACAATAATCCACACATTCTTGATGAACCAACTTTTTTATACCTGCACAATCACATGTGCATTTACCAAAGGTTTTTAAAACAAACCAACATGTTTGTTGTATAACAATTTTTTGGGTGGCATTATCAAAAATAGAAATGTCCATTTACAATAATACAGGCCTGTGTAAAACCAACAAGAAAGACAAAAAACTTGAACTTACAAAGTTCACATTAGGTAAAACCTGAAGGCAATATCAGACATCAGTATTTAGGAACTGTGTTTGATATTGCGTTCAGATGGGGGGAAATCACCCCTGGAAAAGCCAAATTTGGAAGATGCACAGCAATTTACGAATGTCAACATGTCCTAGCTGCCATCACGGGGGATCAAGGGACGTGTTTTGGGGGAGCAAGCCCTTCCTCACTGCTACTTTATAATTGAGGAAGGGGTTGCACCCGCAAAACGCGTCCATTGATCTCTCGTGATGGCAGATAGCACATGTTGGCACACTGTGTGCATCCTCCAAATTTGGCTTTTCAAAACATTTCAAAAAGATTTAAAACATTGGACCACAATCAAAAAAGTGATTTGGTGGGGTTTTAAATTCTCCCCAAAACATCAATGATGTTATTATTTCTTTTAATCACATCATTGATTTTTGTCTTTAGGTTCTCCAATTCCAAATTACACCCCATGATCTCCCCGATCAGCATCTGGGCACTTTCGGATGTGAAAGGATCTCGATCACCTAAAAAGAGAGAAACCAAACAAAAACAGGTATCAAAAATCTGCCAGCATCCATCTCTTACCTGAGCCTGTGGTCACAGACACTCACCTGTTGTGGTGGCAAGTTCTACCACATCTTCTTCCTCCTCCTGCTCCACTTGGGTTGGGGGTATTTCACCTTCTTCCCAAGGTGGGGGGGGTCTCTGTTCTCCTCGGATGAGGGGTGTCCTCCTAGTCCCCTATGTAAAACAAAAATGGTATAATTAGCACACAGTGATTTGATGGCAGAACTATAAATAGGAAACATTGCTTGGAAGTGGGGTACAATTGTCTATTTTAGCAGAGTTCCAAGATGTTGCTTTTTTATTGTACTTTGCCAACCTGCAATACTTTACCTGTTTAGTACAAGCATCACAGATGGAGACCCCCCTATAGTATACACTGTAGCACCTGTGTGGCCCCCTAATAAAAATGGTGTTCTTGTGTCCCACACTAGTGCTCCAGTGTCCAGATGTGAAAACAGATGCTCAGTGTCCTCTCCTTACACAGAATCTAGTTTGCATTTCATTCTAGTAACAAACCCATCTACACAACCAAATATTTTTCATCCAAGTAGGCCCTAAAAAATGTGGGCAAATGCATATGGCAGAAACAATGTTGTTTTAGAGGGTTAAAAAAAATGTTGTAGACAAATGAATAATGGGCCCATGAACATTAAAGTTGACAGTTTAAACTGTACAATTAAGATAAGCATATGGAGCAGCACGAACGTAATAAAGACAAAAATAATAGGAACACAGCACAACTACTTACTTTTTTGCAACACTCTCCGGATCTTTCGGTACTGCTCGGGCTCTCTTAATTTTAAGTCCGACCACCGCTTCCTGAGCTGATCTTTCGATCGTCGTACCCCGAAGTTTCTGTGCAGACTTTTGACCATTTTAGCAATGATTTTGGCCTTTCTGATGTTGGGGTGGGGGTAAGGCCCATACTTGCCGTCATAGTCAGCCTTCTTCATGATGTCCACCATCTCCAACATCTCCCCAAAGGACATATTTGTGGCCTTAAATCGTCTCCTTCTGGATCGGGACGTTTCCGGATCCGGGCTTTCCTCCTTGCTAGAATTAGCACGCACCTGCTCTAACTCCACCATGTGCTCTTCACCCACTGCGCCGAACTAAAATGGGCGGGGAATAGACTAGAAAGAACGTCAGGGGCGGGCGGAGTTACACGCATGCGCAGTGTGTATAAAGCGTAACACGCGTGTGTAGTACGTGCGATCTGTGAGCGGAGGAAGGAGCATTGGACGCGCCGATCGTAAGAATGAAGGTAAGAGACAAACTTGTGCCTATACTGCTTCGATATTGAGGCCTATATTGTAACAAGATTAGGAGAGTTTTGTCTGACATTAGGCTTTGTCTTGTGTTGTGTCTTGCAGTGAACATGGATATGCTAGTGAAAGACAATGACTTCATGTCAGTATTCATAGATATGTTAAGGGAGCTGCCATGTCTGTGGGAGATCAACCACCCACATTACAAGCACCAAACAAAGAGAAAGGCAGCACTGGAGCAATTGTGTGAAATTGTGAAGCAGGTGATCCCCATGGCAGACATCACATATTGAAGATCTTAATTGGTGGCCTGAGGAGCACTTATCTAAGGGAGCGCAAGAAAGTCCTGGATTTACAGAGATCAGGAGCAGCAGATGACATCTATGTCCCCAGGATGTGGTACTACAACAGGCTGCATTTTCTGGCAGGCCAGACTGAACCCAGGCCATCCCTCTTCAGTCTTCCTTCTATGCTTCCTTCCACCCCAGCTGAGGCTTCTGACGCCCAACCTGGGCCTTCCAGGCAACAACATGTGGAGGAGCCCAAATTGAGCCAGGTATAGCATTCCTCTAAATATTTCTGCTTGTCCAATCAATGATGTTAACTAGATCTTAGTTTGGAGCACTAATTTATGATTGTGATTGATGATGCAAAAACTAAAACCATGTCCCTTTTTCATACACAGGGAAGTCGCAGCCAGGAGGTGGCCGGGCCGAGCCGGCTGGCTGATCTGCAGGTCCCTCCCCTACACCTGGAAAGAGAAAGTGGCAGGAGGAGGTGTGCCCTAGAGGAGGCTGCCAGAGGACTCTTTTGGAGGGCTACAGAGGTCCTGGGAGCACCACACACCGTGGAGGAGGACATTGCTGCCACCATTGCCTATAAAATGCAGAGGATGGAGGAGGGCCAACAAGCCATGTGTGAGTCGCTCATATTGGAGGCTCTTAACAAAGGTATGAGGGGCTAAATTACAGCTCAGACACACCTTTGCGATGGTCCTCCTCCTGCAGGTCCTCCTCCTCCTCCTGCAGGTCCTCCTCCTCCTTCTCATCCAGGTCCTCCCAGTCCTCCTCCTCCTCCAGGTCCTACTCCTCCTCCTGCCACATCCCGGAAGGAAGCGTGGAAGGAAGACCAGAAAGTGAAGACCCTGGATCCAGTCTGGTCGGCCAAAAGATGCAGCCTCTTGTGGTACCACAGCCTGGGGACACCGATGTCATCTGCTGCTTTCCAGATCTATGTGACTTCTGGACCAGACTGCCCTCCCTTACATATGGACTCCTCAGGCCACCAATTTTGATGTTGAAGAATTGATGTCTGCCCTGGGGGTCCCAGGCTTCGCTAATTTCTCCTGTTGATCCAGTGTTGCCTCCCTCTTTGTTTGGTTCTGATCCCTTAATAAAGGATTTTTGTTTTGAATTATACTCTCCTATGTGTTTTATTTCAAAAAGGACAGTTGGTTTGTGAGGATTCAGGTACATTTCAAATATACAATGTGAAATTAACAAGGGACACCAACACCAAACAATCTCCTTGAGATTAAATAATACAAGATATCAATGGTGTTGGGGTAACTTGACACACAAAACACACACAAAAATATTCTGGAATAAAAATAAAAATAACATTGAACAAAGATCAGCCTTGGAAAAAATACAAACATTAAATCTAAAAAAAAAAAGGCTTAAAATCCCCAAAAAAATTAAATAAAAAAAAAAAACATTCTGTCAGATGTGACAACTAATAACAATATATTCAGGGAATCCCAATAAAAAAACAAAAATAAAACTTTGTGAGAAGTGTGTGTGAATATGAGCAGCAAAACTACTTAATTCTTGTCACATTATAAAGAAGAAGAGAGTGTGCTGTATTAAACCATTTTTGACATTGCAGCGTGACGAAAGTGCTGTATCCATTGCGAACGCTAAGTTTACCAGAACGAGCTGTTCCGTGCCGGAATTTCTTCTGAGCATGCGTGGCACTTTGTGCGTCGGAACAGGCCACACACGGTCGGAATTGACGCGATCGGATTTTGTTGTTGGAAAATTTTATCTCCTGCTCTCCAACTTTGTGTGTCGGAAAATCCGATGGAAAATGTCCGATGGAGCCCACACACGGTCGGAATTTCTGACAACACGCTCCGATCGGACATTTTCCATCGGAAAATCCGACCGTGTGTACAGGGCATAAGTGTGGTAGGGCAGTTAGCATTAGCCCCCTTTAGGTCTAGGGTACCCCCCTAACCCCCCCTAATAAAGTTTTAACCCCTTGATCACCCCCCATCGCCAGTGTCGCTAAGCGATCATTTTTCTGATCGCTGTATTAGTGTCACTGGTGACGCTAGTTAGGGAGGTAAATATTTAGGTTCGCCGCCAGTGTTTTATAGTAACAGGGACCCCCATATACTATCTAATAAATGTTTTAACCCCTTGATTGCCCCCTAGTTAACCCTTTCACCACTGATCACCGTATAACCGTTACGGGTGACGCTGGTTAGTTAGTTTATTTTTTATAGTGTCAGGGCACCCGCCTTTTAAACCGAACCGAACCGAAACCGAATAAAGGTTTAGCCCCCTGATCGCCCGTGCATTGCCCCAGGCAGCGTCAGATTAGCGCCAGTACCGCTAACACCCACGCACACAGCATACGCCTCCCTTAGTGGTATAGTATCTGAACGGATCAATATCTGATCCGATCAGATCTATACTAGCGTCCCCAGCAGTTTAGGGTTTCCGAAAAACGCACTGTTAGCGGGATCAGCCCAGATACCTGCTAGCAGCTGCGTTTTGCCCCTCCGCCCGGCCAAGCCCAGCCCACCCAAATGCAGTATCGATCGATCACTGTCACTTACAAAACACTAAACGCATAACTGCAGCGTTCACAGAGTCAGGCGTGATCCCTGCGATCGCTAACAGTTTTTTTGGTAGCATTTTGGTGAACTGGCAAGCACCAGCCCCAAGCAGCGTCAGGTTAGCGCCAGTACCGCTAACACCCACGCATGCACCGTACACCTCCCTTAGTGGTATAGTATCTGAACGGATCAATATCTGATCAGATCTATACTAGCGTCCCCAGCAGTTTAGGGTTCCCAAAAACGCAGTGTTAGCAGGATCAGCCCAGATACCTGCTAGCACCTGCGTTTTGCCCCTCCGCCCAGCCCAGCCCAGCCCACCCAAGTGCAGTATCGATCACTGACACTTACAAAACACTAAACGCATAACTGCAGCGTTCGCAGAGTCAGGCCTGATCCCTGCGATCGCTAACAGTTTTTTTGGTAGCGTTTTGGTGAACTGGCAAGCACCAGTGGCCTAATACACCCTGGTCGTAGTCAAACCAGCACTGCAGTAACACTTGGTGACGTGGCAAGTCCCATAAGTGCAGTTCAAGCTGGTGAGGTGGCAAGCAAAAGTAGTGTCCCGCTGCCACCAAGAAGAAGACAAACAGGCCCGTCGTGCCCATTGTGCCCTTCCTGCTGCATTCACCAATCCTAATTGGGAACCCACCACTTCTGCAGCACCCGTACTTCCCCCATTCACATCCCCAACCAAATGCAGTCGGCTGCATGAGAGGAATTTTCTTTATGTCCTCCCGAGTACCCCTACCCAACGAACCCCTCCAAAAAAGATGTCGTGTCTGCAGCAAGCGCGGATATAGGCGTGACACCCGCTATTATTTTCCCCCCTGTCCTGACAATCCTGGTCTTTGCATTGGTGAATGTTTTGAACGCTACCATGCACTAGTTGAGTATTAGCGTAGGGTACAGCATTGCACAGATTAGGCACACTTTCACAGGGTCTCCCAAGATGCCATCGCATATTGAGAGACCCGAACCTGGAACCTGTTACAGTTATAAAAGTTAGTTACAAAAAAAAGTGTAAAAAAAAAACAAAAACAAAAAAAAATATATAAAATTAAAAAAAATAGTTGTTGTTTTATTGTTCTCTCTCTCACTCTATTCTCTCTCTATTGTTCTGCTCTTTTTTACTGTATTCTATTCTGCAATGTTTTATTGTTGTTATGTTTTATCATGTTTGCTTTTCAGGTATGCAATTTTTTATACTTTACCGTTTACTGTGCTTTATTGTTAACCATTTTTTTGTCTTCAGGTACGCCATTCACGACTTTGAATGGTTATACCAGAATGATGCCTGCAGGTTTAGGTATCATCTTGGTATCATTCTTTTCAGCCAGCGGTCGGCTTTCATGTAAAAGCAATCCTAGCAGCTAATTAGCCTCTAGATTGCTTTTACAAGCAGTGGGAGGGAATCCCCCCCACCATCTTCCATGTTTTTCTCTGGCTCTCCTGTCTCAACAGGGAACCTGAGAATGCAGCCGGTGATTCAGCCAGCTGACCATAGAGCTGATCAGAGACCAGAGTGGCTCCAAACATCTCTATGGCCTAAGAAACCGGAAGCTACGAGCATTTTATGACTTAGATTTTGCCGGATGTAAACAGCGCCATTGGGAAATTGGGAAAGCATTTTATCACACCGATCTTGGTGTGGTCAGATGCTTTGAGGGCAGAGGAGAGATATAGGGTCTAATAGACCCCAATTTTTTCAAAAAAGAGTACCTGTCACTACCTATTGCTATCATAGGGGATATTTACATTCCCTGAGATAACAATAAAAATGATTTAAAAAAAAAAAATGAAAGGAACAGTTTAAAAATAAGATAAAAAAGCAAAAAAATAATAAAGAAAAAAAAATGTAAAAAAAGCACCCCTGTCCCCCCCTGCTCTCGTGCTAAGGCGAACGCACGCGTCGGTCTGGCGTCAAATGTAAACAGCAATTGCACCATGCATGTGAGGTATCACCGCGAAGGTCAGATCAAGGGCAGTAATTTTAGCAGTAGACCTCCTCTGTAAATCTAAAGTGGTAACCTGTAAAGGCTTTTAAAGGCTTTTAAAAATGTATTTATTTTGTTGCCACTGCACGTTTGTGCGCAATTTTAAAGCATGTCATGTTTAGTATCCATGTACTCGGCCTAAGATCATCTTTTTTATTTCATCAAACATTTGGGCAATATAGTGTGTTTTAGTGCATTAAAATTTAAAAAAGTGTGTTTTTTCCCCAAAAAATGCGTTTGAAAAATCGCTGCGCAAATACTGTGTGAAAAAAAAAATGAAACACCCACCATTTTAATCTGTAGGGCATTTGCTTTAAAAAAATATATAATGTTTGGGGTTCAAAGTAATTTTCTTGCAAAAAAAAAAAATAATTTTTTCATATAAACAAAAAGTGTCAGAAAGGGCTTTGTCTTCAAGTGGTTGGAAGAGTGGGTAATGTGTGACATAAGCTTCTAAATGTTGTGCAAAAAATGCCAGGACAGTTCAAACCCCCCCCAAATGACCTATTTTGGAAAGTAGACACCCCAAGCTATTTGCTGAGAGGCATGTCGAGTCCATGGAATATTTTATATTGTGACACAAGTTGCGGGAAAGAGACAATTTTTTTTTTTTTTGCACAAAGTTGTCACTAAATGATATATTGCTCAAACATGCCATGGGAATATGTGAAATTACACCCCAAAATAAATTATGTTGCTTCTCCCGAGTACGGGGATACCACATGTGTGAGACTTTTTGGGAGCCTAGCCGCGTACGGGACCCCGAAAACCAAGCACGGCCTTCAGGCTTTCTAAGGGCGTAAATGTTTGATTTCACTCTTCACTGCCTATCACAGTTTCAGAGGCCATGGAATGCCCAGGTGGCACAACCCCCCCAAATGACCCCATTTTGGAAAGTAGACACCCCAAGCTATTTGCTGAGAGGTATAGTGAGTATTTTGCAGACCTCACTTTTTGTCACAAAGTTTTGAAAATTGAAAAAAAGAGAAAAAAATTTTTTTTCTTGTCTTTCTTCATTTTCAAAAACAAATGAGAGCAGCAAAATAATTAGTTAGTTTATTTTTTATAGTGTCAGGGCACCCGCCGTTTATTACCAAATAAAGGTTTAGCCCCCTGATCGCCCGGCGGTGATATGCGTTGCCCCAGGCAGCGTCAGATTAGCGCGAGTACCGCTAACACCCACGCACGCAGCATACGCCTCCCTTAGTGGTATAGTATCTGAACGGATCAATATCTGATCCGATCAGATCTATACTAGCGTCCCCAGCAGTTTAGGGTTCCCAAAAATGCACTGTTAGCGGGATCAGCCCAGATACCTGCTAGCACCTGCATTTTCGGGGCCCCGTACACAGCTAGGCTCCCAAAAAGTCCCACACATGTGGTATCCCCATACTCAGGAGAAGCAGCTAAATGTATTTTGGGGTGCAATTCCACATATGCCCGTGGCCTGTGTGAGCAATATATCATTTAGTAACAACTTTGTGCAAAAAAAAAAAAAAATGTGTCACTTTCCCGCAACTTGTGTCAAAATATAAAATATTCCATGGACTCAACATGCCTCAAAGCAAATAGCTTGGGGTGTCTACTTTCCAAAATGGGGTCATTTGGGGGGGGTTTGTGCCACCTGGGCATTTTATGGCCTTCAAAACTGTGATAGGTAGTGAGGAGTGAAATCAAAAATTTACGCCCTTAGAAATCCTGAAAGCAGTGATTGGTTTTCGGGGCCCCGTACGCGGCTAGACTCCCAAAAAGTCCCACACATGTGGTATCCCCGTACTCAGGAGAAGCAGCTGAATATATTTTGGGGTGCAATTCCGCATATGCCCATGGCCTGTGTGAGCAATATATCATTTAGTGACAACTTTTTGTAATTTTTTTTTTTGTCATTATTCAATCACTTGGGACAAAAAAAATTAATATTCAATTGGCTCAACATGCCTCTCAGCAATTTTCTTGGGGTGTCTACTTTCCAAAATGGGGTCATTTGGGGGGGTTTGTACCGCCCTGCCATTTTAGCACCTCAAGAAATGACATAGGCAGTCATAAACTAAAAGCTGTGTAAATTCCAGAAAATGTACCCTAGTTTGTAGACGCTATAACTTTTGTGCAAACCAATAAATATACGCTTATTGACATTTTTTTTTACCAAAGACATGTGGCCGAATACATTTTGGCCTAAATGTATGACTAAAATTGAGTTTATTGGATTTTTTTATAACAAAAAGTAGAAATTATAATTTTTTTTCAAAATTTTCGGTCTTTTTCCGTTTATAGCGCAAAAAATAAAAACCGCAGAGGTGATCAAATACCATCAAAAGAAAGCTCTATTTGTGGGAAGAAAAGGATGCAAATTTTGTTTGGGTACAGCATTGCATGACCGCGCAATTAGCAGTTAAAGCGACGCAGTGCCAAATTGTAAAAAGTGCTCTGGTCAGGAAGGGGGTAAATCCTTCCAGGGCTGAAGTGGTTAAATGTTATTGTGGAAAAATACCGTATGAAAGTTATATGTCAGGCATGGACCAGACTGTCGTTACCTGTACAAATGTTTAATCTGATCATGCTATAGCAAGCAAGAATCATTTTATGAGTAAATGATAGTGATAACTTCTAAAGTACAGGGATAGTATGGATTTAAACTTAATAAATCAGGCCCTACTATGTGGCTAATTGATTATATTTCTGCTTTCAGTCAGCAGAGGTGCTGCCACTTTCCATGACATACATTAGCCACTACAGTGAGGCTCTATAGATCCATTTATGAAATATCCCAATGAAAATGTGCAATGTTAACCTTATAAAAATATGAGACAGAATTTAAAAAAGTACTTTCAGTGAAAACTTTTCAAAAATATCTTATATTTCTATTTTAGTTAGCAAAGCTAGCAAGGTTTAACCACTTCCTGACCACCGTACATACATGTACATCCTCAACAGCAAATGGTTATATCAGAATTATGGCTGCAGGCGCAGCCATGATCCTGGTATCAAAATTTTCAGCCGGTGATGGGGCTTTACTGTAACAGTGATCTGAGAAGCTTTAATAGACCCCAGATCATTCCATAAAGAGTACCTGTCACTGCACATGCTATCACAAGGGATGTTGTTTATCCCTAGTGATAGCAGTAACATCATCTTTTCTATTTTACCAAAAATTGGATATTATATTGTATTTGTGTGCACTAAAATTCACTAAAGTGTATGTTCTCCTGAAAATTTGCATTTGATAAACCACTGCGCAAACATTACATGACTTAAAAAACTGCAACAGCCACCATTTTAGTTTCCAGGGCCTTTGCTTTCAGAAAATATATAATATTTAAGGCTTCTTTTTTTTTTTAATTGTTTATTTAACAGGTTTTACATATAATACAAAAACATGTAATTAGCACATTCAATTCCAGGTGATGTAAATATACATTGTCAATGAAAAATATACATAGTTGGGGTGAAATGTAAAAGCTAATGTAATTCGTTAGATATTAGGAAAGCCAACTAGATGAAAAAGGAATAGTGATATTTATATGTACGGTTTGGTTGCAATGATAAATACTCTCGCTATCTATATGGGGTACACAAGCAATACAGAGGCACGAAAATGGAAGTGCCATAGTCAACATTTAGTGAAAGCAGTAAATACCTAAAGATAAATTGTCTGTACAAGATCACTGTCTCTCAATTAGAACTGTATGTTTCAGAGCTATATTCCGATTCATCCCATGACTGCCATATATGTGAAAATTTTGGGATTGAATCATCAACTACGGCGGATAGATGTTCCATTCTCCAAATCAAGGCATTAATATCTGAATATGGCTATCTTCCTGGGTATACTGATCATGGGATTGTGTCTCCCCTTTCTCCCCCCCCCTCCCCCCGTTTTGGAATCACTCACCACACTTGAACATCATGGGATTGCTAGACGTATATTTTGATCGCGACCAATCCCCAGTTGGCTGTCTAGCCTAGGGCTGCCTTTATTATTTAAAATATATCTTTTAGAATAGGGAAAGCAATACACATAGAGTTATCTATAATGTTGTACACATTGGTATAATCTCCTATATGTAAATACAAACTATGGGTGCATTATTGTGAATCAATTATTGTGATGTATAATCATGACCACACCCAAACTTTATGGTTTTCCCCCCTTTTTTTTTTTTTTACCCCCCGGGCTTCTTTGTTCCCTCGTTTTTACCTCCCCAGTCCAGTGCCCTTTGATCCCCGTATGGACGCCCAAGGGTGTGGACTGGGGTGGGTATACATCCCCCTTGGGTTTTTCCCTTCTGGGGGGGTGCCACCCCGGTCCACGCCTGCCTTGAGGTTTCCTTTTGACCCATGGCATCCCGGCTTAACCGTATTCAACAGCCACCATATACCATCTGCCCAAGCTTTTCCATTCTCTTGGTTCAGCACTGTCTTCAATGTGAGTTACAGCGCTGGTTTTGGCAACCGGAAGTACCATACACTTCCAGGTTTTTGGATCCGGTTCCGGGTAATCAGTCCATGGACCTGGGACCTCCCTCTTGTGTCCGCTTGGTGCCGGTGCAGCGTGATGACATACGCAGCATTTTGGCGCCATGGGAAAGGATATTTAAACCCCACACATTCTGATGCTTGTGTTAGCAGCTTGGGAGCTCATGCTGAATATGGACCCCGGCACCAGGTAAAACCATAAGACTATTAGTTGGTCTATCACTTTGCGATATATTTAATTGAGAACTAAGCACTGCTTTGAGTGCCTTAAAATTCTCATTTTATCTTTTTTTTTTTTTTTATCATTTGAAATATAGAAAGTGACTACCCCTTGAGGTTCACTATCTTTGAGTGTCTCTCCGGAAGCACCAATAGGCACGTGATGTAGTTTTCTACACAGCGTTGTGAACCCCTTCAAGGTGAGCATGTGCTCAAGTTTTAGAGAAGCATTATACATATATATATATATATATATATATATATATTTCTTATTATACAAGATTCTGATACAGGTATATGCATATGTATATATCATTTCAGAAACTATGAAGTAGCTGTGTCCTCTCTCTTGATTCTCGCATAGATGCATTTTCTTAATTGGTATTGTGCCACTAGTCCTCATGAGCTCCCAATATAAATATCTTCTTATATCACGGGGTGTCGGTGAGTATGGTCCACTGATTAGATACTGCTATGGACTTTCTCTCCCCTCACCCGCAATATGTGTATTTTTATTATCTATGATATATGTTACAGATACTGTGATCATCTTTTCTGCCTTGGATGTCTTCATTTATAATAACACACATCCCTCCCTACGGGTGATCAGGCATCTTTCTGGACTACAGGGGGGAGTGAACTCTGGGGGTATCCCTCCTCCCCTCTCCTCTCACTTGACACTTCAGGTCCTGCGACTTCCCCGGAACTCTCTTTAGAGGTATGGAGTAGACGTAGGGGTTGTGTCGGTTGGGAGCATATGGAGGTGGAGGGTGTAAGCCTGGGGTGGGGTCGGGTGGGGGTAGGTGTTGAATTTTCTTGGGGGGGGTTTTGGTGGAGTCATGGTTATACAAGCTAAAGAGCTTTCAAGTTGTATAAATATAAATGTTTCATGTATCATTTTCATCTACTTATCTTTATTTTCTGTTCCCTTTTTTTTTTTTTAAACATCCAAGGTTGTTCTTATCATGTGTACTGTTGTTGAATAATCGAAAATCCTCGTCCATTTTCCTGATGAAGCCTTCCTGGCGAAACATGTTGAAATTTGTGGACGTGGTTATGATCAGAATTCTTTGTGATTACAGTTCCTTCTCTTCATTTGTCAATATTAGGTTGAGGATGTTTACCTTTGACTATGAATGTAAAACTGTTTTCACATTTTATTGTTCTTTTTTGTAAAACTGTATTAATAAATATTTGGTATAAATTTTTAACTGACACTGCTCTTCCTTATATTGGGTGTACCTTTAAAATCCCATTTCCTACATATATTCTTGCTTAAAATAAGTGACAGGTGATACCAATCAAAAATCCAAAATTTATTAAACTAATAATAATTTAAAAATATATATATAGCTATCTTCACAAAAACATCCAGGTAAATTTCAGAAGAAAAAATAATAAGGAATATAGCAGCAAACATATAATGATCTCAATCCTTAATACAGCAAACAATTGGTTTTGCGTATGTTCAGAGAAAAAAATCCATTATACTAGTTTTGGCCGATTTTCTTCAATCAAACAATCAAAACCGGGGCTGCACATCTCAGACCTGCAGTCCTGGGGCTTAATGGATGGTAAATTAAATCCTCCCAATTCGTATTTTAAAATAATGCAAAGAGATAAAAAAAGAGAAATATCATTGCGCAATGAAGCTACTTGATAGAATCGTCTGCATCCGCAGCATAATCACTCACATTTCAAAGGAAGAATCAACAGCGCTTGTGAAACAATCAGGGAAGGTTTCGTTTTCCTTCCTCTCACCGCTGACACTGTGTATCGGATGACGTCACTGGCTCCTCCCGATGCATTGCATCACATGTCACTTGACTTTATCCCTTGATAAAGTCATGTGACATGTGACGCAACGTGTTGGGAGGAGCCACTGACGTCATCCAATACACAGTGTCAGCGGTGAGAGGAAGGAAAACGAAACCTTTCCTGATTGTTTCACAAGCACATCCAGCTGAACCTCCTCTATTTTAGAGGCCAAAGCAGATTGGCAAGTGGTGACAGCAGCCTGGCACGAAGTAACGGCTGCCATGATCTCAGGTATTCCCGGAGTAGCAGCGAGGAAGTCCGCCTCATGGTCTGTTTGCGACGCCATATTAGAATGGCGCGCAGGGGAACCCGGAGTGCAGGAGAGCGGGCCGCTGTCCTCAGGGATATTCGGGGGAAATTTCAGTTTCTTACCCCGCTTCTGGATGCCGGGAGTTCTGGAAGGCATCCAGACACCAGGGGACTCTCCAGTGAGCACAGTTTCAATGTAGTGATGAAAGTTCAAGCGATACTCCAGGAGCTCTCAGGGGACACGTCTACTCAGTCCGCCATGCCGGCCACGCCCCTGTTGTTGAAGTATAATTAATTGAGGGGGTGATATTAATGGGGAAGGCTTCCGTTTTGGTAGCATTGATTTTGTAAACAGAGATAGCACTAAAGGCTGTTAGAATATTATGGAGTGAGGGCAGGGATGTGTGTGGATGTGTGAGCATCAGGAGGACGTCATCCGCAAAGAGGGATAGTTTGTATTCTCTCTCACAAACATACTCCAGTGACATTAGGACTATCGCGTATAGCAGCAGCCAGGGGTTCTAAGCTGAGGACAAACAGTAAGGGCGATAGGGGGCACCCCTGTCTGGTACCGTTACTGAGGGAGAATGAAAGGGATATATGAGATGATAGTTGTACCTGGGAGGTGGGATAAGAGTAAAGGGCTTGGAGGGCTTGTATAAAAGGTCCAGAGAAGCCATATTTCACCAGAATTGCGAACATATAGGGCCAACTGAGGCGATCAAATGCTTTCTGAGCATCTAGACTTAGTATCAGGGCAGGGGTTTTTGTTCTGGTTAGTAGATCAATTAGGTCTATAGTGCGCCTAGTGTTATCTCCTGCATGCCTTGTAGGGATGAAACCTACCTGGTCTCTATGTATTAGTGATGGTAATATTTTCGATAGTCTGTTTGCTAATGTTTTGTGAAGATTTTATAATCCGAGTTTAATAGGGCAATAGGGCAATAGTTATCAGAAATAAACGGGTCTTTGCCTGGCTTAGGAATAATCATGATATGTGCATGCAAAAACTGGGAATGGGGCAAAGTACCTTTGAGTAGGGAGGAAAATAAGTTTAACATGTGTGGAGCTAGAGTTGGGAAAAAGGTCTTGTAGTACGAATAGGGGAGACCATCAGGGCCTGGGGCTTTGTGTAAGGGGAGTAGTCTAATCACGTCTGCTAGTTCCTCAGCAGTAAATGGTGAATTGAGTGAGGATCGCTGCTCTGGAGACAATTGTGGAAGATGTAATGATGATACAAAGGTGTCGAACTTCTCTTGTGTGAATTGGGTCAGTGGGTCTGAGCATAAACAATTATAAAGTTTGTTATAGAAGTCCCCAAAGACCTTTGACATGGTCTGGGGGGAGTAAGTTGGTGTGCCGTCGGATTGTACTATATGGTCATGGATAGATAGGGATGGGCGTGGGTTTAATTTGTTAACTAGCATTCTATGTGGCTTATCTGCATATTCATAAAACCTCTGCCTTGACCATAACATGGCCCTAGAAATTGTACTCATATCCAAAGCCTTAATTTGGTTTCGGATAGATACCACTCTACGTAATAGAGCTATTGTGGGAGATTGAAGTAAATGCATCTCTGCTGTACGTAGTCGGTTCAGAAGCTCCGATCATTGTTGGGTTAATTCCCGCTTCTTACGTGAAGCAGCAGAAATGCATTCGCCTCTAAAGAGGGCCTTGTGGGCCTCCCATAGAGTAGAGGAGCTCAAGACAGAGCCTTCATTTAGCTGAAAGTATTCTATAAGCTTTGATTGGAGTTGTTTTTCAGTAGTATCGTTTCGCAGAAGGGACTCATTAAGTCTCCAGTAGTATGTCTTAGGTAGCGCAGAGTGTATAGCTAGATCTAGCATTATGGGGACATGGTCAGACCATGTAATGGGGCCTATTTCAGAATCAACTAAATAGGGTAATAGAGGCGCAGTGAGCAAAAAATGGTCTAGACAAGAGTACATTTTGTGTGGAGGGGAGTAGAAGGTTTACTGCCTATGTGTGGGATGTTTCACTCTCCATGCATCAAACAGGTTATATGAGCGTGTTAGTTTCCGAAATGAGGTGGACAATTTGTGGGCTTGAAGTGATGGGGTGTTTTGGAAAAGTGCGGGTCTGTCTTTGCTGGGGGACATGCACAAGTTAAAATCGCCTCAAACTATTGTAAAGGGTTGTGGGGATGTGTGTAATCTCTCGAAGACCTTTGTGAGGAATCCGATCTGCCCCGAATTAGGGACATAGACATTGACTAATGTGAGGTGCGTTTTTTGGTGGACACAGTTAAGGAGGATATACCGACCATGGGGGTCCAATATTGAGGTAATAATTTTTAATGGACAAGAGCGTTTGATCAAAATGGCTACTCCTGCTTTCCCTGAGGGATCAGAGGCCATAAAAGTAGTAGGGAACAATTTGGAGGCAAACTTGAAGGAACCCCCGAGTGGAAATGCATCTCCTGAACCATGACCACATCAGCCCCTGAGGCCTTGAATTCCTTCAAAGCCAGCCAATGCTTGTGAATGGAATTCAAGCCCTTTACATTACATGAAAAGATTTTTAAGGCCATGCAGTAGTCCTGAATTGAACAGCAAACATTATCTTAACATGAACTAAGAGTGCAACCAACCATATTGTAAATGATCTGTAAGGTAATAAGTGTAAGCATTTCTCATATATTAAGAAGACAATGACTTTATACTTGTGAAGATGGTAGTGAAACCAAAGCAATGACAAAAAGAAAAACAGGTCAAAAAAGGACCTGATAAAAAAAGAAAAAAAAGAAAAGAAAACAGAAAAAAAAGAAACAAATGTTTTGAAAACCTGAAGGAAAAAAGTCCTTCAGGGAACCATGGCAGTGAACCTTGGATATGTGGAGGAACATGACGGTCATCTAGAACTGCAGACTGTGGCCGCTCCTTTAGGAAATAACTGGTCTCGAACATTGAACAGTTAAGGATGTTCAGAACATAACATCACTGACCGGAACTTCAATGGAAACTGTAAGGAAAGCTGAGACGTTCCAAAATAGAACAACATATGTGTGAAAAAAAAGGGGGTATAGGGAGGAACACTCCCCGCAGATACCTGAAGAAATCTACCGAGATCCTGGGTATCTGGAAATCAAAAAACAAAGAGGTGCAAATCAGGAAGATCTTGAGGCCTCAGGTGGGAGGTCTGGGTAGATTGGAGCGTTGCGGAGTAGAGAAAAGCCTTCTGTTGTCTCCGACATACTGGGGTCCAGATTGCTGCGGGTGCCTGAAGGGACTTGGAGGTCAGAGCAGGCAGAGGGAGTTGGAGCTCTTCATCTGGAACAGGTGGCAAACCCAAATTTCGAGTATAGGCCTCGCATTCGTGAAGATCTCTGATAGAATATTGTGTGCCATCTTTGGATGCTGAGAGCCGAAATGGAAAACCCCATCTGTAGGGGATTTGATGCAGTTGGAGATGGGCCGTGACTGGGCGAAGATTGTGTCTTTTTGCCAGGGTGATGGGGGAGAGATCACTAAAGACCTGGATTTTGGAGCCCTTGAAGTCAATGCGATTTTTGTTGCGTGTGGCTGTCATTAAAGCTTCCTTACTCTCATAATAGTGAAAACGAACTACTATGTCCTTCGGGTTGGATCCAGGAGGAGGTTTGGGAGCCAAGGATCTATGGGCCCTATCAAGGCTATATATTGGGTATGTGTATGGGCCAGCATTACAAAAAGATTAAGTAGATATGCCCGTAGCTCTTTATCATTGACTATTTCAGGGACTCCACGGATCCGCAGATTCTCGACGTTCTCTATTCTCCAGATCTTCTTGCTGTAGTTGTATTTGGGAGACTGTGTGTTTAAGGTATGCATTTTCTTCCTCCAGTGCGTGCACATATTGTACAGTCTCCTCAAATTTAGTTTTTAAGGTGGCAGTGTGCTCTCCAAGCTGATCAATCTCCCCCTGAGCTCCTGAGCAATCTTCCCAACCTCTTTAGCTATATTGCGTGTCAAATCCTGTAGAAGTGTCTGCAGTTTCAAGTCTAATGCCCTGTACACACGGTCGGATTTTCCAATGGAAAATGTCCGATCGGAGCGTGTTGTCGGAAATTCCGACTGTGTGTGGGCTCCATCGGACATTTTCCATCGGATTTTCCGACACACAAAGTTGGAGAGCAGGAGATAAAATTTTCCGACAACAAAATCCGTTGTCGGAAATTCCGATCGTGTGTACACAAATCCGATGGACAAAGTGCCACGCATGCTCAGAATAAATAAAGAGATGAGAGCTATTGGCCACTGCCCCGTTTATAGTCCCGACGTACGTGTTTTACGTCACCGCGTTCAGAACGATCGGATTTTCCGAAAACTTTGTGTGACCGTGTGTATGCAAGACAAGTTTGAGCCAACATCCGTCGGAAAAAATCCTAGGATTTTGTTGTTGGAAAGTCCGACCGTGTGTACGCCCTATAAGACCTCCACTGTGACTGCCTCAGCGGGGTTTGTCTGCTGGGAGGTATTTCCCATGTGAAAGATAGCTGGAGTGGAGGCTAATAGGTCTGCGGCATCCGTCAGTTCTGCGGATGTATTCGAGGCCAGGGAATGCGGTTTATATAGGAATCGCTCCATGTTTTGTGCAGACTTTGATGTTGTTGGTGGTATAAAACCTTGGTATATGTTTTTCTGAAATCCTACTTTGCCCATGTAGTGCCCGGAGATGATCCTTTGGTTGTGAAAGCTGTCGAAGCGGTGCAGGATCCCTTAGGAAAGGAGCGGGGGCCGGAGTGAATTTATAGCATGTCCTCCATCAGTGCTAGTCGCACCTGCACCCCCCTATTTGACGCTTCAGGGGCTGAATTTGGTTAACTAAAGTCTTGGGGGGAGTGCCCATTTAAGAGCCTGCTAAAGATATAATAAAAGGTAAGCTGCAAAGATAGCTAGCGAACAACTGCAGTTGGTATATAAGTACGTTTTCTCTTTCTTAGGGCCAGGTATATTCACACAAGTACTGAGGAGGATTGCTATGGAGTATTGTACCTGGGTGAGGAGGAAGATGAGACTGACTGCAAAGACCGCAGGACAGCGGTGAGTCTGTGATGTAGCAGGCTGGATGTCAGGGGATCTCAGGCAGGCCTTCGTTTGTGTTGGTGTCCATTACCCCTGCAGAGAGATTGCCACAACTGAAGGAGAAGCTCCGCGGATCTCGGAAATCTAGGCCGGAGGGTGCTGGAGGATCCTCAGCCCGCCGCCATCTTGCGGCCAATATATGTATAATCGGCCCCAGGGGGGATGCTCAGGTGGGCCTCCGTGGGTCTGCAGTATAAAAGCTACCTCCGTGGATGCAGGCACAAGGGTGTCTGGATGTTCCATCGCTAGTCCCGCCGTCCGCAGAACTCCAGACCGGGGATGATGTAGGCCTTGCGGGCTGCAAGACAGCGGTGGCTCTCTGGTTGAAACTATCTGCAAGTCAGGCAGGAGGATGGGCTGCTGGTCCGATTCTCCACCGCAGGCTGTGGCCAGGATAGGGGACGTCTGTGGATGAGCTAGCTGGTCGGCGAGGTAGGCCTCAAGATGGTGTTGATCACAGGCCGTGAGGAGCGGGCCAGGAGAAGCCGCAATCAGCCGGCTGGGTCTATCAATAATGGCAAGATGAGACCAGAAGCCGCCCAGGGGGTCCCCAGGGTACAGATGATAGTTCTCCCGGGATGTCTGCAGCCAGGATGGCAATAGATTGCAGTCAGGCTTGTGAAGCTCTGTGTCCACACGTCCTCCTCGGTTCGCTGCTAGACACGCCCCCCATATTTAAGGCTTCTAAGTAATTTTTAGCAAAAAAATGCAGATTTTTACATGTATGAGGGAAATGTCAAAGTCAGCCCAATAGGCAAGTGGTTAATTAGCTGATGTACGGTTTTCTTTAACCACCAATGAGATTTCAGCTTTCATCAGTTTAGTGTAGATGAATGAATAAAAACACATTTCTCATTGTTTGCTTTGGGCCTTACACTTTGCATATTTAATGTCATATGTTTGATAACATTAATATATGAAAACGATAGGATTCCTGGTTTCTCAGATTGCACTTGAATTTGCATAAATCATGATGAGGTCATTGAATATTCATAGATTCCTGGAGAAGCTTTGCCGCAAATAGAGGATTAGAAAATGCAAATATTGTGCAGTGATTTGTAAATGACTATCTTCTTGTGCAAACACTCCTCTTATTTTCATCAATGAAACACTTTCTATAACTGCATTAGATGACTTAATGACATACATATTAGCCAGCATCAGACTTCTTACAGTATTTTAAATCATTGCCAGAAAAGATAAAAAGTGTACTTGGTTTTCTGAAGATATGAGGTTTAAAAAGTATCAAATTCCAATTACTAATAATTATATTCCAAAATGCAAAATGCATTTGAAGGTTGTGAAAGTGATAAAAAGATGTAAGAGAATAATAAAATAAGTACATTTTGTAAAGCATAATGTAAAATGTATAACTTTGGTAATGACAGATATTAAAGTAACGGCTTGCAGAAGGCAATGCCAAGCTTTTAGTCCTCTAAGTAAAATTATTACCACCTTCCTCTCTGCATTATCAGAATGGTGTGTGGGTTGACAGATTGCAGGATAATCTGAGTACATTAACTGTACATGTATTTTTCAACTTTTAGGACTTGATGTTGCAAAATAAAAGTAAACTTAAAAGACTGGTTCACACAAGATGCTGAAAACACATGAAAAAGCAGTTCATGATAAAAAAAAAAAACAATACCAATTAAAAAGCGCTGTTTACACCAAATGCACTGCATTTATGTGTGTTATAAAATATTTTGATTTGCTGAATTACATTTTACTATATTAATGATCAATCCTATGCAAATCTTCTAAATAAACCTAAATAGCTATAAAATGCATCTCAAGATCTAATGTATACACATACATTAAATTCAGCCTAGTGTGGGTGGGGTTGAGTTATTATAGGAGTGAATCGTGATTACTTTTGAAAGTGAATTTTCACTTATTTTAATGAATGAGGAGCAATGGTCCGCATTTTCAAATTTCAATGAAAGAACCTCTGTGCTCTTTTCCCTATCTGTTCCACATATGTTATAGGCCCGAGCAACATACAAAGTCATGATAAAAATATACTTCTATAAAATAAGACATTGTGACAAGACCCATATATTTCATATAAAATAAATAACTGGGCTCCAAGTGTGCAATGAATTAATTCATAGTGAAAGCAGAGTTAAGCAACAGAATCTATAGATCCAATATTATTTTCCAGCCAAACGTGTAATGATTTGTGACACCAGTGATCATTGTGTGCTGGGCTTTGTTTTGGAACCAATAATCGCTTTGGTGTCGTGGCTGCCAAGCAACCTCGGATTCAATTTTTTTTTTTATAAATGCTTTATTTAAGGGAAGCAACATTGCCATACAGCCAAAAGAGTACAGAGTCAAAACTGTTGCCACACAGTGGTACACAATCTGGGTGTGAGGGCTTGGACTTGAATCTGGAACCTGTGCTGTGTCTGGCAGTATCTCTTCTCACTGAGCTACCTGAGATGCTAGACAGTAACCTGTCTGATCTATTGGACAATCCTGCCTTTTATCTTGAATTCTGCTGAACCTTGAACTCTTTGCTCCTCCCATGAACTTCCTGATTTAAGCCATATCGCGGAACTTTCTGTTTACCAGATTATTGTGCCCTCTCGACCTGATGCTAACACGCAACAAAATCCATCTCCACCTTAAAAACTGGTGAGCACAGGTTAGTACTTAGGCTCCGCACTTCAGGTGAGCCTGTGTCATCTGCCATTGTGACCTGTCTGTGTACCTATCCTGCTGGGTCCTGTGTGAGCTTCCTATTACTATAGCAACTGGTCTTTGAGCCTGACCCCTGAGCATGACACTGGGTCTTAGACTCATTAGAATGAAGTAAACATTACACGTCACTACAGCAGAATGATTCAAAAGCAGAAGTTGACTCCTTCTATATTGTGAATTGCAAGGCATATTAGAAATAGTCATTCACATAGTTTTCATAAGTAGTTTAAAAAGTGGCGACAGTTGTTGTGAGAGATAAAGAAGGAGGGGGGGCGAGAAGAAAAAAAATGCATTATTAAGGGGAAAGGAGGGGGAAGGAGGGGGTGACAGAATGGGAAGGTAGGGTGTTATAAGGGGAGGGAAGGAAAAGGGACCTGAATGAAGGAAGGGATGCAAGATCCTCATTCCTGCCTGGCCACCCACCTAGAGGACAGAGCAACGGGACAAGAATCCAAGGTCTTGAAGTTACTTTTATGAAGCTAAAGGGGACTGGTCTTTATAGAGAGAGTAAGGGGTCCAGGTTTTCCAATATTTCTCACTCTGTTCCTTCATTGATATCCTGGACTCACACTTGGTCTTTTTCCTCAGATGTTATGCATTCCACACCTCCTCATAGTTATTGCAGATTGTACCTCATCTTCCTACTGGGTTCCACTAACCACTTTTTAAACCACTTGCTTACTGGGCACTTATATCCCCTTCCTGACCAGGCCAATTTCCAGCTTTTAGCACTCTCACACTTTGAATGACAATTACGCGGTCATGCGACACTGTACCCAAATTACATTTTAGCAGTTTTTTCACACAAATAGAGCTTTCTTTTGGTGGCATTTAATCACTGATAGGTGGCACTGATGGGCACTAATGAGGCAGCACTGGTGGGCACTGATCAGGAGCCACTGATGAGGCTACACTGATGGGTGGCACTAATGGGCACTGGGCACTGATAGGTGGCACTGGTGAGCACTGATCAGGAGGCACTGATGATGAGGCACTGGTGGGCACTGATCAGCAGTACTGATAGGCACAGATAGATGACACTGGTGGGAACAGATTTGCAGCACTAAAGGGCACTAATTAGCAGTACCCGTTGGCACTTAGGGGACCGATGTACCTCTAACAGAAGCCAGTTGCCGGCTTTATTTTTATATTTAAGCTGACAGCATGAAGGGAAAAAAAAAGCTGGTAACCGGCTTCTGTTTATTCCTGTGATCAGCTGTCATTGGCTGACAGCTGATCACGTGGTAAAGGGCCCGCTGCGATTCACCCTTTACCCTGCTCTGTGATCAGCCAAGTCCAAAGAACGCAGCGATCACAGAGCTCACTGTGCGCGAGAATGGGAGGACTTACATGAATGCCCTCCCGGCATTTGAGGTCCGCGCTATAGTCGTCTTTCGGCTATAGCACGGACATCAAGTGGTTAAATATATTAATAAAAATCCCTGTTCACTTATCCTGGGTAAATGTACTTTTGGGTTTAAAATAAGTATACTTTCCAAGCTCACACTACTTCATGGCTCTGCAGCAGCTGGACCTCCAGTCCTCTTCTATTCAGCACTAAAATGTAAGTGGGTACTATATCATCATATACATGGCAGGACCAATGGTGGCTTGTGACAAAACTAGTTAGAACTGGCAAGAACAGTGGCTTTGGGGTGCTAGCTGTCAAAAATAAAATCAGTGGGAAGAAAGCTATGTGGCTGAAATCGCAAGGGATGTGGTGACATAAAAGTGTTTGCCCACGTTTCAGTGCAGCAGAGAAGAGGATTGGAGGACCAATTGCTGCAGTAAGTGAGGTAAGGTTGGAAAGAATACATTTGGATTATTAGGGAGCCAGGACACCAAAGCCGAGTGTAGGATCCAACATGAGGCTCAGCGTACAAAGGAGCAAGGTGTACTGCTATAATTACAGGTACTGTTTCAGTGCAGCTAGATAGGCGAGTATGCTACCTTAGCTCTGATTGATTTTACTGCCTGTATGGGAATTGGAGTGGTGACTGTTATCTAGAAGGATTGGACTGGAGAAGAAACAGTCTGGATGATCCTGGGAGAAGACTCCATCATAAGGAAGAACCAAGTTTAGTAGATGTTTAGTATATTATTGCATTCATTGTACATACTTAGAAAGGATAGATAGCATTCCATTGCAGGGTTGTCAAACTGGTGGTCCTCCATCTGATGTGAAGCTACATGTCCCATCATGCCTCTGCCTTTGGGAGTCATGCTTATAACTGCCAGCCTTACAATGCCCCATGGGACCTGTAGTTCCACAACAGCTGGAGGGCCACTAGTTTGACACCTGTGTTGTACAGTATTCCTAAATTGTAGAACTTTGTATGCACAGCATTTTTGTTAAGTAAAACCACATTATTGCACTACAGAAGTTTCTAAGCTTCCTTGCTAATACTGCAAAGTTACCTTAAAAGGCAAAGCAAAATAATTGGTGGCTTGTCTGGGATTTGTGCTAAATTTCAACTGAAGCAGACCTGCTTTCTGTAGTGTTTTCTGTTGCCTATGCTAGGACAAATGCTGTGTACGCTGTTTAGGAAATGTAAGGCTACAGAGGTTTCTAGTGTCCAGGAGGAGACATGTACCCTTCCTACCTGAGACAGTAGGTGAGTGCCTGTTGCAAAGGAGCTTGCTAGCTATCCTTCTTCTTTGAACAGAGGTTGAGGTGATAGAGTATCTGATGTTTGCTCAGATTTTAGTCTTTGGGTTCAGTAAGGGAGAGATGCGGGCAGTTGCTGTGTTTGGTTTGCACTTCCTACATGAACTACATATTGAATCTGAAAAGAGCAAAGGTAAGAAGAGACTTATTGAAAGCACTGCTTGCAGTAGCAATCAAAAATTTGAAAGACACCACAAGCGAGGCAAGAGATTTAGAAAGTAGGGCAAAATCAGACCCGCAGTGGCTTTAAAGTGTGTTTAAACCACTGTAGGCAAAAGCTGAGGATTTGAAGTGGTGTGTAGCTCTCATGATCAAGTCTAATGATTTCCTAACAAAATACAAGGGCCCGATGCCTGTAAGCAGAAGTAGGACATGTGCCATTGTTACTTCCTATAAGCAGGAAATTCTGAATTTGATCAATTAAAATAGTGATGGCCAAATTGATTCAAACAATAGGAAGACAAAGCCTATGATCTCCAGGAGACAAATGCAGACTTATTTACTTAAGGTGGGGGTCCCTAGAGAGGAAATAGATGGGATTCCTACACCAGCTCTGCTTGAGAGGTGGAATCAAGTGGTTTGGCACAGTGGGGTTGATTTATTAAAACTGGAGAGTCTAAAATCTGGTGCAGCTATGCATGGTAGCCAATCGGCTTCCAGTTTTTTTGTCAAAGCTTAATTAACCGGTTCAATACAGGGCATTTTCACCCCCTTCCTTCCCAGACCAATTTTTAGTTTTCAGCGCTGTCGCACTTTAAACGACAATTGCGCGGTCGTGCGACGTTGTACCCAAACAAAATTGACGTCTTTTTTTCCCCCACAAATAGAGCTTTTTTTTGGTGGTATTTGATCACCTCTGTGGTTTTTATTTTTTGCGCTATAAACAAAAGAAGAGCGACAATTTTGAAAAAAACACAATATTTTTTACTTTTTGCTATAATATCCCAATTTTTAAAAAAAAAACTAATTTTTTCCTCAGTTTCAGCCGATACGTATTATTCTACATATTTTTGGTAAAAAAAATCACAATAAGCGTATATTGATTGGTTTGCGCAAAAGTTATAGCGTCTATAAAATACGGGATAGATTTATGGCATTTAAAAAAAAAAAAATATTTATTTATTTTTTTAACTAGTAATAGCGGCGATCGCAATTTTTTTCATGACTGCGACATTATGGCGGACACATCGGACACTTTTGACACATTTTTGGGACCATTCACATTTATACAGCGATCAAAGCTATAAAATTGCATTGATTACTGTGTAAATGTGACAGGCAGTGAAGGGGTTAACCACTAGGGGGCGGGGAGGGGTTAAATGTGTTTCCTAGGGAATGCTTCTAACTGTAGGGGGAGGGGACGCACAAGGGGAGGAGACCGATCAGTGTTCCTCTGTTCTGGGAACACAGATCGCTCTCCTCTGAGCTGACAGGAAATGGATCTCTGTGTTTACACACAGAGATCCACGGCCTGGCCCGGTTAACGGGCAATCGCGGGTGCCCGGCAGACATCGCGGCCGCCAGGCACACGCACCGGGTCCCGAGCAACGCGGCGGGCACGCGCGCGCGCCCCCTAGGCGGCCGGGAACCCGAGGCCGTCATATGACGTCCACCCAGGATGGGAGATCCCATCTGTGGACATCATATTACTATGGCTGGGTAGGGAAGTGGTTAAACAAGCTTAGTTTAGAAGCTGATTGGCTACCATGCCCAGTGCACCAGATTTTGTACTTTCCAGTTTTAGTAAATCAACCCCAGTAAATTCCGCCACATTAGGTGCCATGCTTTAAAGACGTAGAGAGATGAACGTTTATTCTTTCCGCTGGAAATCTATGCCTTTCCGTAAGAATGTTACAAGGCAGCAATTGGCAACCAACAGTTTGGCAGATAGAGAAAAGTGAGCAGCAAGCTATGTTTTTTGGCAAAATTGGAAGGAACATATAATCTTTCTTGTCTTTAACTTTTTTAAGGTAATGAAAATTGAGAGCAGGCAGATCAGATGACCAGACCAGATGGGATGAGGCAGAATAGAAGAGGAGATAAGAGCATGAGGAAAATGTGACTGATTTCCTGATGGTGGATAAATTCGAGTGGACTTTCATCTGAGCATTTCGTTATGGTCTGAAGGACAATGGACGTTCATCTGGAATTTTGCATTTTAGTTACATGTGTTGTTTTTAGAAGCTAGGCCTCCCCATTGATATGCAAATTAACTAATTTGACTAGTTTGTGAAGCTCAGGGCAGGAAATTATGTACAGAAAGTGGGCGGAGGGGGCGTGGCTTGCGAGCAAGCGGAATGGCAGCATAGAACCGGAGCGCCGGTGAATCCCAGGAGAAAAGCGTCTCAAATCGAACCATCTGGCTCCGTTTTTGTTTCCCACAGCAAGCGCTCTGTGTGAGGACAAAACAGGGACAATGTCCAGAAAAAGGAAGGAGCAGAGGAAGCCACAAAGAATGACGGACTTCTATGACATGAAGCAGCATGACGGTAGGCAAGATGGCGCTGGGTCATCATCTACCCCTGTAAGCAACTCCTCTAATAATCCTCCTAAAAAGGGCAGCCTCCTTCCAAATAGACCCACAACAGGGAGCCCACAATCATACTGTCCCTCTACCCCCTCAGGAAGCCCAGCTAAGGCTAAATTTAGAATGGATGGAGAGGGATCCCTCGGAGCGGCCAGCCCTGGCATGGATTCTGGGGATGATACACGTGAGCTCCCTGACTCCATTGAAACCTTCCCTACCATGCATAAACCCGTGATTGATACTGTCCTGAAGGATATGCTTTTATCATTAAGAAGCTCACTGCAATCCGATCTGATGAACTGCATGCATAAGTTTAACACAAGCATTCAGGCAGTTGAAACCCGGGTTGAGCACATTGAGCAAAAAATGGGAGAGTATGCTGTTACCATTAATGATTTAGTGGATTCACATGAAGAAAAGGAAGGAGACACTGAATGGCTAAAGGCTAAAATCGCAGACATTGAAGACAGAAATAGGAGGAATAACATGAAAATTAGGGGGATTCCTGAAACGATACAGCAAGCTGATTTGCGCTCTTATGCTTTCTCACTGTTTAAATCTCTCCTTCCTGATCTCTCTGACCTTGAGATCACGATCGATAGAATTCATCGCCTGCCAAAACCATCGTACCTGTCAGAACACACCCCTAGAGATGTAATCTTATGCTTACACTTCTATCATGCCAAAGAACAGCTGATGTTGACTATGCGTAAGAAGGATCAAATTCCTGCACAATACCAGCATCTACAGTTCTGCGCAGATCTTTCCCAATACCAACTCAAAAAAGAAAGAACTTAAACACCATTACTAAAGTATTGAGAAACCACAATATCATGTACAGATGGGGATACCCTACCAAACTATCCATCACAAGAGATGGACGCACCCACGTGGTGAATTCCTTAGAAAAGGGTCTTTCTCTTTTAGAGGAGTGGAAGATCATCCCTGAACAGGAGCTGGGTACTACTCAGTCCCCCAGGTCAGTAGAGCCTGCATGGAAGACGGTCACATCCAGAAATGCTAAAACACACATCTGAGCCAAGATGGTTATCCCATAACTTACAGGTTCCTGGAGGTTAAGTGCTCATAAGTTTGAACTTTCTCCCCTTACAGCCTGAACAGCAAGTGCTGTACACAAACATTTCTAGTTATCAGAGTTTAGGATCAACTCCTGAAAATGTTGATCTTATTTGAGACTGATACTTGCACTATTCTCAGAGTTTTTGTTTGCTTTTATGTTTTCTTCTTTTTGTTCTTGGAAATTGCAGCAGTCGGATTCCATGAAACCACAGATGAAACAGGATTTGCTTCAGCATTCAAGGAGAAAGGGAAAATCTCATCCAGCCTTCAAATTAACCTCAACCCTACTGCATTAAGGCCACCTAACTGTGAGTATGTCTTAAGCATCACCACACCACATGAAACTTACTTCCTGCTATTCCAAAAAAATCCACAAGAGGGCAATATCTCCTTAAAGATGACTTCTATTCACAACCATCCTCTTAACATCCTATTACCTTATCTATGGGTATAAAAATCATTTCCATCAATGCTAAGGGCCTCAATCACCCCGCCAAGAGGAGGTCAATGTGGAGAGAGGCCCTCTCCAATAAATCTGACGTCATATGCATGCAAGAAACACACTTTTCTGCAGTTGCTGCCCCTTCTTGCACCCATAGGAGTTTCCCTCATGTGTTTACAGCCAATGCCCATAACAAAACTAAAGGTGTCCTCACAGCCATAAGAGACTCAGTGGCATTTATGCTTCATGACACAGTTGAAGATCCTAGAGGACGATATTTAATCTTAATATGCAACCTTAATTCAGTCACATACACTATAGTTAATGTGTATGTACCCAACCAACACCAAGTACACTTCCTCCATAAAATTCTTCGCATAACTAAAAAACATCAAAGAGGAAGAGTGATAATATGTGGGGACTTCAACGCAACACCCGACCCAAGCCTGGATTCTTCTTCTGGTACAAGGTGTTCAGGCCCTTCTCTTTCAGCCATACTTCACTCACAAGATCTCTATGACGCTTGGAGGTGCATGCATGCCGGTGAAAGGGACTATACATTTTTTTCCTCCCCACATAGGGTTTATTCACGCATAGACCTTTTTCTTGTAGACCAAGGTACTCTATCTCAAGTGACGTCCACAACTATTAACGCCATTACGTGGTCGGAACATGCGTCTATTACCCTTTCTCTGAGCGATGAAACAGTATGTAATATACCTCACATGTGGCGCTCAAATACCTATCTGATGCAACAACCAAATTTTAAAAATGTCATAAGTAAGCATTTAAAAGAATTCTTTAGTATTAACGCTTCCTCCTTGCAGGATCAATTTGTTCTATGGAATATTCACAAAGCGTACATACGCGGTATCTTTATACAATTGGGGGCTAGAGCCAAGAGGCAGCAGCGACAAATCATAAAAGAGCTGATGGACAAAATTTTCCAACTCGAATCCTGTAACAAACAAAATCCGTAACACCTAATCTTCCAACAACTTACAAAACTACGCTATGACCTGAGATTGCTATTACTCGAAAACTTCGAAAGGGCCTCCAAAAAACTCAAAATGACATATTATGCCACAGGTAACAAAGCTGGCAAAACATTAGCACATAGGATAAAAGGACACAGACATAAAACAAAGATCCCTTTCATACTGCACCCCCTCACTAAACACAAACTCTACCATCCCCAAGACATAGCTGACACTTTCAGCCACTATTATAGCTCGCTTTACAATTTGAAAGACGACACAAATACTGTACAACCTGGTACTGATGCAATTAACTCCTTTCTACAACATCTAGATATACCTACACTCACGCAAGAACACCTTCAGACTTTAAATCAACAGTTTACTACAGAAGAAATAAATAAAGCCATCGATTCCCTCCCCAGCAACAAATCACCAGGCCCAGACGGATTCTCTTGGGAGTACTACAAAACCTACAAACATTTATTAATCCCGTATATGGAACGCACTTTTAATGCTGCTGCTGCCTCTGCCTCTTTCCCACCAGAAATGTTATCTGCAATCATAGTGACATTGCCAAAGCCGGGGAAGGAACCTACCACTCCCTAAAATTTTAGGCCCATCTCATTGCTCAATTCCGATTTGAAAATTTATGCCAAAATTATTGCATCCCGCTTATTACATATACTTCCACTACTCATACATCCCGATCAAACCGGGTTTACGAAGGGTCGCCAGACATCTGACGCCACTCGGAGACTGATAAACATCATACATCTAGCTAAGGTGCACAAAAGGCCTTCTCTGCTATTGGCGTTAGATGCGGAGAGGGCCTTTGACCGCATCCACTGGCAATACCTTACCCAGGTCCTGCATAGATTTGGCTTTACAGGTACTATATTATCAGCAATATTAGCCTTATACTCCAAACCCTCTGCACAAGTATTCACATCAGGAGCATTATCCAAACCATTTAACATAACAAACGGCACAAGACAGGGCTGCCCCCTGTCTCCCTTAATCTTTAACCTGCTCATAGAACCCTGGGCTATATATATCCGCTCTCACCCTGAAATAAAAGGCTTTACTATAGCTAATTCCACCCACAAGATTAGTCTATTCGCGGATGACATAATCATGATTTTAACTAATGTGGAGACTTCCCTGGCTTTGGTACATATAACTCGGGACATGTTTAATAAGGTATCTTACTATAAAGTAAATGAGAGTAAATCCGATATAATGGGATTAGGTATTGAATCTAGCCTGCAAGTTAAACTTAGTTCACAATTCCCATACACATGGGAAAATAAAGGGATAAAGTACTTGGGTATTACCCTATCAGCAACAACGGATAACTTAGCAATAGACAACTTCACTCATTTCCTAGGACCGCTGCAGAAAAAATTATTGGATCTAGCTAGAGTGGAACTGTCATGGTCAGGCCGACTGGCAGCGTTTAGGATGATGGTTCTGCCACAGCTGCTATACTTATTTAGAACGCTTCCAATCCCTATTCCTAATTCCTTCTTTAACAAAGCTCAAGCCCAGATCAATGGGTTTCTTTGGCAGGGTAAGAAGGCCAGATGTTCCTTTATGAAACTAACTAAATCTAGATATGCTGGGGGAATAGGACACGTCATATTAAAAGACTATTATACAGCGGCAATCCTTTCACAAGCAAAATTTTGGTTGTCCCAATCACAGACTCATAGATGGTTAGAACTAGAAGAGGCACAAACACCTGGATCAAAACTAGCAGATCTTCTATTGTTAAACAATATTCAACTACATACCCAGGCACACTTGTCTCCCACAATGGAAGCCACATTACTGGCTTGGAAGATGTTCATATCGTTAGAATTTTTGAACCAAACAACCAAAAACATCCCAATTACTTTAACTAGTCTCATATTGGCCATACCAAATCTACACATAACACATTGGACGTCTAGAGGCATACTTACACTTGAAGATCTCATGTTAGGCACAACAACACCCAAAACGTTTGAGGCCTTGAAAAAAGAATATGATTTGCATGAAAAGGATCATTACAGTTACCTCCAGATTTCTCATCTACTCCAAAAACTCCCGAGCACATCTATCAAGGTGCCTTGGCGAGCATACCTCTATCTCACAAATCCGAACACCAACATAAAAGGAATATCTTTATTATATAATTTGCTAAATAATAAACATGTCTTTACTAAAACCAACAACATCACAGAGTGGGAACGTGATTTGGGCACAACTTTCACTCAAGAAAAATAGCAAAAAGCCTTTCGCAACACATTTACCTCTACTAAATGTGTTAACTTATGGGAGACAACCTACAAAATAACATTAAACTGGTACTTAACCCCATACTGAATATCCAAATTTGCTAAACAAGTCTCACCTCTATGTTGGAGACACTGTGGAACCACAGATACATTGTCCCACATACTGTGGAACTGTCCAATTATTCGCCCATTATGGCAAAAAGTATTTGAATTAATGTCAGCGATAACAGATTTTACAGTCATCCCCGAAGCAGCTGTGGCAGTCCGTTCATTAGGCATAGAGAGTATTCCAGTCACAACCAGGACCATAGTCATCCATATACTACTTAGCACTAGATTGGCAATATTGAGACATTGGAGGGATATCAAACCTCCCCCATTTCAAGAGATAGTTGAATTAACTAACACACATGCCTCATATGAACTTATTATTATGTTTGCAGCAGCTCAAGGACACTATCAGAAATCGCAAACCAAATGGTCCGAGTGGTTCTCATGGTATTCAATTCACTATAAAGATAAAGGTTCTTAATGTTCTGAATGTTTGCATTTTATACATACGCAAAGTATATTTTCCTGCTTTTTCTTTCTGTTTTTTCTTCTTTTTTTTTCTGTTGTTTCCTTTTTTTTTTTTTTTTTTTGACACTACAACGGTTATGTTACACCTGGCACGACAAAGTTTTGGAGTGCCGGGACTTCAAGCTTATCTACCAGCATCCATATGGTACGGATATTTTTGTACAAGTTACATCGTAAAACAACCAATTGTTGCTGAGTACAATATCACACTCACCAATTGTCAACATATACTTATATAAAGCTGATTAATAGTAAACCATTTTGAATTGTATAATGTGCAAACGTATCTGTGATGCTATAGAATGTTCGTATGTTCGTAAGAATGTTCGTATGTTCGCACAACTTTGTACTGTTTTTTTATATTTTAATAAAAACTATTGAAACTAGAAAGTGGGGGGAGAGGAAAGGACTTGGACAGCCATGTGCTGGGAGACAAAGAAAGAGATGTTTGCTGGACTTTGGAGAAGAAACAGTCTGGAGGATCCTGGGAGAAGACTATCACAAGGAAAAACCAAGGTAAGCAGATGTTTAGTATACTTTTTTTTATACATTGTGCATGCATATTTGTTAGGAAGTGTAGATAGTTTGTACATTGTAGGCATATTTTGTAATATCTGTTAATCTTGCATTGCATCCATATAATTGTAGTAGTTTGTATGTACATGTTTTGTTTAGTAAAAACACATTGACGCACTACAGAGGTTTTCAAGCTTCCTTGCTTGTACCACAAAGTAACCTTAAAAGGCAAAGCAAAACAGAGAGCCAGCATTGCCATGAGGATTGGACACATGTACCAAGATATCAAGGCTTTTTTTCAGCTAGTCAGATGGGTGACAGGCATCATGACTAATGATGGATTCACAACAAGAGGCATTTTTTATTTCTTTTAAACAGAGGATGTGTGAATGTCTTTATTTCGAGGCTACAACTTATTTTTTTGTAAATGAGTAGGGGAACTATGTACTCCATACTCATTCATGGAGAGGGGCAATATCAGGGGGCTCCCTTATTATTAAAGGGGCTTTCAGATTCCAATAATCCCTTTCCCCATAGACCCCCACAACCGCCAGGAAAGGGTTGTGGGGAAGAAGCCCTTGTCTCAAGCCAGGTTGAATGCTGAGGATTAAGGGTCTGGTATGAATTTTTAGTTGGACCTCACGTTTTTCTTTTTTTGCATGCAGGCATGCATGCATGCAGTCCTCTTAAAAATCCTTACCAGGCTCAAAGGGTTTGGGGTTTGGTATGGATTTTCTGGGGAAGGAGACCTTACACATTTTTGTTTATTTATTTATTTATTTATTTGCCTTAAGTGCTGATATTTCTGCACTGGTTATTGTATTATTTCTGGTTCACAAAATAGTAAATTAATATATAAAAAAGTGTGGGAGATAGATATGAATTTAAAAGAAATGCAGAGCAGAACAGCCCTTTATAAGTGTTTTAGACATTTAATATTGTCAGCATTTAAAATAATTTTGCATATATTTTAATCATTCATACATGCAACTTGTGGTAAGACTCCATTTCATTGTAGCATTGTTTTTTAGGCTGAAAAAGACAAAGGACCAATAAAATCAACCAATTATATTTTTTTACTTTTCATTGCAGAAATTCAAGTGGAGTCAGAGAAAGGCAAAAACCTTTATGAACCAAAGTCCATTTTTGATAACAGATGAGAAATGGATGTCCAAATGAATGGAACTATAGATGAAACCTTTTTTGAAAACTCATATCTCTGCATGACAATTAATCGTCTTCTCTTTCCATCAGTTATAAAAATGAAACTAAGCTACCTGAATAATTTACTAAATTAGACCCTAGAGGCCTGTGCAATTCCTTTTGAAGTGTTGATTTGTATCCCATTGCTTTAGGAAATAGTAAATAGAGTTTATATTCAGATGTGCTTGGATGTGCAATGCCATTAATAAACAGCATAGATTTCACTTTTAGGACACTACTATGAACATCCATACACTTAAAGCTATGCGATCATATCCTGTCCATAAAATGTATAAACCTTATAATATAACTAAAGACAAACCTTTTTTTCAGATTTGGATAGAGTAGTGAGGGGATAGAACCACTGTCAGGTTTTTATTGCTGGCTGTGTTCCATTAGGGAGATCCACTTCCTTTAAATGCCCTCATCACCAATGTCATAGAGAATAAAAGTGAGGGTAAATCCAGAATTTTGAATTGCCACCAGAACAGAAATAGAGGAGAGATCTTTCAATGGGGACACTTGCTCCCATGACAATTGTCTAAGATGGGATTTACCTTTTATTGCAAAGATATTCCTCTCATATACTGTTGATTCTACAGAACAGGAAGTAAAGATAATTCACCCTAGGAGACACAGATGGTGAAAAAAGTAGAACATTTTTAACCCTCCTTTACTCTTCCCCCCAAAAAAAGTTTTAGCTTGGGGACAAGATTATTTTATTATTGTTTTATAAGATTTGTATATGATGCAAACTTATCTTAGACAAACTTCCACCTTAAACAATTCTGGTATAATAGTGCATATAAGAATTCAGCTTTAACCTCCCTGGCGGTATGATTATTTCATATTTTTGATGCTGAAAGTGGTACCATTATTTTGCATGGAAATTTGGCGTTTTATATTGTAGGCCTGTAATTCTTATGAATAACTCACTTAAATCTGTCCAAACCAGAGTCTAGTAGACATCTCGAGTATGATAAAGTTTGAAACACGTAATCAATAATTATAATATAATAAATAACTATAAATAATTATAACAAATAATAATATAATAAAAATTATTCAATTATGTAATCAAATCAAAAACACTGAAAATTGCTCAGTTGCAGAATTGTCGCTGTCATTACTTTTCAGTGTTTGATGATGGATCTCCCCACAAATTACTATCGCTCAATTCTGCGAGTGATTCTAATTTATTATCGCTGTTTTCTAGCTGGTCTAAAACCACTTTTGATGTAAAGGGACAGTTTTGGTTGCTATGGACAATCTCCAGTTTCCAGGCAGAAAGAACAGTTTTTATAATATAAAACTGCATGCAGGCCATTAGAGAAACCACTAGGGACAAAAGGGATGTGAAATAATTTCATACAGTAATGTAATCTGTAAGATTACAGTATACTGTATGTATTGTGTGTGTTTCACTTTTTGAATTTGGCGCCGTTCTCCATCCCCGTGTGTCGTAACGCTCGCAGGGAACGGAGCTCGGCTCTGTGATGAATCGAGCCGAGGAGGGGCCGCTCACACTGCGGGGAGACATCACAGGATTCAGGGGACAAGGTAAGTAAGCTCTTCCTGGATCCTGCGATGCAATCCCGAGTCTGGCTTGGGGTTACCGCTTTTGAAATTCCATCCCAAGCCAGACTCGGGAAAACCGCCAGGGAGGTTAAAGACACCTATATGAAACAAACTGTTTTCTATGTTGTATAGAAAAAGCCACAGTATTACACCTAAACTTCCTTGGCAGTATTCCTGAGTGTGGCTCGGGGTGAAATTTCAGTACCATTAACAGTAACCCTGAGCCACACTCGGGATTGCATCGCTGGATCCTGGAGGAGGTGACTTCCCTTGTCCCTGGGATCCCGGGATGTACTGTGTATGGCGGCTGGACCTTCTGCCCAATGCTCTGTGTGTTCCAGCTTCCCTTCCCTGCGAGCGTCGCAATGCAGGGGGGTGGAACCGGTGGCAAATTCAAAAAGTATAAACCAGAACACACACCATACATTGTAATCTACGTGAATTACATTACTGTATAAAATAATTTGACCTCAATTGCCCCCCAGTGCTTTGTCCAGTGCCCTTGCCTGCAGTTTTACTGTACTTTCTGCCTGGAAACTGGAGAATGACCATAGCATCAAAAAAACACGCCTTTACCTCAAAAGCGGTTTATGACATACTGGAAAACAGCAATAGTGATACAGAATCACTTGCAGAATAGAGTGATAGCGATTTGTGGGGAAATTCATCATCAGACACAGAAAGTGATTTCAGCGCTGATCCTGCGACTGACCTCAGTGATGTGCGGACTTGGTGCTCTATTGACTGCGGTACAGATCACTCAGCACTCCCAAGATTCTCATTTACTGGAGCACTGGTAAAAAAGTGGATGTTGAAGATGACAAGCCCTTGGCATACCTCCAACTATTTTTGACCGATGAGGTTATTGAAAAAATAGTTACAGAGACAAACCGGTACCAGGAGCAACAAGCTGCTACGCATCAGAAGTTTTTAAGGAGCAGAAAGTGGGATCCAGTGACCGAAGTGGATATTTGGAAATTTTTGGGCCTAATAATTCTTCAGGGAGTGGTGGGAAAACCCCTGCAGAAGTGGTATTAGACAACCAATAAATTACTAGCCGCTCCATTCTTTGGCATGGTCATATCAGAGTGCAAATTTTCCCTGATAATGAAGTATTTGCACTTTGAAAATAATGAAGAATTTGATGAAACTACTCATCCAGCACACAAACTCAAGAAGATTTGGGAGGTATGTCAAATGATTCAGAAAAATTTCCAATAGAGCTATGTGCCAGATAGAGACATCAGCATAGATGAAAGTCTAATAGCCTACAAGGGAAGGCTCAGCTGGATACAATATATGGCATCAAAAATAGCATGATTTGGCATCCAATCCTTCATGCTATGTGAATCGAGCACTGGTTACATTTGTAATTCTGTCCTATACACTGGGAAAGGAACCAAATTCAACCAAAAATACAGTAATTATGGAATGGCAGCATCTTCAGTTCTTTCATTGATTGAGCCATTGCTAAATCAGGGCTATTGTGTAACTACAGACAATTTTTACACATCTCCTGAACTCTGAGTTCCTTCTACAGAACAAAACGGATACCTATGGAACCATCAGGGCTAACCGGCGTGACATGCTGCCAATCTTTGGCAATAAGAAGCTCAAGACAGGAGAAATGGTTGCCTGGCAGAAAGGCAAAATGATGGCACTGCAATGGTGTAACAAAAAAGATGTGTGCCTAATGAGTACAATTCATAACACCTCCACTGTCATGGTACACTCAAAAGGTGGGAAAGACATCATGAAACCACAAGTGGTGATAGACTATAACAACACCATGGAAGGTGTTGACAGAGCCGACCAGACAATGACATTTTATCCACCAATGAGAAAACAACAAAAAAAATATTACAAGAAGATCTTCAGGCATCTTCTTGAGCATTCATTCTGCTAAAAAAAAGAGTGACAAGCCTGTGGTTAATGCTGACTTTGTTTTGAAAGTTGCCGAACTGATCTTTCTGAACCACCAAACACCAACCGCTGTAAATAGAGCTGGAGGTCATGCTGCTGGTATTGTCAACCTGTAACACCTGACTGGTCGTCACTTCATGGACCACATCCTACCTAATGAAAAAAGTCAGTACCCACAAGGATATGCGTGGTTTGTTGCTCAAAGTGTGATGACACTGGAAGTAAAATCCAAACAGAAACCAAGTTCTATTGTCCTAATTGTGACGTCGGACTTTGTGCAGTCCCATGTTTCTAAATTGATCATACCTGGGATGTTTACTGAAGCAATGTGACTCGTAATATTGCACCCTTGTTTGGCCCCCAAAAAATTTAGTGTTTTTGATTTGATTATATTGTTGACTAAAATGTATTGAATAAAATGTATTATTATTATATTATTATTTGTTATTATTTATAGTTATTTATTATATTATAATTTATGATTTTGTGTTTCAAACTTTATAATACCTGGGATGTCTACTAAACTCTGGTTTGGACAGATTTAAGTGAGTTATTCCTAAGAATTATAGGCCTACAATATAAACCGCCAAATTTCCATGCAAAATAATTGTACCGCTTTCAGCATCAAAAATCTGACATAATCATACTGCCAGGGAGGTTAAACATGCATTACATTGCTATTCATCTGCTTTTAACACATGAATTATTATTTAAATGAAAAAAAAAATAGCATGCTGTCCCTGTTCCCTTTCTTTAATAATCATTAGAGATGACTAAATGATACTCAAATCTGGAAAAAACGTAATAATCTGATTTGTCTGAACATATGCATGCCCGTAAGTCCAGTCTGCAAAGAATAATATAAATCATAAAGGATCATTGTCTGGAATTCGCACAATTTGATTTTTACTAATGATCATTGAGCACAAAGATAAATATGTACTTAACACACACAAAGTAGACACACACAGTAGATATAAACACCAAATGGGCGACATTTAGTTATTTAACCACTTCAGTACCAGGCACTTATACACTTTCCTGCCCATACCAATTTTCAGCTTTCAGCGCTGTCGCACTTTGAATGACAATTGCGCGGTCATCCAACACTGTACCCAAACTGAATTTTTTCATCATTTTTGTTCCCACAAGTAGAGCTTTCTTTTGGTGGTATTTTACCACCTCTGGGATTTTTATTTTCTGATAAACAAATAAAAAAAAAGATGGAAAATTTTGAAAAAAAATGTTTTTCTTTTTTGTTTCTGTTACAAAACTTTGTAAATAAGTAAGTTTTCTCCTTCACTGATGGGCACTGATGGGGCTGCACTGATGGGCACTAATAAGGAGGCACTGATGGGCACCGATGAGGTGGCACTGATGGGCACTAATATGGGGCACTGATAGGTGGCACTGATGGGCACTGATAGGTGGCACTGATGAGTACACATAGGTGGCACTGGGCACTGATAGGCAGCATGGATGGGCACTGATAGGTGGCACAGATGGGCACTGATAAGTAGCATGGGTGGGCATGGATGGACACTGATAGGTGGCACTGATGTACACTAATGGATGGTACTGATGGATGCCAATCAGTGCCAAACATTAATGCCTGCCAATCAGTGATGCCTATTGTGGGCAATGATTGGCATCCATTGTGGGCACTGATTGGCATCCCTGGTGGTCTAGGGTGGCATACCTGGTGGTGACTAGTGGTGGTATCCCTGGTGGTCCTGGTGGCATCCCTGGTGGTCCAGTGTGGGCATCCTCGGGGGGCTGCAATGATAATCAATCAGCACAGACCCTCCTGTCAGAGGAGCAGCCGATCGGCTCTCTTCTACTAGTGTCTGACAGACGCGAGTGAGGAAAAGCCGATCAATGGCTCTTCCTGTTTACATCATGATCAGCCTTGATTGGACATGGCTGATCACGTGGTAAAGAGTCTCTGTCAGAGACTTTTTACCTAGATCGGAGATGCGGTGTGTCAGACTGACACACCTCAACAACAATTGCCGTGATGCGCGCTCCCGGGGGTGCTCAGCGGCTTGATATCCTGGTGATGTCATATGACATCCGGTCTGGATATTGCAATCACTTTGCCAACGTCATATTGCTATATGGTGTACAGCAAGTGGTTAAAGTTTTTAAGCATTTACACTGCCTTTGATTCATCTTGGTGCTGCTGATCCCTTGCATCATCTTTGTAGCTACTTCCTATGTGCTGTACATGCATGTGCAGTGATGGTATTGTGGCATTTCTCAAGGCAGGTTTCTTGGGGATGACAACAAAGGACCATACTTGAGCAATGTTTGTTGAAAAGGTTGCTTGCAGTCTCCATGGGAAATCCATACATAACAGAGTGATTATCCTGAATCCTAAATTGTAATCTAAATTGAATTCACTTTAGAATTACATTAACTTTTTAGAGCTGATGTTAGATTTTCTTTTGCTGGGCTTACATGCACTTTAAAGTCTTTTTGAAAACATGAGGAAATATTTATCTTTCATATATTATGATAGCTAAGTTTTATAAAATTTAAGCAATCCTTCGGCACAGAACTTCTATTTGGTTATCACTGATTAATGGTGTAGGCAGTCTAGACTTTTATGCATCCTGTTTGAGCTTATGTACCTTTCCTTTTAGTGACTGACTGTGGCCTTTGGCAAGTCTAGATTTGCAGAAAGTCTGAAGAGCCAACAGCCTAAGGCAGTGGTGCCTACTAGGGTGGTTGGCCATGTAAAATCACCTTATGCCAGAGATGATTATTGTAAATCACTGCAACCTACAGGTTGCAGTGATTTAGTGGTTCAGCCCAGTCTGTATTTCTTTTCCATTTGTGTTCATTACAATTTCCTCATGGTCTTTTCAAATTGATTTGTGCCTTATGGTGTCTGATTTAGATTAGGGTTAGAGTCTAGGGTTCTATTAACCTAATTCTATTGAGTCTAGTATTATTTTTTTTGTTTACAAACTTTTTATTAGGTACAAAATAAAGGTACAAAACATTATAACATAAGTCCAGAGAAGTACAGTATATAGAAGTCATCGTTATTTGGGTTTATGACAAAATAATACCATGAATGAACAATTATTTCTTATAGTTAATACAAGTGGTAATCAAATAATCAGGTAGTAATTTAAAATATGATCTTGTTTTTTTTTTCCTGAGTGATTTTGGTTAAAGAAGGATTCTTTATCCAGGATTTAAGAAATGGTCTGAGTGTGTAAACCAAGGGTTCCATTTCTTTTCAAGTAGATGTGTGGTATTGTATAAAGTGTGTAATTTTTTTAATATGAGGTAATATTATTAATTCTAGTTTTCATTTGTGTTATTGGTAACAATGAGGATTTCCAATGGTAAGTTATAAGCCAGCGAATGGAAACACAAATTGTGTGAACTAGTCTTAAGTGATGAGTAGTTAAACCTGTAATTGTGGTGAATAGTAGACAATTGGGGAGGGTAAGTTTTATGTTGTTATCTGAAATTCTGGAAGAATTCACAATTCACAATCCCAAAAAGTGTGTGAGAAGGATCCGATGGAAATGCAACCTCTGAAGCATGTTTGGTGAACTGAAGGAAAAATAGAGTGGAGTTTTGCTGGTGTATAATACCATCTTATAAATACCTTTATTGCAATTTCTCTAAGTCAGTCAGTAAGGCAGTCAGACCATTTTTCAGAGGGGAGTGAGATATCACATTCTTGTTCCCATTTGTGCATGTAGGGTAGTTTAGCTTGATTATCTATATTAATCAGGTTTGAATATATCTCAGATATTAAACCTGTTCCTGTTGGGGATCTGGAACATATATTTTCATAAAATGTGGGTGGTTCAATGTCTGTTATTGGAAAATATGAGTTGTATAAGGATCTAATTTGGAGGAATCTCCTAAGTTCAGTATTGGGGATGTTATATTTAGTTTTTAGTGATGAGAAGGAGGTAAATGAGGCATTTTCTATCATTTTTTGAGGGGGGTTAAGTTGTTGTTAATCCGCCATGTGAATTCTCCTGTGTCTTGATTTTTTGCTAAGAATTTGGGGTCTCCTATAAAAGAAGCGTGCGGAGGTGTGGAAGAAGTCATTATGAATTTCTTATTGTGCAGTTTCCACAATTGATATGAGTGAGCCACTAATTGGTTAAGCTTTTCTAAGGTGTGATTGGAACCTTTATTGCCCCATAATAACCCAGCTATAGAATAGGGTAGCACTGAATCCTCTTCAAAAATGACCCATGGGATTTTTGGTTTGTGTCAGTGCCATTGAGCTATCTGGGACCATCGTGCAGCTAAATAGTATGATCAGAAGTCTGGGAGTCCCAAACCGCCACTTTTTAGGGATTTGTATAACACAGATTTGGATATTTGTGAGTGGGAATCTGACCATATAAACTTGTTGACATCTGAAATTTAGTAATCATCATCTTATTTAATCTAATTGGGAGTGCCTTAAGTAAGTATAATAACTTTGGTAGAATTGACATTTTGATGGCTGTAATTTTACCTAAAAATGATATATTGAGCGATTTCCATATTTTCAACGTCAGTCTTAACTTTTGCAATATGGGAAGATAATTTTTTGGAGATAAATTGTTGGTGTCTGGGGTGAGGTAAGGCAGCGTATCTTTAGACCATGTGAAGTTGAATGAAGTATAGATGGTATCTAATTGTGATAGGGGAATGTTTATTGGTATGCCAATGGATTTTGAGACAATTACTGATAGTCCTGATAGTGAAGAGAATTTTTCAAGTGTATTCAGTACGTTTGGTAAGGCTGTGTTGGGTTGGGTGAGGAATAATATCATGTCATCTGCATACATACTGAGTTTGTATGTAATGTTATTAGAACTTTAACCTTTTATGTGTGGGTGTTGTAAAATAGCTGCAGCTAAAGGTTCAATTGCTAGGGCAAATAATAAAGGTGAAAGGGGGCATCCTTGTCAGTTACCTCTTCCTACATTGAAAAAATTCTGAGTTACAACCTGGTAGTTTTATTCTAGTGGAGGGGTTGTGATAAAGTGCATGGAATGCTCTTTATCACAACCCCTCCACTAGGATAAAGTGCATGGAATGCATGAATAAATTCTCCTTTAAATCCATATTTTTGCAGCACTAAATCAAGGTATCTCCAATTTATGCTGTCAAAAGCTTTATTGATGTCAAGACTTAATAGTAGAACTGATTGAGATTTGATGTTTTCGTCCTGGATTATATTCGTTACTAAATGAATGTTGTCTGTGATCTGCCTGCCTGGAATAAATCCGGATTGGTATATCAGCGAGGGTATTATCATTGCTAATCTTTTGGCCAATAGTCTACAGAAAATTTTAAGGTCATTTTAAAGGGGGTCCCAATACAAAGCAAGACACCATTCATTACCAGACCCTCATCTTAGCATGCAGCCTGGCAGGTCAGGAAAGGGGGAAATTGAGTGTCAAGCCCCTCATCTGAACCACACTGAGCCACATGTCCTAAACATGGGGATGGTACCCCAGGCTAGACCCCTGTGGCAAAGCACCTTGTCCCCATATTGATGAGGATAATGGCTCTTTCCCCACAACCTGTGTCTGTGGGTGAGGGGCTGATCAGAATCTAAAAGACCCCTTTAAAAATAAGGGGCCTAGAGATACCAACCCCTTTATATATGTAAGTATCACTAATAATTCAGTGGTACATAGTATCTCTAATAATTCACAATAAGAGTTTAAGGAGTAAATAATGGCAAATATTTTAAAAGTCCTTTTTTTTTAAAAAAAAAAGGGGTCCCCTATTGCAAATTCATCATCATACCCATCTTCTAGCAATGCAGATCCTCATCAATCATGATGAACAACACCTGATGCCAGCTGAAACAAGCATGCTGAGAACCACATTCTTAACAGATTCCCTACTGACAGCTGAAATGTCAACAAAGGGGAGGAGATGGTTGCTTAAATATGCATTAGGGTATGTAATTGGACAATGCCATACTTTTAGTTTGAAAACTGTAAACTAAATCTAAACTAAATCTAATACAGAATGTGGACTTTACCTAGATTGAGGTTAGCCAGGGCACTGTTTGCTTCCAAGAAGTTTTATAAAGAAACATTGTCATGTGCTTTCAAGAAGTTCATAAAATCAATATATAATGTGTATTATTATCCATTTTTATAAAACTAGATTGGAAATTGTTCTGCAACAACAATTTTCAGTCAAAGAAAAGGTACTACAACTTGCCTAGGGAACAGTGTAATTAAAATACAGGAATGCTGTCTTTATTTTATATGTGGAGTGAAAAATGGGATACAGAAATATATTGTATTGTTAATCCAAATTCCCCATGTAGTAATCAAAAATATAGAGTGATAATTTTTAGAGATACTGTTATCAAATAGTTTTTCAGTTAAGTGGTGGGAGGACTTAAGTTACATTTTTATAATAGAGACTGAAAATCAATATCTAAATCAGATGTGTAGCTTTAACCAAATCGAACTGTTTAAAATAAATATCTATTTGTATGCATTACTTTTACTTAGAATGTCTACAGCTTGCTGTTAAATGCAATATTTTCCTTCAAGAGGTGTTCAGTATTGGAAGATTTTGTACATTTTATACATAGTTTACATGGATGGATAAGGTTAGTAAGAAAACAAGTTAATAGGAAAATCCAGATTGTCATAACTCAAAATAGGCTTAGAAGAAAATCACGTCAGCAGTTTTATTGTGCTGGACCTCATGACAGGAGCAGCAGTTAAAAAGCTGGCCAAATGTATGTTTTAGAAATAATGAATAACTTCTGTATGCAACAATTGCATTCATTTTTTTTTTCTATAACGGAAAACATTTATGCTGTTTAAAATGATTCTGTAGTTTATGCTTCAGTCAGCTCAAAGTCAAACACCAAAAAAAAATACCCTGCATATACCATTATATACTATGTATACTATACTAGTACTAGAGGGAACTCAATTAATTTTGCTAACTGCTAAGTGGCTAGATTATGGTACAATATTTTAAGGAATAATAATATATTATTTTAATGGAAGTTAAAATACAAAGCTTCTAGTCTACAATATTTTATGTTGATCTAAAATGTATTTTTTTCTGGTTGCTTATATGTCTTTCTTTCTATAGTAAAAAAGCTGTATCATTATGCATGAACAACTTGACAATAGACTTTTAAAGCAATGGTACTTTGCAATAGTGAAATAAGTAACCTTTTCACATTAGTCAAGTATAGCACTGATTTTAAAGTTTATATCAGTGCAAAATGAAAACAAATATCCAGTAAATCTCTTCAGTGCCAGAAAGTTTGACAATGCTTTATCCATTTAAAAAAATGCTAAAGGTACAAAAAAAAAAGCCCTGCCACTCTGCCATAAATTCATTGTGGTTCTAACTTCCTCTATGAAATCACAACTTTGCCTGTGCTGCACTGGAATCCCAAACAGTGTTGTCAGCCCTGCTCAGTACTCCTTTTTGGACTTCAGAACACCACCCCATCTGTCAGCTTAACCACTTCAGCCCCAGAAGGATTTACCCCCTTCCTGACCAGAGCACTTTTTACAATTTGGCACTGCGTCGCTTTAACTGCTAATTGCGCGGTCATGCAATGCTGTACCCAAACAAAATTTGCGTCCTTTTCTTACCACAAATAGAGCTTTATTTTGATGGTATTTGATCACCTCTGCCGCTTTTATTTTTTGCGATATAAACGGAAAAAGACCGAAAATTTTGAAAAAAATTATATTTTCTAGTTTTTGTTATAAAAAAAATCCATTAAAATCAATTTTAGTCATACATTTAGGCCAAAATGTATTCGGCCACATGTCTTTGGTAAAAAAAATGTCAATAAGCGTATATTTATTGGTTTGCGCAAAAGTTATAACGCCTACAAACTAGGGTACATTTTCTGGAATTTACACAGCTTTTAGTTTATGACTGCCTATGTCATTTCATGAGGTGCTAAAATGGCAGGGCAGTACAAACCCCCCCAAATGACCCCATTTTGGAAAGTAGACACCCCAAGGAAATTGCTGAGAGGCATGTTGAACCCATTGAATATTTATTTTTTTGTCCCAAGTGATTGAATAATGACAAAAAAAAAAAAATTACAAAAAGTTGTCACTAAATGATATATTGCTCACACAGGCCATGGGCATATGTGGAATTGCACCCCAAAATACATTCAGCTGCTTCTCCTGAGTACGGGGATACCAAATGTGTGGGACTTTTTGGGAGCCTAGCCGCGTACGGGGACCCGAAAACCAAGCACCGCCTTCAGGATTTCAAAGGGCATAAATTTTTGATTTCACTCCTCACTACCTATCACAGTTTTGAAGGCCATAAAATGCCAAGATGGCACAAAACCCCCCCAAATGACCCCATTTTGGAAAGTAGACACCCCAAGCTATTTGCTGAGAGGCATGTTGAGTCCATGGAATATTTTATTTTTTGACACAAGTTGCGGGAATGTGACAAATTTTTTTTTTTTTGCACAAAGTTGTCACTAAATGATATATTGCTCACACAGGCCATGGGCATATGTGGAATTGCACCCCAAAATACATTTAGCTGCTTCTCCTGAGTATGGGGATACCAAATGTGTGGGACTTTTTGGGAGCCTAGCCGCGTACGGGGCCCCAAAAACCAAGCACCGCCTTCAGGATTTCTAAGGGCATAAATTTTTTATTTCACTCCTCACTACCTATCACAGTTTTGAAGGCCATAAAATGGCAAGATGGCACAAAACCCCCCCAAATGACCCCATTTTGGAAAGTAGACACCCCAAGCTATTTGCTGAGAGGCATGTTGAGTCCATGGAATATTTTATTTTTTGACACAAGTTGCGGGAATGTGACAATTTTTTTTTTTTTGCACAAAGTTGTCACTAAATGATATATTGCTCAAACATGCCATGGGCATATGTGGAATTACACCCCAAAATACATTCTGCTGCTTCTCCTGAGTACGGGGATACCACATGAGTGGCACTTTTTGGGAGCCTAGCTTCATACGGGGCCCCGAAATCCAATCACCGCCTTCAGGATTTCTAAGAGCGTTAATTTTTGATTTCACTCCTTACTACCCATCACAGATTTGAAGGCCATAAAATGCCAAGATAGCACAAAACCACCCCAAAATGACCCCATTTTGGAAAGTAGACACCCCAAGCTATTTGCTGAGAGGCATGGTGAGTATTTTGCAGCTCTCATTTGTTTTTGAAAATGAAGAAAGACAAGAAAAACTTATTTTTTTTTTCTTTTTTCAAATTTCAAAAGTTTGTGACAAAAAGTGAGGTCTGCAAAATACTCACTATACCTCTCAGCAAATAGCTTTGGGTGTCTATTTTCCAAAATGGGGTCATTTGGGGGGGTTTGTGCCATCTGGGCATTCCATGGCCTCCGAAACTGTGATAGGCAGTGAAGAGTGAAATCAAAAATTTACGCCCTTAGAAAGCCTGAAGGCGGTGCTTGGTTTTCAGGGTCCCGTACGCGGCTAGGCTCCCAAAAAGTCTCACACATGTGGTATCCCCGTACTCAGAAGAGGCAACAGAATGTATTTTGGGGTGTAATTTCACATATTCCCATGGCATGTTTGAGCAATATATCATTTAGTAAAAACTTTGTGTAAAAAAAAAAAAATTTGTCTTTTTCCCGCAACTTGTGTCACAATATAAAATATTCCATGGACTCGACATGCCTCTCAGCAAATAGCTTGGGGTGTCTACTTTCCAAAATGGGGTCATTTGGGGGGGTTTTGAACTCTCCTGGCATTTTATGCACAACATTTAGAAGCTTATGTCACACATCACCCACTCTTCTAACCACTTGAAGACAAAGCCCTTTCTGACACTTTTTGTTTACATGAAAAAATTATTTTTTTTTGCAAGAAAATTACTTTGAACCCCCAAACATTATATATTTTTTAAAGCAAATGCCCTACAGATTAAAATGGTGGGTGTTTCATTTTTTTTTTTCACACAGTATTTGCGCAGCGATTTTTCAAACGCATTTTTTGGGGAAAAAACACTTTTTTAAATTTTAATGCACTAAAACACACTATATTGCCCAAATGTTTGATGAAATAAAAAAGATGATCTTAGGCTGAGTACATGGATACCAAACATGACATGCTTTAAAATTGCGCACAAACGTGCAGTGGCGACAAACTAAATACATTTTTAAAAGCCTTTAAAAGCCTTTACAGGTTACCACTTTAGATTTACAGAGGAGGTCTACTGCTAAAATTACTGCCCTCGATCTGACCTTCGCGGTGATACCTCACATGCATGATGCAATTGCTGTTTACATTTGACGCCAGACCGACGCTTGCGTTCGCCTTTGCGCGAGAGCAGGGGGGGGGCAGGGGTGCTTTTTTTTTTTTTTTTTTATTAATTTTTTTATTTTTTATCTTATTTTTAAACTGTTCCTTTCATTTTTATTTTTTTTTAATCATTTTTATTGTTATCTCAGGGAATGTAAATATCCCCTATGATAGCAATAGGTAGTGACAGGTACTCTTTTTTGAAAAAATTGGGGTCTATTAGACCCTAGATCTCTCCTCTGCCCTCAAAGCATCTGACCACACCAAGATCTGTGTGATAAAATGCTTTCCCAATTTCCCAATGGCGCTGTTTACATCCGGCGAAATCTAAGTCATGAAATGCTCGTAGTTTCCGGATTCTTAGGCCATAGAGATGTTTGGAGCCATTCTGGTCTCTGATCAGCTCTATGGTCAGCTGGCCGAATCACCGGCTGCATTCTCAGGTTCCCTGTTGGGACAGGAGAGCCAGAGAAAAACATGGAAGACGGTGGGGGAGGGGCATTTCCTCCCACTGCTTGTAAAAGCAGTCCAGAGGCTAATTAGCCGCTAGGATTGCTTTTACATGAAAGCCGACCGCTGGCTGAAAAGAATGATACCAAGATGATACCTAAACCTGCAGGCATCATTCTGGGCATATATTGTAAACTTTTTTTTCATGCAGCCTGTGGGCTGAACGAAAAAAAGATATTTATCGGTGGGTATGCCCACCATTAGAATACCTCCCTTCATCCACCCACTTCTAATGATGGGCATACATGCACCATTTATATATGCCGAAGCATGGGGGCATCCTCCTGCAAAAGGCAGGAGCAAATTGCTCCTTCACCCACTGGTGCCCCCACGCTTCTGCATATATGCTGAAGTATGTAACTGTGGTGGTGAAATCACCTCCGACAGCGCTGGAGTCACGGCTTTATGTATCGTGGGAGCAAACGATGTTGCTGTCAAGATAAATAAATCCGCGCTGCAACTGAATGGCGTACCTGCTAAGCAAATGATGGTTAACAAAAAACAAAGTAACATTACAGTATAACAGTAATACTTACCATACCTGCAAAGCAAAAACAAAAAAAAAACATAGAAAAAAATAAAACATTTAACGCAACCTGTGCCTACCTAAAATATATATATGCCGAAGCATGGGGGCATCCTCCCGCAAAAGGCAGGAGCAAATCGCTCCTCCACCCACTTCTGCCCCCACGCTTCAGCATATATGCTGAAGTATGTAACTGTGGTGGTGAAATCACCTCCGACAGCGCTGGAGTCACGGCTTTATGTATCGTGGGAGCAAACGCTGTTGCTGTCAAGATAAATAAATCCGCGCTGCAGCTGAATGGCGTACCTGAAAACAAAAAAATGTTTAAAACATAGTAAACTATAAAAAAATTACATACCTGAAAAGCAAACATGATAAAACATAACAATAAAACATTGCAGAATAGAATACAGTAAAAAAGAGCAGAACAATAGAGAGAAAATAGAGAGAGAGAGAACAATAAAACGACAACTATTTTTGTTTTTTTTATTCTATATTTTTTTGTGTATTTTTTTTTTTTTACTTTTTTTTTTATAACTGTAACTTTTAAAGCTGTAACGGTTCCAGGTTTGGGTCTCTCAAAATGCGATGGCATCTTGGGAGACCCTGTGAAAGTGTGTCCTAGTCTGTGCAGTGCTGTACCCTACGCTAAAACTCAACTAGTGTATGGTAGCGTTCAAAACATTCACCAATGCAAAGACCAGGATTGCCAGGACAGGAGGGACAATAATACCGGGTGTCACGCCTAAATCCGCGCTTTCTGCAGACACGACATTTTCTTTGGGGGGCTCGTTGGGTAGGGGTACTCTGGAGGACATAAGGAAAATGCCTCTCATGCAGCCGGCCTACTGCATTTGGATTGGGAAGGTGAGGTGGAGCACCGTCTGGAAACAGAAGGGCTCTGACGATCTCTTCCTGGAATTTAAGGAAGGATCCAGTCCGTCCTGAAGCTCTGTATAGCACATGAGCGTTCAGCAAAGCCAATTGAAATAAATAAACAGACACTTTTTTGTACCAGCGTCTGGCCTTACGGGCAATTAGGTACAGCGCCAACAACTGGTCGTTGAGGTCCACCCCTCCCATATTAAGGTTGTATTCATGGACACAGAGGGGTTTCTCCACAACACCAGTCGCCGTAGTAATTTGGGTCATCGTGTCTGCATGAAGGGAGGTGAACGAAAACATTCTTCTTATCCCTCCACTTCATAGCGAGCAAATTATTATACTTCAAGCAGGCTCTCTCCCCCAGCCTAAGACGGGACTCTACAAGCCGCTGGGGAAAGCCCCGGCGATTAGGTCGCATGGTGCCACATGCTCCAATTTGATGATCAAAAAGGTGACTAAAAAGTGTCACGCTCGTATAATAATTGTCCACGTACAAGTGGTACCCCTTTCCGAATAAGGGTGACACCAAGTCTCACACTATCTTGCCAGTGCTTCCTATGTAGTTAGGGCAGTTTGTCGGCTCTACGTGACTATCTTTGCCCTCGTAAACCATAAAACTACATGTATAGCCTGTGGCCCTGTCACAGAGCTTATACATCTTGATCCCGTATCTGGCACGCTTGCTGGGAAGGTACTGTTTGAAGGACAAGCGGCCAGAAAACTTAATCAGGGACTCATCAACGCAGACAACTTGATGGGGAGTAAACAAGTCTGCAAAACGTTGGTTGAAGTGGTTTACGAGGGGCCAAATTTTGTAGAGCCGATCGTATGCAGGGTCTCCACGAGGACGACAGAGTTCATTGTCGTTGAAGTGCATGAACCGCAAAATCTGCTCGTATCGTGCCCTGGTCATGGAAGCAGATAACACGGGCATATGGTGAATTGGGTCAGTGGACCAATATGACCGCAACTCACTCTTTTTGGTTATGCCCATGTTGAGGGAAAGGCCCAGAAAGATCTTAAATTGGGAGACCGTAATTGGTCTCCAATCTCTGGCAAGGGAGGACTGGGGATTAGCGGCGATGTGTTGACCAGCGTATAAATTGCTTTGGTCCACAATAGATCTATAGAGATCTTCGGTGAAAAACAGTGAATAAAAATCCAGTGGCATAAAGTCAACTGTTTCCACCTGAATTCCAGGTTGGCCAGTGAAAGGGGGAAGTACGGGTGATGCAGAAGTGGTGGGTACCCAATTCGGATTGGCGAATGCAGCAGGAAGGGCACTATGGGCACGACGGGCCTGTGTTCGTCTTCTTGGTGGCAGCGGGACACTACTAGTGCTTGCCACCTCACCAGCTTGAACTGCACTTATGGGACTCGGCACGTCACCACGTGATACTGCAGTGCTGGATGTACGACCAGGGTGTACTAGGCCGCTGGTGCTTGCCAGTTCACCAGAAGGAATAGCGGTGCTTGTACTTCTCTGCTCCATACGAGGGACCTGCGGTTCTTGCACTTCAAGGACAGAAGAAGAAGTTCGGGGTCTGGTACGCCTGACCCTAGCAGGGACCACAACTCCGTCGTCAGAGCTATCTGTCATGGAGCCGCTGTCCTCTACAGGTTCGTATTCTGAGCCTGAACTTGACAGATGAGTGACTTCCTCTTCACTATCTGTCATGCTCAGAAACGTGTAGGCCTCTTCACTAGTGTACCTTCGATTTGCCATTTTGGGCTCTAAATTTAGGGGTACACTAGTGAGACTCACAGGCAAAAAAGCTCCCGACTGTCAGCGACTGATTCAAAGCACTACCAAAAAACTGTTAGCGATCGCAGGGATCAGGCCTGACTCTGCGAACGTTGCAGTTATGTGTGCTTAGTGTTTTGTGACAGTTAGCGATCAATACTGCGCTTGGGTGGGCTGGGCTGGGCCGAGGGGCAAACCGCAGGTGCTAGCAGGCATCTGGGCTGATCCCGCTAACACTGCGTTTTTTTGGGGGGACCCTAAACTGCTGGGGAGTATAGATCTAATCGGATCAGATATCGATCCGTTCAGATACTATAGCACTAAGTGAGGTGTATGCTGCGTGCGTGGGTTTTAGCGGTACTGGCGCTAACCTGACGCTGCCTGGGGCGATGCAGACCTTTTCTGATCCTAAAAACTTAACTTCTATCACCACCGGGCAATTAGGGGGTTAAACCTTTATAAGGTAATAAACGGCGGGTGCCCTAAAACTGTAATAAACTACAAAAAACAAACCAACTAACCAGCGTCACCCGTAACAATTATATGGTGATCACTGGTGAAAGGGTTAACTAGGGGGCAATCAAGGGGTTAAAACCTTTAGTAGGTAGTATATGGGGGTCCCTGTCGCTATAAAACACTGACAGCAAACCTATATACTTACCTCCCTAACTAGCGTCACCTGTGTCACTAATACAGCGATCAGAAAAACGATCGCTTAGTGACACTGGCGACGGGGGGTGATCACGGGGTTAAAACTTTATTAGGGGGGTTAGGGGGGTACCCTGGACCTAAAGGGGGGTACCCTAGATCTAAAGGGGGCTAACCTAACTGCCCTAACACTTGTAACTGACACAAACTGACACCAATGCAATAAATCAGAAAAAAAAAAAAACCTGCTATTGGTGTCAGAGTGACAGGGGGTACAGGGGGGTGATCAGGGGGTGACTGGGGGGTGACAGGGGTGTGACAAGTGTGCCTGCGTGTTCTACTGTTAGTTTAGTGTTGGTGCACTTACTTGGATGTCTTCTCTCCTCTGCGCCGGGACGAAAAGACCGGCTCGAGGAGAGATGACATCACTTCCTCCGCTTCTGTTTACATTCACAGAAGCCGAGGAAGCTTGTCATTGGCCAGGAGCGATCGCGAGGGGGGAGCCACGAATGAGTGGCCTCCCCCTCACCTTTGATCGACCCTGACCTCGATCCGACTGCCGCTGGCACCGGGGGGGGTCCGATCGGACCCCCCACCCGCGGGCAGGCAAGGACGTACCTGTAAGCCCTTTTGCCTGCCTGTGCCGCTCTGTCAACGTACATCGTCGTGCGGCGGTCGGCAAGTGGTTAAAGGGGAAGTCAGGAATTCAGACTTCTGGCACAATCAATGGTTATTTTTATCTATTTTTAAGCAGAATTTTTAAAGATTTAAAAACAGAGGAAATGTGTACTGCAGATATGTACTGAATATATTTTTTTATTTTGCTAAAACACACTTTACAGCTGAACTCCTGAAAACCAAATGTCCTCCAATGTAGTTGCAGCTGTGCTGTGTTTTTCAGCTTTAAATCATTAAGTGCTCATTTTGTCAAGTGGAGAGGAGGGATCCTTATACTCGCATGATCATCCACTCCACTGGCAAATATCATTCCCAAATGATCAAGAAGTGGACTGTTCCTAGCATGCTCACATCCAGAACAGTTCTATAGAGCCAGCTCTGGGCTTGATGATGTCAGGACTCAAGACCACTAGAGCAAGGAGATGCAGGAGCTTTAGGGACCTGCCTTGTGCAGGGTGGATCAGATGATTAGGTAAGTATATCTCCTTTCATCTTTCTTCTAGACAAAAACAGGAAATTAACCTTTGCAGTGTGGGCACAGCCCCATTACAAGGGAAGTTTTTTTTCCCCAAAGCTAAGCTTTTAAGGAACATGTTACATGGTACACCCGTATTTAGGTTGTAACATGTAACATGTTTCAGTTCCTGCCCCCCTCTCCCCCTTATTACTTTCCTCATTGACAGCAGGTGGGGGATCATCTCCCCCACAGCCATCGACATATTTAAAATAGATGTGGCTGTGTAGGGCAGGGGTAGGCCACCTTTCCGAGGTTGAGATCTACCTGGGCAACATGTAGGAAATCAAAGATCCCCGGCGGGAGGGGGGGTTGGGGTGTTGGCGTTGTAGTGTCTTCTTCCTTGCTTAAAATTACTCACCTCCACCACAGTAGTATCCTCTGCCATCTCCTCCTCCACAGAGGGGTCCTCTGCCTTCTTTCACATCACCCCCCTAGTAATATACTATGCCCCCCCACTGTAGTTTCCTCTGCCCCGATCCCCCCACCACACACACACATGGCAGTGTCTTCTGACCCCCCCGACAGTAGTGTCCTGTACTTTCCCCAAAAGCAGTGACCTCTGCCCCTCCCCCATTTTAGTGCCCTCTGCCCCCAAACAGTGTCCTCTGCCCTTTCCCTCCACTGTAGTTCCCTCTGTCCCCTATAGCAGTGTCCTCTGCCCCCCTCTGCAGTGCCCCCACAGCAGTGTCCTCTGCAGCCCCCTACCCCCACAATAGTTTCCTCTGCCCCCCTGTAGAGCCCTCTGCCACCCCATAGCAATTTCCTCTGCACCAAACCCCCCAGTAGTGTCCTCTGCCCCCATAGCAGTTTCCTCTGCAACCCCTTACAGTAGTGTCCTCTCTTCTGCCCCCCCTGCATAGCACTATCCTCTGTTTCTATCCCCCCAGTAGTGTCCTCTGCCCTTCTATAGCTGTTTCCCCTGTCACTCCCAACACACAGATGTAGGTAGCCGTTTCCTACCTTATGATGTCTGTACATCACAGAGGAGTTTAGAGGCTCCAGGGTGCTGAATGGAGGGCGAGACTGGGAGCTGCTTTAGTTAACTTTCTATGTAAATAAGCTGATGATTGGTTGCTAGGACCACCTACCAGCCAATCATCTGCTAATTAACTTGCAAAGGTAACTAAAGCAGCTCCCGGTCCCACCCTCCATCCAGCTCGGCTTTGCCTCTTGCTCCTCTCTGCTAGTGAAGGGAGAGTAATGCCGGCGGAGACAGGGGGAAGCATCGAGACAGCCCCGATCAAGATCTACCTGTCAGCTTTCCACGATTGATAGGTAGCTCACAATCGACGAGTTGCCGACCCGTGTGTAGAGTTTCACCTGCACAGCAACATCATTCATTCACAGGGATCTGTGCTTAACCACTTAAGTTATGCCCTGCTGAGCTCGGGGCTAGGATGTCAGAACGGAGGCACGCTGTTCCAGCCAGGAATTTTGATCTGTGTCTGTGATTATCTGCCCATCTTATATGATATCTGGTAAGCAGGAATTTTATGAGGATTTCTGTGTGGCTTGTTACACCTTCCTTTCCATACCTTCCATCTGATGGATGGCTATAAGCTTACTTGTTTTTAATATCTGGTAAGCAGGTTTTTTATGTGGCTCGCTACACCATCTTTTTCAATCTTTGGAAAATATATGCTCACTTGGTTTTAATATCTGGTAAGCAGATTCTCTGTAAAGTCTACACATCACTTTTCCAAAGAGAATCACACACCTTATTGCATGATTGCATGTCACCCCCCGACTGATCCTATATGTGTTCACAACACCGGATTTTTTATGATTATTTATGATTTAGTTTTTGGTGAGTGGTGCACATTTTATTTTTATTTTTTTCATTTTTTTGTCAGTATTACGCTATGTTTTTAAAAAAATGTTTTTGGGTAATCCTTCGGGGATCCGAATACACGGGACGAGTGTGATCCATCCTGTCTCATTTGATCGCTTTCCTTAAAGGCCCAGGCTGGGTTTTAAGCCACTCGCTCGTTTGGCTTACTTTCTGGTAAGCAGTTTACCACATAAGATTTGCTTCAATTTTTGAAACTTCCACTTAACCACCTATGAACATTCACATTATTCACTGTGTGTTGATTGGACATTCTTCCAAATAGGACTTTACCACTCTAATTATTTTGGTTATTATTTTTTAGCGCGGTTTTTTATATTTATTTTCTGTTTTGGTGTACCTTACTTATAACCGCAGCTTTGCCATACTCTCTAAGTGCAGTTTTTTTTGTTTTTCTGTTTTATATCCACTGGTATATTACTGCAGCTGGTATACGTTAAATTGAGTTTTTTCTGTTATGGATATTTTTGATTTTCGAGCCCAAAAAAAAGTCAACACTGATGGTGTTTTTGAGGCTTATAAAGAGGATGAGAATGATTTTGGGGGGGCTTTTCATGAGATTGAAAAACCTCATGATTTCTGAAACCCATACCCAATGGGATATAGCCTACCTTGGGACCTATATTAAAAACTCAATGGTCCAGAGGAGTCTAAGGTGGGAGGTTTCTCCTCAAAAGGGAGAATCAGAATTGGAGGAGTGGTTTAAATATTTTAATCAAGCTGGCCTATCACTCCTACAATTTCTGATTAATAGAAAGTCTGCTTAGTTGGTCAAAATTGACACTGAGATTAAAACCATTAAAGAGAAACTCAGTGTCAATAAAGATAGCGACGAGTACAGGGAGAGGTCACAGGGTTTGTTGAATGTCCTTGAAAAAGAGGACAAGGATCAAAAGTATAAAAAAAGGAAGAAATACAACCGGGATTTAAATGATTATTGTAACAATATGGTGTTTGATTGGCAAAAAAGAATGCTTGAGGATTCGGCCGTTCAGACCAATACTGAGATGGAGGTATCCATCCAAGGATATGGGGAAAATTCTAATAGTTCCTCAAGACGACCTCAACCTTCCAAAACTAATAAGAAAGGTCCCCTTAATAAAACACAGAAAGGTCTGGTACCTCATAGATACCAGTCCCCTCAAAGACCAACAGGGACCATTAAACCAACTAACATCCCCCCTTACCAACCCTATAATTCTGGGCCACCTAGATCGAATTATGTCCAAAGGGGTGGTGGGTCACGCTTTATACCACCACCCCCGTGGAGAGGAGGTCATCATTTAGGTGGAAGGGGTAGGGGTCAATCAAATCCTAATAGGGGCCGGGGTTATGATGGTGAATATCCAGAATGGTGGAGACCTAACCATAATTATGATTCATTTCAAAAGCCACCTTACCAAGACTCCTATACTGCTGGTTGGGAATATAATCTTTCCACACAAAACAGGTTTTTCCCCATAAGCGATATGAATCCTTGCGCAGAGGCATTTGATCCTTATGGATATCAACCAGATAACCAGGATCCCTCTACTGTTCATCCCTCTCAGGATTTAGCTACGCCCAATCATAACTTCCCACCCTCTAGAGTATCAGGGACGTGGGGTTTTTCTAGGCTGGGTCAGGGTCTAAAAAGGCCAGTAGAAAGAAATGAGGAACTAGAGGGGGGAGGCATTTGCGAACAAAAAAGAGCCAGAACATAATAGGGCAGGGCATCTTTAATTTGAGTACTAAAGAGCTTTCACTATCTGAAAAAACAGTCTTAGATAAGGGCCTTAAGTTTGCCCCCCCTAGGAGTTTAAACAGGTTCCAAACTTATATGGATGTCCATCAATTTGTTCGCAAACTCAACATCAAAAGATATATGATTGGTAATCCCATTCAAAGGAATTCCCAATCGACTGAACAATTCGTGCACTCAGGGTTGGCTAACGCATCCCTTTTCAACCCCCCTGGAGCATTGGCCCCCACGCTAAAAGTGTTTAGAGACGTTGTTCTAAGGGATTTAGAAAGGTTGGAAGTAAAAAAAGCTAAGAATTCAAAAATTATGCAAGATGGCCTACATTCTTTGTGTAAAAACAAGGATCTAGTTATCCGTCCTGCGGATAAGGGAGGAGGTATTGTGGTGCTTGATCGTGGAGATTATATGGCTGAAATGGCTAGGATCCTTAATGATACGGATACCTATACTCCCCTCCCCTCTGACCCTAAAAATGGATATCTAAGGGAAGTACGGAAAATTATATCTAAAGGTTCTTCAATGGGCATTTTGAAAGAAAAAGAGAGTCTATTTTTAATCCCTAAGGCCCCCAGGACTCCGACTATTTATTATTTACCTAAAGTTCACAAGAACCCCATCTGCCCCCCGGGACGCCCCATTGTGAGTGGCATTGATTCAATCAAGTCCCAGGTGGGCAGATACATTGATTTTTATCTTCAGCCCTTAGTCCAAAAAATGCCTTCGTATATCAAGGACACTCGTCATGTGTTGAATCTTCTTTCAAGTACTGACATTAGGCCCGGTATATGGATGGTGACTGCTGATGTCACCTCCCTATACACCATAATCCCCCATAACATGGGTTTGGATGCAGTAGAGGGAGCCTTTATTAGGGATTCGGGTCTTCCATCATGTCAAATCTCTTTTATTATGGAGCTGCTTGGTTTTGCTGCCTCACATAATTACTTTTGGTTTTCAAATAAGTTCTATCGCCAGAGTCGTGGCGTAGCTATGGGGGATAAGTATGCCCCCAGCTTGGCCAATCTTTTAATGGCCAAGTGGGAGGAGGATGTCATCTATGCCCACCGGAGTCCCCAACTTGTTCTGTGCGCTAGGTATATAGATGACATCCTCCTCCTATGGGATGGTGATGGCCAAGAGATTCAACGGTTTATGTCCTCTCTCAATATAAATGATCGAGGGATCCATCTCAATTTTGAGATGAGTCAGACCCAGATCCACTTTCTGGATCTCACTCTGTCCATTGAGGGGGGTGTTCTGTCCACATCCACCTTTTTCAAGGAGAGTGACCGTAATTCCTACATCTCTTTAGAAAGCTGTCATTATAAGCCCTGGCTTAATTCAATACCAAAAAGCCAATATATGAGATTGCGTAGGAATTGCTCGGACCCTGATAAGTTTCTAACACAGAGCAACATTCTCACTGGGAGGTTCCTTGAAAAGGGATACACCAGTGATACTTTGTTGCCTGTTCTTAAGGGAGTACAAGAGATGGATAGAAGGCTCCTACTGCAAGATAAACCACAGACTAGGGGTTTGGGTCAGAATTTTGGAGTACCCTTTATTACTACATATTCCCTTCAGCATAAGGAAGTAAAGCAATTAGTTTCTAAACATTGGCATATAGTTACTAATGATAGAGTCTTGAAGGAAGCTTTACCGCCAAAACCAAAAATTGTCTTTAGAGGGGCACCTTCATTTAGGAATAAGTTGGCCCCCAACATTTTGGATCCCCAAAGAATAAGACTACTTTCTTTGATCAATTAACTGGATTCTATAAGTGCAACAGGTGTCGGGTTTGTTCCTTCAACTCTTGTCCTACTAAGAGGACCCAGTCGTTCACCTCTACAAGTACTGGTCGGACCCATTCTATTACTCCATTTATTTCTTGTTGCACTTTAGGGGTGGTCTACATGTTGCAATGCCCTTGTGGCTTGCAATATGTGGGGCGGACCAAACGTCCCCTGCAAGTGAGGCTCAATGAACATATCACCAACATTCTGACAGGTTTTAAGAATCACTCTGTCTCCAAACATTATCGTTTGGTACATAATAGAGATCCCTCCAATACCCTTTTTTTAGGGATTGACAGATATAAACCTCACTGGCGAGGGAGTTCCAAGGTACGAGAGATTTCCAAAATGGAAATGTCTTGGATCCATAGGATAAAAAGTTATCCTCATGGATTAAATATAGATGTGGATGTCAACGCTTTTATTGATAATTCCTGAATATTGGTGCGAAATATTGGTGCGTTTACAATTAAATATTTCTTTTGTGTGATATTTTTTAAGAGATTTTCCTATGAAAAGATTTTTTCATAAAAAATGTTTTTATAGTAATTATATTTTTTTATACAATATGGGCTATAGAATGATTGCCCTATATTTTGGTATTTATTTTGTTATTGTTATTTTAGATTTGTTTTTGCCTCCTTTTTTAGGGGTCAAAACGGGTCCAATTGGATTATATGAGTAATGATAGGTCCTGGATGCTAATAATAACACTCTATGAGATATCCTTATTTTCATTATATAATGGTACTCATGGATTTTATATCTTTTGTTGTCAGTCTTTTCATTTATCAATGTTTGTGTTCCTGTTGAGTTAGTGGGTAAGCGAGTCTTATGGCATTTCTTAGGCTATTTTGGCTCCTTTCCCTTTCCTCCATAGGATTATTTACTGTTTATGCCCACATCCAAGATGGAGCTCGGGGATTCCCGTGGCGGGACCCAGAGCGAGGCTTGGTGTGTGCATATAAAGTGGTGATTCTGCGCGCTGCCCGTTCCCAATTGAAAACGTCACCTTATGACGAAACACGTCTGGGAGGGACGCGCTGACGTCACCACGTGGTCTCGTTGAGGACGGGAGTCTGTTTGTATGCCGGCCGGCACTGCTTTTAACTTCGTTTTTATTGTAAGTGTACTTTCATTACGAATAAATTTCAGTTAATACAGTATTACACTATTGCCTGCTTTTTGTAAATTATGCCCTGCTGAGCTCGGGGCTAGGATGTCAGAATGGAGGCACGCTGTTCCAGCCAGGGATTTTGATCTGTGTCTGTGATTATCTGCCCATTTTATATGATATCTGGTAAGCAGGAATTTTATGAGGATTTCTGTGTGGCTTGTTACACCTTCCTTTCCATACCTTCCATCTGATGGATGGCTATAAGCTCACTTGTTTTTAATATCTGGTAAGCAGGTTTTTTATGTGGCTTACACCTTGTACACCTTCTTTTTCAATCTTTGGAAAATATATGCTCACTGGTTTTAATATCTGGTAAGCAGATTCTCTGTAAAGTCTACACATCACTTTTCCAAAGAGAATCACACACCTTATTGCATGATTGCATGTCACCCACCGACTGATCCTATATGTGTTCACAACACCGGATTTTTTATGATTATTTATGATTTAGTTTTTGGTGAGTGGTGCACATTTTATTTTTATTTTTTTCATATTTTTTTGTCAGTATTACGCTATGTTTTTTAAAAAAATTTTTTGGGTACTCCTTCGGGGATCCGAATACACGGGACGAGTGTGATCCATCCTGTCTCATTTGATCGCTTTCCTTAAAGGCCCAGGCTGGGTTTTAAGCCACTCGCTCGTTTGGCTTACTTTCTGGTAAGCAGTTTACCACATAAGATTTGCTTCAATTTTTGAAACTTCCACTTAACCACCTATGAACATTCACATTATTCACTGTGTGTTGATTGGACATTCTTCCAAATAGGACTTTACCACTCCAATTATTTTGGTTATTATTTTTTAGCGCGGTTTTTTATATTTCTTAACCACTTAAGGACCGGACCATTATGCTGCTTAAGGACCAGAGGACTTTTCCAATTTGGCACTGCATCGCTTTAACTGCTAATTGCACGGTCATGCAATGCTGTACCCAAACGAAATTTGCGTCCTTTTTTTCTCCCACAAATAGAGCTTTCTTTTGATGGTATTTGATCACCTCTGCGGTTTTTATTTTTTGTGCTATAAACGGAAAAAGACCGAAAATTTTGAAAAAAAATGATATTTTCTACTGTTTGTTAAAAATCCAAGAAACTCAATTTTAGTCATACATTTAGGCCAAAATGTATTCGTCCACATGTCTTTGGTAAAAAAAATGTCAATAAGCGTATATTTATTGGTTTGCGCAAAAGTTATAGCGTCTACAAACTAGGGTGCATTTTCTGGAATTTACACAGCTTTTAGTTTATGACTGCCTATGTCATTTCTTGAGGTGCTAAAATGGCAGGGCAGTACAAATCCCCCCAAATGACCCCATTTTGGAAAGTAGACACCCCAAGGAAATTGCTGAGAGGCATGTTGAACCCATTGAATATTTTTTTGTCCCAAGTGATTGAATAATGACAAAAAAAAAAAATATTTACAAAAAGTTGTCACTAAATGATATATTGCTCACACAGGCCATGGGCCTATGTGTAATTGCACCCCAAAATACATCCAGCTGCTTCTCCTGAGTACAGGGATACCACATGTGTGGGACTTTTTGGGAGCCTAGCCGCGTACGAGGCCCCGAAAACCAATCACTGCCTTCAGGATTTCTAAGGGCATAAATTTTTGATTTCACTCCTCACTACCTATCACAGTTTTGAAGGCCATAAAATGCCCAGATGGCACAAAACCCCCCCAAATGACCCCATTTTGGAAAGTAGACACCCCAAGCTGTTTGCTGAGAGGCATGTTGAGTCCATGGAATATTTTATTTTTTGACACAAGTTGCGGGAAAGTGACATTTTTTTTTTTTTTTTTGCACAAAGTTGTCACTAAATGATATATTGCTCAAACATGCCATGGGCATATGTGGAATTACACCCCAAAATACATTCTGCTGCTTCTCCTGAGTACGGGGATACCACATGTGTGAGACTTTTTGGGAGCCTAGCCGCGTACGGGATCCCGAAAACCAAGCACTGCCTTCAGGCTTTCTAAGGGCGTAAATTTTTGATTTCACTCTTCACTGCCTATCACAGTTTCGGAGCCCATGGAATACCCAGATGGCACAAACCCATGGCGTGTTTGAGCAATATATCATTTAGTGACAACTTTGTGCAAAAAAAAAAAAAATTGTCTTTTTCCCGCAACTTGTGTCACAATATAAAATATTCCATGGACTCGACATGCCTCTCAGCAAATAGCTTGGGGTGTCTACTTATCAAAATGGGGTCATTTGGGGGGGTTTAAACTGTCCTGGCATTTTATGCAAAACATTTAGAAGCTTATGTCACACATCACCCACTCTTCTAACCACTTGAAGACAAAGCCCTTTCTGACACTTTTTGTTTACATGAAAAAATTATTTTTTTTGCAAGAAAATTACTTTGAACCCCCAAACATTATATATTTTTTTAAAGAAAATGCCCTACAGATTAAAATGGTGGGTATTTCATTTTTTTTTCACATAATATTTGCGCAGCGATTTTTCAAACGCATTTTTTGGGGAAAAAACACACTTTTTAAAATTTTAATGCGCTAAAACACACTATATTGCCCAAATGTTTGATGTAATAAAAAAGATGATCTTAGGCCGAGTACATGGATATCAAACATGACATGCTTTAAAATTGCTCACAAACATGCAGTGGCGACAAACTAAATACATTTTTAAAAGCCTTTAAAAGCCTTTACAGGTTACCACTTTAGATTTACAGAGGAAGTCTACTGCTAAAATTACTGCCCTCGATCTGATCTGACCAGTGATACCTCACATGCATGCTGCAATTGCTGTTTACATTTGACACCAGACCAACGCTTACGTTCACCTTTGCGTGAGAGCAGGGGGGACAGGGGTGCTTTTTTTTTTTTTTCTTTATTATTTTTTTGCTTTTTCATTTTATTTTTTAAACTATTCCTTTCATTTTTATTTTTTTTAAATCATTTTTATTGTTATCTCAGGGAATGTAAATATCCCCTATGAGAGCAATAGGTAGTGACAGGTACTCTTTTTTGAAAAAATTGGGGTCTATTAGACCCTAGATCTCTCCTCTGCCCTCAAAGCATCTGACCACACCAAGATCAGTGCGATAAAATGCTTTCCCAATTTCCCAATGGCGCTGTTTACATCCAGCGAAATCTAAGTCATGAAATGCTCGTAGCTTCCTGTTTCTTAGGCCATAGAGATGTTTGGAGCCATTCTGGTCTCTGATCAGCTCTATGGTCAGCTGGCTGAATCACCGGCTGCATTTTCAGGTTCCCTGTTGGGACAGGAGAGCCAGAGAAAAACATAGAAGACGGTGGGGGGGCATTCCCTCCCACTGCTTGTAAAAGCAGTCTAGAGGCTAATTAGCTGCTAGGATTGCTTTTACATTAAAGCCGACCACTGGCTGAAAAGAATGATACCAAGGTGATACCTAAACCTGCAGGCATCATTCTGGTATAACCACTCAAAGTCCAGCAACATACCAGTACGTTGCTGGTCCTTGAGCATATATTGTAAACTTTTTTTTCATGCAGCCTGTGGGCTGCATGAAAAAAAGAGATTGATCGGTGGGTATGCCCACCATTAGAATACCTCCCTTCATCCACCCACCTCTAATGATGGGCATACATGCACCGTTTATATATGCCGAAGCATGGGGGCATCCTCCCGCAAAAGGCAGGAGCAAATCGCTCCTCCACCCACTGCTGCCCCCATGCTTCGGGATATATGCTGAAGTATGTAACTGTGGTGGTGAAATCACCTCCGACAGCGCTGGAGTCACGGCTTTATGTATCGTGGGAGCAAACGATGTTGCTGTCAAGATAAATAAATCCGCGCTGCAACTGAATGGTGTACCTGCTAAGCAAATGATGGTTAACAAAAAAACAAAGTAACATTACAGTATAACAGTAATACTTACCATACCTGCAAAGCAAATACAAAAAAAACATAGTAAAAAATAAAACATTTAACGCAACCTGTGCCTACCTAAAATATATATATGCCGAAGCATGGGGGCATCCTCCCACAAAAGGCAGGAGCAAATCGCTCCTCCACCCACTGCTGCCCCCACGCTTCGGCATATATGCTGAAGTATGTAACTGTGGTGGTGAAATCACCTCCGACAGCGCTGGAGTCACGGCTTTATGTATCGTGGGAGCAAACGCTGTTGCTGTCAAGATAAATAAATCCGCTCTGCTGCTGAATGGCGTACCTGAAAACAAAAAAGTGGTTAACAATAAAAAAAAAAGTATAAAAAAATTGTATACCTATAAAGCAAACATGATAAAAACATAACAATAAAACATTGCAGTATAGAATAAAATAAAAAAGAGCAGAACAATAGAGAGAGAATAGAGAGAGAACAATAAAACAACAACTATTTTTGCTTTTTTATTATTTTTTTTTGTGTTTTTTTTTTTTTTTTTACTTTTTTTGGGTTTTTTTTTACACTTTTTTTTGTAACTTTAACTTTTTTAACTGGTACCAGGTTTGGGTCTCTCAAAATGCGATGGCATCTTGGGAGACCCTGTGAAATTGTGTCCTAGTCTGTGCAGTGCTTTACCCTACGCTAATACTCCACTAGTGTATGGTAGCGTTCAAAACATTCACCCATTCACCCATGCAAAGACCAGGATTGTCAGGACAGGAGGGACAATAATACTGGGTGTCACGCCTAAATCCGCGCTTGCTGCAGACACGACATCTTTTTTGGGGGGCTCGTTGGGTAGGGGTACTCGGGAGGACATATTGAAATTGCCTCTCATGCAGCCGGCTTACTGCATTTGGTTGGGGAAGGTGAGGTGGAGCACCGTCTGGAAACAGAAGGGCTCTGACGATCTCTTCCTGGAATGTAAGGAAGGATCCAGTCCATCCTGAAGCTCTGTATAGCACATGAGCGCTCAGCAAAGCCAATTGAAATAAATAAACAGACACTTTTTTGTACCAGCGTCTGGCCTTACGGGCAACTAGGTACGGTGCCAACAACTGGTCGTTGAGGTCCACCCCTCCCATATTTTGGTTATATTCGTGGTCACAGAGGGGTTTCTCCACAACACCAGTCGCTGTAGGAATTTGGACTGTCGTGTCTGCATGAAGGGAGGTAAGAACGAAAACATTCTTATTGTCCCTCCACTTTATAGCGAGCAAGTTATTACACTTCAAGCAGGCTCTCTCCCCCAGCCTAAGACGGGAATCTACAAGCCGCTGGGGAAAGCCCCAGCGATTAGTTCGCACGGTGCCACATGCTCCAATCTGATGATCAAAAAGGTGGCTAAAAAGTGGCACGCTCGTGTAATAATTGTCCACGTACAAGTGGTACCCCTTTCCGAATAAGGGTGACACCAAGTCCCACACTATCTTGCTAGCGCTTCCTATGTAGTCAGGGCAGTTTGTCGGCTCTATGTGACTATCTTTGCCCTCGTAAACCATAAAACTACATGTATAGCCTGTGGCCCTGTCACAGAGCTTATACATCTTGACCCCGTATCTGGCACGCTTGCTGGGAAGGTACTGTTTGAATGACAAGCGACCAGAAAATTTAATCAGGGACTCATCAACGCAGACAACTTGATGGGGAGTAAACAAGTCTGCAAAACGTTGGTTGAAGTGGTTTACGAGGGGCCGAATTTTGTAGAGCCGATCGTATTCAGGGTCTCCACGAGGACGACAGAGTTCATTGTCGTTGAAGTGCATGAACCGCAAAATCTGCTCGTAACACGGGCGCATGGTAAATTGGGTCAGTGGACCAATATGACCGCAACTTACTGTTTTTATTCAAGCCCATGTTGAGGGAAAGGCCCAGAAAGAGCTTAAATTCGGAGACCGTAATTGGTCTCCAATCTCTGGCAAGGGAGGACTGGGGATTAGCGGCGATGTGTTGACCAGCGTATAAATTGCTTTGGTCCACAATAGATCTATAGAGATCTTCGGTGAAAAACAGCGAATAAAAATCCAGTGGCGTAAAATCAACTGTTTCCACCTGAATTCCGGGTTGGCCAGTGAATGGGGGAAGTACGGGTGCTGCAGAAGTGGTGGGTTCCCAATTCGGATTGGCGAATGCAGCAGGAAGGGCACTATGGGCACGACGGGCCTGTCTTTGTCTTCTTGGTGGCAGCGGTACACTACTAGAGCTTGCCACCTCACCAGCTTGAACTGCACTTATGGGACTCGCCACGTCACCACGTGATACTGCAGTGCTGGATATACGACCAGGGTGTACTAGGCTGCTGGTGCTTGCCAGTTCACCAGAAGGAATAGCGGCACTAGTACTTCTCTGCTCCATACGAGGGACCTGCGGTTCTTGCACTTCAAGGACAGAAGAAGAAGATTGGGGTCTGGTACGCCTGACCTTAGCAGGGACCACAACTCCGTCGTCAGAGCTATCTGTCATGGAGCTGCTGTCCTCTACAGGATAATATTCTGAGCCTGAATCTGACAGATGAGTGACTTCCTCTTCACTATCTGTCATGCTCAGAAACGTGTAGGCCTCTTCACTAGTGTACCTTCGATTTGCCATTTTGGGCTCTAAATTTAGGGGTACACTAGTGAGAGTCACAGCAAAAAAGCTCCTGACTGTTAGCGACTGTATCAAAACACTACCAAAAACTGTTAGCGATCACAGGGATCAGGCCTGACTCTGCGAACGCTGCAGTTGTGTGCTTAGTGTTTTGTAAGTGTCAGTGATCGATCGATACTGCACTTGGGTGGGCAGGGCTGGGTTGGGCCGAGGGGCAAAACGCAGGTGCTAGCAGGTATCTGGGCTGATCCCACTAACACTGCGTTTTTGGGAATCCTAAACTGCTGGGGACGCTAGTATAGATCTGATCGGATCAGATATCGATCCATTCAGATACTATAGCACTAAGTGAGGTGTATGCTGCGTGCATGGGTGTTAGCGGTACTGGCGCTAATCTGGCGCTGCCTGGGGCGACGCAGACCTTATCTGATCCTAAAAACGTAACTTATATCACCGCCGGGCAATTAGGGGGTTAAACCTTTTATAAGGTAATAAACGGCGGGTGCCCTAAAACTATAATAAACTACAAAAAACAAACTAACTAACCAGCGTCACCCGTAACACTTATACAGTGATCGCTGGTGAAAGGGTTAACTAGGGGGCAATCAGGGGGTTAAAACCTTTAGTAGGTAGTATATGGGGGTCCCTGTCACTATAAAACACTGACAGCTAACCTATATACTTACCTCCCTAACTAGCGTCACCTGTGTCACTAATACAGCGATCAGAAAAACGATCGCTTAGCGACACTGGCGATGGGGGGGATCAAGGGGTTAACCTTTATTAGGGGGGGTTAGGGGGGTACCGTGGACCTAAAGGGGGGTACCCTAGACCTAAAGGGGGCTAACCTAACTACCCTAACACTTATAACTGTCACAAACTGACACCAATGCAAAAAAAAAAAACTGCTATTGGTGTCAGTGTGACAGGGGGTACAGGGGGGTGATCGGGGGGTGATCGGGGGGTGAAGGGGGGTGAAAAGTGTGCCTGGCCTGTTCTATTGTAAGTGTAGTGTTTGTGCACTTACTTGGATGTCTTCTCTCCTCGGCGCCGGATCGAAAAGACCGTCTCGAGGACAGATGACATCACTTCCTGTGCCTCTGTTTACATTACAGAGGCACAGGAAGGATTTTCATTCACAGGGAGCGATCGGGAGGGGATGGCCATGAATGGATGGCCTCCCCCTCACCTCTCATCGCCCGGGAACAAATGGTGACCGCCTCTGCCACCAGGGGGGGGTCCGATCGGACCCCCCACCCGCGGGAAGGCAATCACGTACCAGGTACGTGATTTTGCCTGCCCGTGCTATTCTGCAGATGTATATCTGCGTGAGGCGGTCATCAACTGGTTAAGTAAACAGGCCACGTCCATGTCCACAGCATAGAGACTTATAGTTCTCAATAGACTACTGCCCCGTACACACGGTCGGATTTTCCGATGGAAAATGTCCGATCGGAGCGTGTTGTCGGAAATTCCGGCCGTGTGTGGGCTCCATCGGACATTTTCCATCGGATTTTCCGACACACAAAGTTGGAGAGCAGGAGATAAAATTTTCCGACAACAAAATCCGTTGTCGAAAATTCCGATCGTGTGTACACAAATCCGACAGACAAAGTGCCACGCATGCTCAGAATAAATAAAGAGATGAAAGCTATTGGCCACTGCCCCGTTTATAGTCCCGACGTACGTGTTTTACGTCACTGCGTTTAGAACGATCGGATTTTCCGACAACTTTGTGTGACCGTGTGTATGCAAGACAAGTTTGAGCCAACATCCGTCGGAAAAAATCCTAGGATTTTGTTGTCGGAATGTCCGAACAAAGTCCGACCGTGTGTACGGGGCATTAGAGTGCACTGATAAGCACACTCATTGTCCATTCACTCTTCCACCAGCTTTTTAACTGAAAGCCCATTCAAAGGTATAGACAGAAAGCTGGAGGGAGACTGTGAAGGAGCCTGACATTGCACCCTTGATCCACAAATTATGTGCATTTATTATTTAGTAATTTTACAACTTCACATGATTGTGAATATGATCAGTTTAAAGCTGAACCTCTGCCAAAAATAATATAAAAATGAATAGCCCAAAGATAAAATAACAAAATCAGCATTTGTTGCAAAATACAGCTTAATCCAGAGTCCATGCAGTGATTCTTTTCTGTTATTAGATGGCCAGCACAATTTACTACTTCCTCTGAGCCTAGGTCATCCTGGACCTGCCCCAACCTGTTACTGGACAGTGAAAGGAGCTATAGGACAGTGATGAGCTCATTTCACTGTAACTCCGCTCTCTCCTTATATTGGTACAGTATGCTGCTTGTCAGAACATGAACTGATTGGCTGCTTGTACTTTTTCTTCATCTCACATTCTAGCCCTTTTGTACAGGAGGCTGCAAGATGCTGATATCATGTCAGATCCTGATACTTAAATTGCTTGTATTAAAAAAAAAATGTTTAATGATGTATTACTGATTACAGATCTGCCTTATTTTGTGTTTTGTATATCTATAGAAAATACAGGTTTAATGTAAAGCAGTGTTTATACTGTTTCTATTGCATGCTCTGTCTCCTGCTTAGCAGTACTCCACAATGACTAATAAGTGTACTTCACTACTGTATTCTGTAGTGATACAGTATCTCACAAAAGTGAGTACACCCCTCGCATTTTTGTAAATATTTTATTATATCTTTTCATGTGACAACACTGAAGAAATGATACTTTGCTACAATGTAAAGTAGTGAGTGTACAGATTGTATAACAGTGTAAATTTGCTGTCCCCCCAAAATAACACACAGCCATTAATGTCTAAACCACTGGCAACAAAAATGAGTACACCCCTAAGTGAAAACGTCCAAATTGGGCTCAAAGTGTCAATATTTTGTGTGGCCACCATTATTTTCCAGAACTGCCTTACCCTTTTGGGCATGGAGTTGACATTATGGAGCTGATGGATGTTAGAGACCTTGCGCTCATCCACCTTCTGTTTGAGGATGCCCCACAGATGCTCAATAGGGTTTAGGTCTGGAGACTTGCTACTAAGCACTGCCTTGAGGAACATGTGCCAATGCAATTTGTGCCAATGCAATAGTTTTGTTTAATTCCATGCAGCTGAGAGAAGTGTTTTTTTTTAAGTACTGACATTTTCAAAGTAAAAAAGAGTTTTAAATCACAGGCAAATTAAATCACCCTTTCTGACTTATTTTCTAAAAGAAAACATGGAAAACAGACCTCAAAGGTCCCCCAACATGCATAGCAGACCCCTTACGCTACAAGGGCGTGTTCAGAGGGTGGTGATAAATGGGGAGTACTCAGAATGGTCAGGGGTGGGTAGTGGGGTTCCCCAGGGTTCTGTGCTGGGACCAATCCTATTTAATTTGTTTATAAACGACCTGGAGGATGGGATAAACAGTTCAATCTCTGTATTTGCAGACGATACTAAGCTAAACAGGGCAATAACTTCTCCGCAGGATGTGGAAACCTTGCAAAAAGACCTGAACATATTAATGGGGTGGGCGACTACATGGCAAATGAGGTTCAATGTAGAAAAATGTAAAATAATGCATTTGGGTGGCAAAAATATGAATGCAATCTATACACTGGGGGGAGAACCTCTGGGGGAATCTAGGATGGAAAAGGACCTGGGGGTCCTAGTAGATGATAGGCTCAGCAATGGCATGCAATGCCAAGCTGCTGCTAATAAAGCAAACAGAATATTGGCATGCATTAAAAGGGGGATCAACTCCAGAGATAAAACGATAATTCTCCCGCTCTACAAGACTCTGGTCCGGCCGCACCTGGAGTATGCTGTCCAGTTCTGGGCACCAGTCCTCAGGAAGGATGTACTGGAAATGGAGCGAGTACAAAGAAGGGCAACAAAGATAATAAAGGGTCTGGAGGATCTTAGTTATGAGGAGAAGAGACGCTTGAGAGGGGATATGATTTCAATTTACAAATACTGTACTGGTGACCCCACAATAGGGATAAAACTTTTTCGCAGAAGAGAGTTTAATAAGACTCGTGGCCACTCATTACAATTAGAAGAAAAGAGGTTTAACCTTAAACTACGTAGAGGGTTCTTTACTGTAAGAGCGGCAAGGATGTGGAATTCCCTTCCACAGGCGGTGGTCTCAGCGGGGAGCATTGATAGCTTCAAGAAACTATTAGATAATCACCTGAATGACCGCAACATACAGGGATATGTAATGTAATACTGACACATAATCACACACATAGGTTGGACTTGATGGACGTGTGTCTTTTTTCAACCTCACCTACTATGTAACTATATGTAACTATGTAACTTATGGTCTGCTATGCATTTTGGGGGACCTTTAGAGCGGTTGATCTGCTGTTTTTTCTTTTTTCAAAAATAATTCAGCATTTAAATTTTATTTGCCAGCAATTTATGTATTTATTTTTTGTGAATGTCACTTTTCCTGTAGCACATCCTACAGCAAGATTGAAAAACAAAATTGCAGGCCCTTTGAGTCTGGTATGGATTTTAGGAGGGTACCTCATCCAAAAAAACTAAATAAGAGTTAGACCCCTTTCACACTGGGATGGTTTTAAGGTGCTTTAGCGCCAGAAATAGCCTCTGCAAAGCGCCTGAAAACTGCCTCCCATTCATTCCAGTGTGTCTTTTCACACTGGGGTGGTGCACTCACAGGACGCTCTGAAAAGTCCTACAAGCGGCATCTTTGGGGCAGGTTGGGAGCGCTGTATTTAGTGCTCCCAAAATGCCCTGCCCATGGAATGAATGGAAAGCGCTTTCAAATCGCCTTAAAAGCGTTTTGAAAGCACCCCAAAACTTTTTTTTGGGTTAAAAAGTTCCCCGCTAGTGCCTAAAAAGCAGTGCAAAAGTGCTGCTTAAATAGCGCCACTTAAACAGTGCTGAAGCACCACAAAAATAAGCGCCACTTTAACAATAATGGCCAGTCGCTGCTCGGGCGCTGCAGTGTAAAAGTAGGTCCCCCAGGAAATACATATGACACCTTTTATCTAAGCATGTAGCCTGGCTGGCCAGGAAACAGGGGCCGAGCATCACCCTCTGAACCATACCACACCATATTCCCTTAACCACTTCACCCCAGGACCATTTGGCTGGCCAATAACCAGAGCACTTTTTGCAATTTGGCACTGCGTTGTTTTAACTGACAATTGCGCGGCCGTGAGACATAGCTCCCAAACAAAATTGACGTCCTTTTTTCCCCACAAATAGAGCTTTCTTTTAGTGGTATTTGATCACTTCTGCGTTTTTTATTTTTTTCGCTATAAACAAAAAAAGAGCAACAATTTTGAAAAAAACAATTTTTTTGTACTTTTTGCTATAATAAATATTCCCAAAAAATATATAAAAAAACATTTTTTTTCCACAGTTTAGGCCAATACATATTCTTCTACATATTTTTGGTAAAAAAATTTGCAATAAGCGTTTTTTGATTGGTTTGCGCAAAAGTTATAGCGTCTACACAATAGGATAGTTTTATGGCATTTTTATTATTTTTTTTTTTACTAGTAATGGCGGTGATCAGCGATTTTTATCATGACTGCGACATTATGGCGGACAGATTGGACAATTTTGGTGCTATTTTGGGACCATTTACATTTATACAGCGATCAGCGCGATTAAAAATGCATTGATTACTGTGTAAATGTGACTGGCAGTGAAGGGGTTAACCAGGAGGGGGCACTGAAGGGGTTAAGTGTGTCCTAGGGATGTGTTCTAACTGTAGGGGGGAGGGGCTACGTGTGTCACGACACTGATCACCGCTCCCGATCACAGGGGCTGTGATCAGTGTCCTGTCACTAGGAAGAATGGAGAAATGCTTGTTTACATCTGCACTCCCCCATTCTTCCTCTTCGTGAGACAATCGCGGGTATCCACTCATGGAGTTCGCAGCGGGTGCGCGTGTGCCCACAATGCCGCTTCTTAACCACTTCAATACCAGGCACTTAGACACCTTCCTGCCCAGACCAATTTTCAGCTTTCAGCGCTGTCGCAATTTGAATGACAATTGCGCGGTCATGCTACACTGTACCCAAACATTTTTTTTTATCATTTTGTTCCCACAAATAGAGCTTTTGGTGGTATTTGATCGCCTCTGCGTTTTTTTATTTTTTGCGCAGCAAATAAAAAAAGACCAAAAATTTTGAAGAAAAACAAGTTTTTCTTTGTTTCTGTTAAACATTTTTGTAAATAAGTATGTTTTCTTCTTCAATGACGGGCACTGATATGGCTGCACTGATGGGCACTGATACGGCGGCACTGATGGGCACCGATAAGGTGGCACAATGAGGTGGCACTGATGAGGTGGCACTGACGGGCACTGTTGATGGGCACCGATAAGCGGCACTGATTGGTACTGATAGGTGGCACTGATGGGCACTGATAGGTGGCACTGGTATGCAGCACTGATGGGCACTCATAGGTGGCACCGATGGGCACTCATAGGCAGCACTGATGGGCACTCATAGGTGGCATTGATGGGTACTTATCGGTGGCACTGATGGGTACTTATGGGTGGCACTGATAGGTGGCACAGATGGGCACTGATGGGTAGTGATAGGTGGGCACTGATGGGCACAGATGGGCACTGACAGGTGGCACCGATGGACACTGATTTGTGGCACTGATGCCCCTAAGGGTGGCATTGCTGGGCATCACTGCAATATACTGGTGCCAATCAGGTCCCATTTGTGGGCACTGATTGGCACAGATTGGGCACATGCGGATGGCCATGGGGTACATACCTGGCCATCCACATGTTGCCCCTCTCTCTGGTGGTCCTAGTGGTGTCCCTGGTGGTCCAGTGTGGTCATCTATTGGGGGGCTGCGCTGATAAACAATCAGCGCAGACCCCCCTGTCAGTAGATCCGTCGATCGGCTCTCCTCTACTCGCGTCTGTCAGACGCGAATGAGGAAAAGCCGATCAACGGCTTTTCCTATTGACATCGTGATTGTCAGTAATATGATCCCTTTAGGACCCAGCACAACTCACCTGACACAGCCTTTGCCTCGGAAACCTGGGAAACAACAGTGATTGGCCAGCTCACCTTTAAATCACCTGTGTCAGCATTCAGTCAGTGCTCGTGTTAGAATTTACCTTGTGTTTGATCCAGCTGATAGCTGCTCTGTGTATTTTGTGTATGACCCAGTGGTCTAGTGTGGGCATCTGAGGGGGGCTGCACTGATAAACAAACAGCGCAGACCCCCCTGTCAGGAGAGCCACCAATTGGCTCTCCTCTACTCGTGTCTGTCAGACGCGAGTGAGGAAAAGCCGATTAACGGCTCTTCCTATTGACATCGTGATCAGCCGTGATTGGACACAGCTGATCACGTGGTAAAGAGCCTCCGCCGGAGGCTCTTTACCAAGATCGGTGGAGCGGTGTGTCAGATTGACACACCGCTCCACCGATCACCGTGATGAGCACCCCCGCGGGCGCGCAGCGGCATGTTATCCTGCTGGACGTCATATGACGCCCAGTCAGGATAACTGAACCACCGCCCAGCCCTCATCTGCTATGGGCCGAGTGGGAAGTGGTTAAAGGGCAATGTACATGTACGTTAAAATGCCTGTACATGCCATTCTGCCGATGTATACATAGTGATGTGCTAAGGTCCCTTCTGGCAAAGCACCATGTTCCCATGTTGATGAGAACAAGGGCCTCTTCACCACAGCCCTGGTCATTGGTTGGGGGTCTGTAGGTGGGGGCTTATTAGAACCCGGAAGCCTCCTTTAATAATAAGAGACCTCCAGATACTGTTACCCCTGTGTGAATGACTATAGGGCACAAAATAGCCCTACTCTTTCACACAAAAAAGTTACCAGAGCATTTGACAAATGACAAAAAATGTCACTCATTGTAAATCATGATGCCCACCACCTAGAACTTGCCGGAAGAAAAAACCCAATGTTCTTCTGCTCACTACCTATCCCTTCAAAACTCTCCAAGCTGTCATCAGCTTTGTAAGAAAAGGGGCTAGGAAAGTAGTGACATAATTGCCAAAATTTGGCTATGATATAACCCAATCTATTCCTCACCAATTTTCTTATTGGCAGGGAATTTCCAGTTAGGTAAGTGAATGGGTCGAGTGACATCAATGGTTGGTAAGGAAGTGGAGGGTGCAAGCAGCCGCTGCTTTCTTGACAACCATTGACAGCTGTAAGCTGTCATGTTCATCCCCACCAAGCACCCTAAATGTTCAGGCACCTAAATTTCATACGGTGTAGGGTTCAGCCTCCTGTCTATGGTAATGGGGGGCAAGAGCTTCCATGAGGTAATACAGTAAATCCCATTGCTATTGTTCTTCCTTGTGATAAGCAGAGCCAGAACATTGAAATAAACTTTGTTGGTTTTCTGAGTTGAGCAGGCAAGGTTTCTTGCCCCGTACACACAAGCAGAATTTCTGTCGGAAAAATCTTGGATGGTTTTTCCGATGGAATTCCACTCAAGCTTGGCTTGCATACACACAGTCACACAAAAGTCCTCTGAACTTTCAACCGTCAAGAACGCGGTGACGTACAACACTACAACGAGCCAAGAAAATGAAGTGAAATGCTTCTGAGCATGAGTCGAATTGTTTCCGAGCATGCGTAGGAATTTTGCGCGTCAGAATTGCTACATACGATCGGAATTTCCAATCGGAACTCTTTCCATCGGAAAAATAGAGAACCTGCTCTCATTTTTTTGCTGGCGGAAATTCCACCAGCAAAAGTCCAATGGAGCATACACACGGTCGGAATTTCTGACCAAAAGCTCACATCGGACTTTTGCTGGCGGAATTTCCGATCGTGTGTATGGGGCATTAAAGTTGTACAAGTTGGTCAGATTGTGTTTACTTATCTTATTGCACTCTAATGTCTATGGGCAGTCTAAGGGTCAGGCCTGATTTGACTAAAACAATAGACTAACTAAATAAAGCAGGGAATGTTAATTTGTTTTCTAATATATGGATGACTAGATGAAAAAGTACAACTCTGGATATGAAATATGATGTTAGAAATATGGGACAGCAAACACTTGTAGCGCTGACAACTTTTGTTTCTGGTCATATGTGTGTTGTAAATGTAAAAAGTTGATATAGCACCATCTAGTGGCCAACTATAGAGATACAATGTTTTTTTTCATCATTTTGAGAAGTGACATGGAAGTTATTGATTGTTTACTTCTGGACATTAACTATGACCTACACACAATGCTCATGGACCAGAGGAGAATAGGATATAAAAGAGCTGGGAGCAGCCATCTTAGGTCTCTTGTTCCTGGGACGCGTGGCCTGCCAGCAGAACTCTGTGGGTGTGTGTGTCCCACAGGGTTGGGGCCTACTTTGTGAAGGAGCGGAGCAGCAGCAAGAATCCTGCTATTGATCACAGTGTGCTGGAGTAGCAGAAGTGATTGCTCCGGAGACCCGTGGAGGAGATAACCGAGGACTCCTGGTCGTTAGTAAGCAGAGCGGCGTGACAGCGTGGCTGTGGCTCCATATGGACTGAGAACTACTGAAACGGAGACATCCATCTGTTCGGGTCCCGTGTGGTGAGAGGGCTAACGCCCAGAAGTTTGTTTAACATTACACACATTTACAGCTGTTACAGAGTGTTGCTGAGACTGATAGTCCCACGGAACAATTTAGTTGGGAAGCATTACATTTACACAGACTTCAATATCCAGGAACTGATACTAGATGTCTTTCTTCTTTAAGTAAGAACACTTAATCAATTTGCTGGATTATAATTGCCTTTGTGTATCACCTTACACTGCGCAACACTCCAGAAGAACTCTCTGTGGATTACAAATACTGATTTATAGCTAGCGAAGATTGAAGACGTCAGGACTATCTCTTCTATTGCAGGGCCCTGCATCTAGTTATAAAGGATAGTGACTTTACGGTTTAAAGCAGGGGGAGCTCCCTGATATATATATATATATATATATATATATATATATATATATATATATATATATGTTGTGGGATATTCACATTTTTGTGTCTTTGAGCTTGCTACAGTGTGCTGGAGGTGGGAAGGTGTCCAAAGATAAGACGATCTCACTTTCAACACTAGTCCCACCTGGAGACACATCAATAAGGGGACTTTTCAGGAAGGTTCTGCGTGTATATACTGCGTGTATATATATTTAGATATATCTGTGTATGTGTACAAAGACTGTCATAACTATTTACTATACTGTCGCACTACGTTGGTGTGATAGTGTAGCCACTGTAATAACTTTTATATATCATTTAAGTAAAAAGAAGTTATTTTGATTATTACAGAAGTTTACGTGCAGTGTTGTTTTTATCCTGCAGGTGGAGTTACAAGCACCCAGATATATATATATATATATATATATATATATATATATATATATATATATATATATATATATATATATTTGTGTATATTGTGAGCTAAAGTTGGTATTAGTGTCACTACAACACTGCACTACAGTTGTGTCAAGGGAATTGAACAAATTAAGAGGGGTGAAGAGATCAGAGGACAGGCCCGATCTAAATTAGCAGCTCCACCAAAAGTTATTGCTACACACGTATAAATCTAAATGTCACTTAAGAAGTACTTTTAAGTATAACAGTTACAATAACTAAAAATGTACATTATGGATTTCTTTAATGATTGGAGTGTTTCCCAGTATTTCCCTGAAGCACTGTTATGTATCATCTTTTGCAGGATTTATCACAGCTATATTTTAGGAGCTAAAATTTAAAACATTATGTGGTGAGATATATCTATGAGGCATATTTTCTTATGAACTTTTTATATTTTCCTCAATCCTATTTCAATCAAAACCTTGTCTGAAATTTTTTTTTATATTGCTATATTTTTAATATTTGCTGAATCATATCATATTTTCATAGTAATGTTTCAAATGTCTTTGACATGTATGTGGGCCCTCTAGTGGCTATATGCATTGCAGGAAGTCTTATATGAATCTTTGATGAAAAAAAAATGTGACAATATCAGTTACAGGATAAAGTAAACCACCTGCATTGCTTAGTTTCTCATACCACATGCAGACGCAGTCAAAAAGTTTTTGTTTTTTACATTGACAATACTACTTTAAATGAATGCTCATACATCTTATACAAGTTTGCAGTTATGAATGTACAGTGTGGATGTTTTATCTTCATACTATGAACACTCTTGTCTTTGTGAAGCATGCTAATGCCATTCTTTGGAAGATTAATGACAGGGATGTTAGGACAGCAAAGTGTGATGGACTGTATGTCATAGGCCATTTCTATTTCACCCAGGCGCCCAAGGTCTATTATTAATACCTAGTCTAATAAAAGTAAAGGTGGTGTACTAAGATGCCAAACTAGATTTCAACGAAGAGGATCAGTTTTGATTAGGACTGTACAATAGGATTACTTTTGTCCATAAAAAAATAGCAACATGCCCTGTTTGATTTATGTGTGGGTTTAGACTATAAAATAGTAGTCTAAAATACTATAAAATAAGTCTTTCATATTAAAAAAAAGTTTTCAGTAAAGAAATTTTTATTCAGATTTTCCATTCTAACATATGGCACCTTTAAAGTCCCATTTGTTTTTATGTTTTCCTTTCTACGTTATAAAATGGTAGTCTATTGTAATTATTTTTTTTAGCAAAAAAGAGTATTTTAGTAAAAAAATGAAATAAAAAAATAAATAAAGCGAAACTCCAGCACCTTCACCCTTCCTGATAGCATCATAATAATCTTATTTTTATGTATCAGATGAAAAAGACTTTTAAAGCAATTGTAAAGTCTTATTCTTTTTTTTTTAAATAACAAACATCTCAAACTTACCTGCTCTGTGCAGTTGGTTTTGCACAGAGCAGCCCCGGTCCTCTTGTTCTCGGGCCCTTCCCTCCTATCGAGTGCCTATCGAATGTCCTGAATGGCTGAGGGACTTGTGGACATCGCTGGAGAGAGAAGAGGCTCAGGTAAGTAATTAGGGGAGTGCTCAGGAGGCTGCTACACACAGACATTTTTTTATCCTAATGCATAGAATGCATTAAGATAAAAAACCTTCTGCCTTTACAACTCCTTTAACTGGGTTGCAGTTACATTTATAAATGGACTATATATTTTTTCACTAAATAGGTCAGTAAGTGAATCACTTTAGACAGGCTATTATTATTATTATTATTATTATTATTATTATTATTATTATTATTTAATGAGTAAATATGGCCCTTCACTTTCTAGTGGGCAGCCCAGGATGAGCAGTATACTCTATGCTTTGGGATATTATTACACACTTGCTTCAAAAATGCTTTTACATGAAACAATTTTTGGTTCACATGAGATTGGATTTATACAAATGATGCACACTCAAAATGACTGTAAATATATGCTTTTCACATACATATAATCCATTTTTGTGATGAAGCAGCAATATAAAATATTGAGATTTATTTAAGGCATTAGCAAAAGGGTTTATGTGGGATGTGTTGGGCTTATTTACATGAAAAGAAAGGTGACATCATCTCTGATAAAGTTTCTCTGTGGGGTTGAACATTTCCTATTTAAAATATCCCATTACTGAGGTCGTTTACACTAGGAACGATCGTCCGAAACACAATGAAATTCTGATTCCCGTAGCTAGAAAAGCACTCAGAAATGAAACTCTTTATTAAACAGTTCTCCAGTGAGAACAATGACTTTAAGTAGGTCTATGAGTTAAGGAGGAGCTAATTCCTAAAGCAGCGTGGGCTTTGTTTATTGGGAAATAGCTGCCTGTTCAACTCTTATTACTGCTGGTTGCTTGAGAAACCAAGCAGAGAAAAATACTGGTAGTTAAAGCCTAGCAGTACCCAGGACAGTGCTAATAAAGTGTAACAAAAACTGCCATAGTTTCTTAAAAAAGCAAGTTCCTAAGGCATACAGAATACAAAGCTCGGCAAACGGAAAAAAAGATTTATTCTCCATTCATTATGCCTTGAAATTGGTTTTGTGTGATCACAAATGCTTTATTAAAACAGGCACACCGGATACTTTAATACAGTTCTATTAATAATGTGTTGCTTAGTTTCCAACTGTGTCTGTTTAATAAAGTACACTTCTCTGCTCAGTGGTGATTATCAATAATAGTTAATGAAACTTTTAGAATGGGCTTTATATTCTTTAGTGTTTTCTGTAAATATATATTGCTCAGTAGACATAAGGGAATTCTCTTCAAATATTGCAGTATATTACTAGTTCTCATGGTGGATCAGGAAATCTCTTAAGCACCCATATAACACCAGCTTTAGACACTGAAATGTTACAAATCTTTTTGTGTTACTTTAGCCTTTTCAGGCAGAAAGAAGTTTTCAGTGGTAATCTTTGTTTCCCATGTGAAAAAGTCAAACTGACTTAAAGGCCAGCTCAATTCTAAAACATTGTTTTAGTTGTATCACATTCTGATGTTTTACATCTCTTTAGGACCCCAAAATAATATATACACATCAGATTTCTCAATTCATCCCAAATACAGTGGCCATTACAAAACCAAATGATGGTACACACGATCACCCCAAAATCTCTGTTAGAAAATGGAAGAAAAATGTAAATGCCGTACAATCATTTAATATAGCACAAAAATCCAGGGTCTTCAATAACAAATACCCTAGGTAAAGTTGTCCCCTAAATCAGAGTGGTAATCTTAAGTACTACCATATAAAAAAACGTTGGCTTTTTCTTACCCTTTTTTATTCTTTGCCTTAAAGCCTGTGTCTTGGCTGCCATTCTTCTTCGGTTGGCGACCATGTCTATTGATTTGCTTCCATACCATAAACAGGGGCACTCTCAAGCACACCTTTTACCTCTCCAAGCAGAGAATATGAGTTTGGAGACAGTGGTGGTGTTTTGTTTTTTTTTAAAGAGTTTTTAGTGAGATATAAAAGCCAAAAATATTGACAAAAAAAATTTGTAAGGACATTTTACAGAATATTTTTTTTGAGCAAGGTAACAATCTAGGGGTTGTAGACATACATACCAGGGTGGGATAACTAAAGGAGATATACATAACACAACCGGACAATAGTTATCATCAAAAGAAGATACCTGGATGGATCTGCTTACATTATCTGTTTACAGTAAACCCCTAGGTTTTCAGGATGAAGCAAAGGGGAACAATGAGGAGGTGGGAGAATTGGTTGGAGTGGAGTAAAAGGGGAGGGAGGTATAATAGGTAATGCAACTTCGTCCTTAAAGTAAGAAGAGAGGGGGGGCACCATGACCGAAGTGGGGGCAGTTTGAGGTGGGTTTCTTCACACTTTTGGTAGAGATAGATGGAGCTGTCGGGTAGATAGCCTATGGATAGACTTGTGTTGCAGGCCGTATCTGGATGGAGCTAAAGACCACTGGTTGTGGGTTTTCCATTGGGGGGTCCAAGTTCCCCTGGATTTGAAGGTAGAGTTCTGTAGTATGAGAACGTATATTAATTGAGGTTAGCTAGTTCTTCTGGAGAGAGTGCTGAAAGCATGAAGGTTTGCCACCTGGAAAAGAAGCAAGAACTGTATTTTTCATGTTTGAAGTCGGTGTTGAGTCGGTCCTTAAATAGTAGGAGAAGGAGCTCTCGTTTGATTTGAGCGGTAGTAGGAGAATGTGATGAAGTCCAGTGTTTCAATATGGTCCTCCATGCAAGTAGGAGACAGATCAAAGACCAGTCTTTGTGAGAGGGGGGTTCATTGGAGGTGGTGGTGTTTTAAAAAGGAGAGCATATCCACCTTCAAAGTATATTTTATTTTGGAAAGTGAATTTTTACTTATCTTAGTGATCAAAGTGAACCAATGAAGTGAAAATTCTCTTTGCAAGCAATACCCAAACTTGCACAAAGGAAGGATTTTGAGTGCCCATAACTGGATGATTAAAGTCAGCATAATTTTGCCTCAATCAAGTGTATAAGCTAAGTGAAATTTAAATGTATGAGTTTTTCAATCCCCCTGCAAGAGTAGAAACTTGGCATGCTACCTATTATCTAGGGCACTGCATGTACGAGTAGGGGAACATATAAATAATATTAAAAAAATGCCTTAAAACAGTATGTCCAGACATTTCAGAATGTGTCACCATCATGACCACATAGGTTTGAAATTATGGGTGATTAAAAAAGTCTCTAGACATTGGAGAGGGGGTAATTACATTTACCAGTTAAGTCGCCGTGAATCATTCTGAATTTATGAAACAAAGAGTATGACTCCTGCTGGCTTGAATGTATACTTTGATCTTAATTGATTTTTTTTCGGATAGGTAATTTTTTATGTTTTTATGTTTTATCTATGGTGTTTTATGTATATTGATTGTTTTTGGATCACAAAGATGGCTGTGGAGTGACGTTAATTTTTATAAAATATTTTAATAGATTAATTCCTCATTTGCAGTTTTGGCTTTGTAAACGGGGTACCCCTTTCAATTTCAGAACATTTGGCATGCATTAATAACTGTGAGATTGCTGCATGTTTATTTGTTACATACAAATTAAATTATATCCCTTCTTGCATGAGAACAATAGGAATGACTTTTATGATTAAGAAGTCTTTGATGTCTTTTGTTATTGTTGATTGTATCAGTCTCCGTGTTGCCTGTAATCAGGCAGGACATGTGATGCGACTCTGTCCAGGAAGACTGAGCCAATTAGCATCATGTTGCCATGGTATTCAGTATTTAAATGCGGCACATCAACGTGACTATGACCCAGCTGATGAAGTCCCGCCCACGGATGTAACGCGTACAGGGAGAGGCGTCATGCCTGCACTTGGTTTAAGTGCTTTGTTTGTGTAGCACTGACCCCCGAAGGAGCTGCTGATTTATTTGGGCCTGTACTCTGCTTTGTTTCCCCTTTGAATATCTCAGTCCCCCTGACACAGCTGTGGTGTGATAGTGTGCAGTCAAAACGAAATCATTTTGGCAAGTTCACAATACTCAATATAATATACCTGTCTGTAGTTACCTTACCCTCCTCTTGGCTGGTGATGAAGAGGAAAACAACACTCACACAGTTATACTTGAATAATAACCTTATTTACTGTAATTTGTTTTAAAAGGTAAACACTACAATGGTTGTACTGTCAGACCAACATAGTCTGACAGTCAACTGAACTTTATATTACAGTGATACAATACAGGTATAAAATGTCTGAAATAATATATGAGTGGTGTAGCAAAGTAAACAGGATAACCGTCAGAGTGAATTTCTCTTACTATGAGCACTATCCTATTTCCTGCACGCTTTAATACTATACTAAATCACAGACTAACTTGATAAAGTGTAGTACAACAATTAGAGAGCTCCCTCACTTAGTATCACACTACCCCAATATAGTAAAGGGACACAAGGCCTTGTATTTTACTAAGCAGTCCTTCTTTTCTTCTGCTAGCAAAACAGAGTAGATTTGTAATCCAAAGGGTTAATGGCTCCTGATCAAAGTAGACTGAAATATGAAAGCAAAGTTCCGGTGCAGCCGCACTATAACTAACTTTGATGCCAAGGACTCAGTACTAAATCCTCTTGACTGTGTGTGTGGCACTATGGGTCCCAGCAACTTTGTCTTGTGTAGACGGATGTATGAAAGTGTACTAAGAAACTTTTGGGCAACAGCCCTCTCACCCAACCAGGACAGTGTTGTCAGAAGACTCAGTTTCTGATTTACAGGGTTCTGTCTCTACAGTATCTCAGTTCATTCGTTGTGGCCACGCCGCCACGCTGGACCGGGAGTCCTCGGTTACCTCCTTCAAGGGTCTCTGGAATGATCACACTGCTGCTCCAGCACGCTGTGATGTAAGGCCCTAATCAAAGACTGCTCACAGACGACCGGGAGTCCTCGGTTACCTCCTTCAAGGGTCTCTGGAACAATCACACTGCTGCTTCAGCATGCTGTGATCTAAGGCAGGATCGCTGGCTGCTGTTCCGCTCCGCACAGGGTAGGCCGCAACTCTGTGGGACACACCCACAGAGCCCTGCTGGCAGGCCATGCGTCTCAAGAACAAGAGCCCTAAGATGGCCGCTCCCAGCCTTTTTATAGGCTTCCCACAATGCAGTTCAGTTCCCTGAGGTTTGTGGGAGTTACTGAGCATCGTGGGTAGGTCAAGTGTAAATATGTAAATGTAAACAAACAGAGCACTTCCATGTCAACTTGAATAATAAAATAAATAAAGATGAAGTCCTTTTATATTTTGGCCGCTAGATGGCGCTAGATGATAAGCTATAACGCTTAAGTTACATCAAAAATGTGTCCCCCTACATTTGTAAGTAGGATTTTAACTTTTTTGGCAATAAATCTGTTCAAATGGATCGCACTAGATTCTTCCTTTATTATTCATACATGTCCTGAGGAGAGATTGTTTATGATAACATCATCAGATCACTAGATGTCTGTACCCCATGGTGTGGGAAATTGCTGAGTGACCTTTTCAGGTTGAATCAATGAGGTGAGAGGCTAGAGCTGTCTGTGGTGAATGGGCTGTACTCACCATATCATATATACTGATAACAGAGGAATAAAGCAGCAGACAGAAATGAGAGTGCTCTTAATTGAGACAAGTACACATTATAGAGGGATATGCTTTGTTCATAGTTCATGTCTGAGGTTTGCAACCATTTTAATTGTCTGACACTACCCCTGGCCCTACCTATACTATGGCTTTGAATGAATGTTGATTCAAATACCCCACTGACAAGGTGTACATGAGTTTTTATTAAGATGAAAGTGAAATTTTTAATATGTATTCTGTTCAATATATTTTCTCCAATTGCACAACTCCCACAGAGCATCAACTACCATATAAGGGCCTCTTGCACATGATACTCCTGTTTGAGCATCTATTTTTTCAGGCATTTTTTCTTAGTATGTATTTGCACGTATTTTTGCGCATATGCGTTCACGCAATTTCATGCATTTTTTGCGCATTTTCGCGCGCATGCACAAAACTTATTCTCATGTTCACCAAGAGTTAATGGCGGTTGCGCACAAATGCATTTGCATGCATGAAGCGTAAATTACTGACCAAAAATGCAAATTTTTCTTTCTTTTTTTTTCATGAAGAATACACAACTCTTGTTTACGTGCCTGTGTGCATAGGCACATTACAATTAATGGGCTGTATTTTAGCTCAGTAAAAAAATAAGCTGTACTGAGCTTTTTCAAGCTGCAAAGGCCTTAGAAATTGAAATATAACATTTAGAAATCAACATACTAGAAAAGGTAAGTAATTGAACTTGAATTGTTGAACTGGATTCTAAAAGTAGAGTCATGTGAAAACTTAAGTACAGCCAATGGAAATTGTTGACAGTTTTGATCATATTTGAACTAACACAGGATCTTTATTGAAATGGTGCCTACAGATAAGAGTGATATACTTGCAGCAAATGTAAAACAAAGTACAATGTTCGTTTTCAATCATTTATTTAACAAACTAGTCAATAGATGTAACGGTGTACTATGGCCACACAATCTGGTATTTCCCCCGTTAGCAGAAATGACTTATTTAGGTGTTTTGCATAGCTGCTCAGCAATCTCTGACATCGACTTGGTGAAATTCTTGACCCCTCCTCCAAACAACATTGCTTCATTTGCAAGATGTTTCCTTGCATGGACTGCCTGTTCCAAATCCTCTCACAACATTTCAAGATAAAAAGCCAAATTAGAACTCTTACTAGTCAGCCCATAATCCACCACCTCTTCTCTATAAGCCATATCTTGGTGGATTTTTTTGTCTGCTTTAGATCATTATCATGTGAAAAGATCCAGATTTCTGTTTCAAGTTCAGCTTTTGATTTGCAAGACTTGTAATATCTCATCAAATTAAGAGGTATATTATCTCTGTTTGATTTTAGGCCTAGTACATGAGTATTTTTTTCCATTCAAGCAAGCAGGTCTGAATAAAAAAAGACAGCTCAGGAGGAGCCGCTGTACTAACTATCCAATGTTAGTACAGCGACCTCCCCTGTTGTGCTATTGTGTTCTGACAGGGGGATGACCCCCTACCAGAACACTCTGGTCAGCGCTTTCAGTCATTGGCTGAGAGTGCTGATTAGGAGCCGATCGGCAGACCTTTTTCAATCATACCCCATCGACAGAAGCCACCCGACATTCAGCCCACTGTACTAAGCTTAAGGTAAATAAGGAGTGAAGCTAATAGGGATCATCAATGTCATGCAGTAGAACTTAGCCCTACTGGTGTACATTTGGAACTAAACAAATGTACGCCCCATAAAAATGTCTTCAGCTCCATTTCTCCATTTCTCTGCACAATTTGGGGTATCCCGTGCAGTGCAGTAATTAAGTAAAATAAAATTTGGCTTTTTTTTATGTTTTTGCCAAAAAATTAGCCATGCTATATGATACTTTTTGGAGCTCTTTAGCAAAAAATCAACATTCAGATTATAATATTTAGTAAATGTTTGAAAATCATGAAAAGCCCAAAGCTGTAGTGAGATTAACATTAGATAAATTGTGTGGCTATTATGTGAGCAAGCAGATAGAATGGACATAATAATATTGTTGTACGTAGTGATCAGTTTTATGGTTATAGTACATTATAGTTTAGTAGCAAACTGACCATTCTCCCTCAAGGCTTAATATTTAGATGATACATTTTTGTTTAGGGATAGGCAAAATAAGCACAGGGCACCGTAGAAGAAAAATTATGATTTTTATCTCCTCTAAAACATGGTTTTAAATTCTGTTCTGAACCGCATAGGAATTAATTAGAAGCATAAAGTTCGCTAGCTGGTTTTAAATGGTTCATAATGCTTGAAAAAAGCAAAGTTGTAATCTATTAAAAAGTTCGATTTTTACATTTTTTAGTTATTTAGCTGTTCTATGTTTTTTCCGGAAGATTTAACAAAATGTACTAAATATATTACCAGTGGTAGAAATGTGAGACATTAAATTAATCCCAAAGGGGGTAAAACTCAAACATGAACAGATAACCAGTATTTCTAGAATACAACCTGGGGCTGATTTACTAAATTAATAGAGCCTGTTTGATTTTCACAATGAAAGTTCCCTTTGCAAGGTATATTACTAAACTATAATACAAGTGTGCTGCGCCACTAATCTCAAAATTATAAATGTGCTATACCATGTAAAACAACAAGTGCTGACTTGATAATAATAATGTCCTTCATCTATATCAAGTGTTAAAGAATACATCAGTTCATATTAATTACAGTTCATCAAAAGTACATAACTGTGAAATTTAAATCCAAAAAATCTTCGTAAAATTCTAAACCACTTCTTCCCGACCTTATATGATATACAACACATGTAAAATCACATCCAGCTTGGTTCTCTCTAGTCAATGTCTTGTACCAGGGTCCTCCGTGAACCTGTAGTGTGGCCTCCCACTCACTAGGGTGCTCATATCCTGTTCGGTATTCCTCCAGGATAATAGGGTTCTGGTCTCTTCATAGAGCATCTTACCCATGCAATACATGGTTAATACCATGCCAAAATACCATGCCATACCATGTTAAAATAGAGAGGATGCACCCAATAGTGTAATATTGTAAAAGGAATGCATTATTGTAATTAAAATGACTGCTTCCATGAATAAAAATACTACATGCATTCACATGGGTACCATTCTTCCTGGTTTGATGTCATTTCTGGTCTGTGATCCCTCATGCTCCGCCCTACACGTTACACCATGCACCACATGGCTTCCTCAGGGAAAACCCATACAAAGGTATATATCCACTTTGAAAAAAGTAAGTGAATTCAGTGAAGATTTGTTTACTTTAAATACCCATTTAGGCCTCATGCACACTGGGCATGTTTACAGCTGCTGTTTTTGGCATCAGATTTTTTGAACTGCTTCTAAACTCCCCTGCATGTTATCCTATGTGTTGATGCACACAAAGGCTTTAATCTGCATTTTTTGGCAGCAGAGTTTAGTAGCAGAAAATAAAAACCTCTGCCAGTGCGTTCTGGAGCAGCAGCATTTTGGCAGGAAAAAATGCTGACAGCTCCTAAACTTTAGAAAACTCTGCAAAACGCCGGTGTCCAGAGTTTAGCAGAGTTTTTCCTTTTTTGCGGAGGCCACCGGCATCCTGAACCACTTTAGCCCCGGAAGATTTTACCTCCTTCCTGACCAAACCTTTAACAATTTGGCACTGCATCGCTTTAACTGACAATTGTGCGGTCATGCAAAGCTGTACCCAAACGAAATTTGCGTCCTTTTTTTCCCACAAATAGAGCTTACTTTTGGTGGTATTTGATCAACTCTGCAGTTTTTATTTTTTGCGCTATAAACAAAAAAAGAGAGCAAATTTTGACAAAAAAAATATTGTTTACTTTTTGCTATAATAAATATCCCCCAATTTAAAAAGAAAAAACAAATTTCTTCATCAGTTCAGGCCAATATATATTTTTCTACATATTTTTGGTAAAAAATGGTGGTGATCTGCGTCACTTTTGACACATTTTTGGACCATTGACATTTATTCAGCGATCAGTGCTATAAATACGCACTGATTACTGTGTAAATGTCACTGGAAGGGAAGGGGTTAACACTAGGGGGCAATAAAAGGGTTAAATGTGTGTTCCCTAGTGTTCTAACTGTATGGGGATAGGACTGACTGGGGGAGTAGGCATATCCTTGTTCCTACTTAGTAGGAACAAATGATATGTATCTTCTCCCCTGACAGAACAGGGATTTGTGAGTTTACACACACAAATCCCCATGGTGGCTCTTATGCACGCGATTGTGCATGGCCGGCAGCGATCACAGCTGCCAGCCATGCAAATGCAGCAGGCACGCTCACCCTCTGGCGGCTCTTAAAGGTAAAGCCATACCTGTACAGGGTTTTGCCCAGGAGAGCCATTCTGCAGCAGTATATCTATGTGAGCTGATCGGGAACTGGTTAACAACCAGTGAATAGCTGGTTGTTAAGGAGTGGGCTGTGAAGCCAGCCACTATGTCCTTAACCACTTGCCGACCGCCTTACGCAGATATACTGCGGCAGAATGGCACGGGCAGGCAAAGTAACGTATCGGTACGTTACTTGCCTCTCGCTGGCGGGGGGTCCGATTAGACCCCCCCGGTGCCCGAGGCAGTCGGCATCTTTCCCCGAGCGATCAGAGGTGAGGGGGAGGCCATCCATTTGTGGCCACCCCTCGCGATCGCTCCCAGCCAATGACATTCTTCCTCTGCCTCTGAAATGTAAACAGCGGCAGAGGAAGTGATGTCATCTCTCCTCGAGTCGGTCTTTTCTGTTCCTGCGCCGAGGAGAGAAGACATCAAGTAAGTGCACCAAACACCACACTAACAGTAGAACACTCTAGGCACACATTTAACCACCCATCACCCCCCAATCACCCCCAGATCACCCCCCTGTACCCCCCTGTCACAGTGACACCAATAGCAGTTTTTTTTTTCTGATTATTGCATTGGTGTCAGTTTGTGTCAATTATAAGTGGTATGGCAGTTAGAGTTAGCCCCCTTTAGGTCTAGGATACCCCCCTAACCCCCCCTAATAAAGGTTAACCCCTTGATCACCCCCCCATCACCAGTGTCACTAAGCGATCGTTTTTCTGATCGCTGTATTAGTGTCACTGGTGACGCTAGTTAGGGAGGTAAGTACATAGGTTTGCCGTCAGCTTTTTATAGCGTCAGGGACCCCCATATATTACCTAATAAAGGTTTTAACCCCCTGTTTGCCCCCTAGTTAACCCTTTCACCAGTGATCACCGTATAAGTGTTACGGGTGACGCTGGTTAATTAGTTTATTTTTTATAGATTCAGGGCACCCGCCGTTTATTACCTAATAAAGGTTTAACCCCCTGATTGCCTGGCGGTGATATAAATTAGGTTTTAGGGTCAGATAGGGTCTGCATCGCCCCAGGCAGCGTCAGGTTAGCACCAGTACCGCTAACACCCACGCACACAGCATACACCTCCCTTAGTGGTATAGTATCTGAACGGATCAATATCTGATCCGATCAGATCTATACTAGCGTCCCCAGCAGTTTAGGGTTCCCAAAAACACAGTGTTAGCGGGATCAGCCCAGATACCTGCTAGCACCTACGTTTTGCCCCTCAGCCCAGCCCTGCCCAGCCCACCCAAGTGCAGTTTCGATCGATCACTGTCACTTACAAAACAATAAACACACATAACTGCAGCGTTCGCAGTGTCAGGCCTGATCCCTGTGATCGCTAACAGTTTTTTTGGTAGCGTTTTGATACAGTCGCTAACAGTCAGGAGCTTTTTTACCTGTGAGTTTCACTAGTGTACCACTAAATTTAGAGCCCAAAATGGCAAATCAAAGGTACACTAGTGAAGAGGCCTACACGTTTCTGAGCATGACAGATAGCGAAGAGGAAGTCACTCATCTGTCAGATTCAGGCTCAGAATATGATCCTGTAGAGGACAGCGGCTCCATGACAGATAGCACTGACGACGGAGTTGTGGTCCCTGCCAAGGTCAGGCGTACCAGACCCTGATCTTCTTCTGCTGTTATTGAGGTGCTCATATGGAGCAGAGCAGTACTAGCGCCGCTATTCCTTCTGGTGAACTGGCAAGCACCAGCGGCCCAGTACACCCTGGTTGTACATCCAGCACTGCAGTAACACTTGGTGACGTGGCGAGTCCCATAAGTGCAGTTCAAGCTGGTGAGGTGGCAAGCACAAGTAGTGTCCCGCTGCCACCAAGAAGACGAATACAGGCCAGTCGTGCCCATAGTGCCCTTCCTGCTGCATTCGCCAATCCTAATTGGGAACCCACCACTTCTGCAGCACCCATACTTCCCCCATTCACTGGCCAACCCGGCATTAAGGTGGAAACAGTTGATTTTACCATTTTTATTCGCTGTTTTTCACCGAAGATCTCTATAGATCTATTGTGGACCAAAGTAATTTGTACGCTGGTCAACACATTGCCACTATTCCCCAGTCCTCCCTTGCCAGAGATTGGAAACCAATTACGGTTTCTGAATTTAAGATCTTTCTGGGCCTTTCCCTCAACATGGGCAAAAAAGAGTGAGTTGCGGTCATATTGGTCCACTGACCCAATTCACCATATGCCCTTGTTCTCTGCCTCCATGACCAGGGCACGATACGAGCAGATTTTGCAGTTCATGCACTTCAATAACAATGAACTCTGTTGTCCTTGTGGAGACCCTGGATACGATCGGCTCTACAAAATTCGGCCCCTCGTAAACCACTTCAACCAACATTTTGCAGACTTGTTTACTCCCCATCAAGTTGTCTGCGTTGATGAGTCCCTGATTAAGTTTTCTTTCCGCTTGTCATTCAAACAGTACCTTCCCAGCAAACATGCCAGATACAGGGTCAAGATGTATAAGCTCTGTGACAGGGCCACAGGCTATACATGTAGTTTTATGGTTTACGAGGGCAAAGATAGTCAAATAGAGCCACCAAACTGCCCTGACTACATAGGAAGTGCTGGCAAGATTGTGTGGGACTTGGTGTCACCCTTATTCAGAAACGGGGTACCACTTGTACGTGGACAATTATTACACGAGCGTGCCATTTTTTTAGTCACCTTTTTAATCATCAGATTGGAGCATGTGGCACTGTGCGACCTAATCGCCGGGGCTTTCCCCAGCGGCTTGTAGATTCCTATCTTGGGCTGGGGGAGAGAGCCTGCTTCAAGTGTAATAATTTGCTCACTATGAAGTGGAGGGATAATAAGAATGTTTTCATTCTTACCTCCCTTCATGCAGACACAACGGTCCAAATTCCTACGGCGACTGGTGTTGTGGAGAAACCCCTCTGTGTCCACGAATATAACCTTAACATGGGAGGGTTGGACCTCAACGGCCAGTTGTTGGCGCCGTACCTAGTTGCCCGTAAGGCCAGACGCTGGTACAAAAAAGTGTCTGCTTATTTATTTCAATTGGCTTTGCTGAACGCTCATGTGCTATACAGAGCTTCAGGACGGACTGGATCCTTCCTTAAATTCCAGGAAGAGATCGTCAGAGCCCTTCTGTTTCCAGACGGTGCTCCACCTCACCTTCCCCTACCAAATGCAGTAAGCCGGCTGCATGAGAGGCATTTTCCGTATGTCCTCCTGAGTACCCCTACCCAACGAGCCCCCCAAAGAAGATGTCGTGTCTGCAGCAAGTGCGGATATAGGTGTGACACCTGCTATTATTGTCCCTCCTGTCCTGACAATCCTGGTCTTTGCATTGGTGAATGTTTTGAACGCTACCATTCACTAGTTGAGTATTAGCGTAGGGTACAGCACTGCACAGACTAGGCACACTAACACAGGGTCTCCCAAGATGCCATCGCATTTTGAGAGACCCGAACCTGGTACCAGTTACAAAAGTTATAGTTACAAAAAAAGTGTAAAAAAAAAGTAAAAAAAATAAAAACACAAAAAAAAATATAAAATAAAAAAAACAAAAATAGTTGTCGTTTTATTGTTCTCTCTCTCTCTATTCTCTCTTTATTGTTCTGCTCTTTTTTACTGTATTCTATTCTGCAATGTTTTATTGTTATTATGTTTTACCATGTTTACTTTTCAGATATGCAATTTTTTTATACTTTACTGTTTACTGTGTTTTATTGTTAACTATTTTTTTGTTTTCAGGTACGTAATTCAGCTGCAGCGCAGATTTATTTATCTTGACAGCAACACCATTTGCTCCCACAATACATAAAGCCGTGACTCCAGTGCTGTCAGAGGTGATTTCACCACCACAGTTACATACTTCAGCATATATGGCGAAGCATGGGGGCAGCAGAGGGCGGAGGAGCGACTTGCTGCTACCTTATGCGGAAGGATGCCCCATGCTTCGGCATATGTATATTTTAGGCACAGGTTGCGTTAAATGTTTTATTTTTTACTATTTTTTTTGTATTTGCTTTGCAGGTATGGTAAGTCTAATGCCCCGTACACACGGTCGGACGTTGATTGGACATTCCGGCAACAAAATCCTAGGATTTTTTCCGACGGATGTTGGCTCAAACTTGTTTTGCGTACACACGGTCGCACAAAGTTGTCGGAATTTCCGATCGCCAACAATGCGGTGACGTCAACCACGTTCGACGAGACTAGAAAAGGCCAGTTCAGAACCAAGCGTGGCAACCTTTGGGCTCCTTTTGCTAATCTCATGTTAGTAAAAGTTTGGTGAGAGACGATTCATGCTTTTTCAGACTCGTGGCTTTCAGATCGTTTTCTGCGGTTCAGTTTGTGCTTGTGGGTTTGTATCTGCTCTTCAGTGCGTGCAAGCAAGCTATGCGTGACTTGGAGTAGTCATTGTGTTCTTGTTCGTTCGTTACTGTTTTTCAGGTCGCTCTTCACAGGCCTTGCTGTTCTTCAGTGCGTTCTGTTACTTCGTTCTGAGCAGCCGACCGTTTTCTTGCCATGTTGCGTATACGTACTCCTCGTAGAGGTTGTGCTGTGCGGGGGCTTGGTGTTGGGGTCCTGACCTTGACACAAGTCCAGTGCATGAATAGGGTGGGGAGGAGTTCATGGACCAAGAATTTCTTTGCTTCAGCGTGACCAGTTCTCTCATATGCCTTTGCTCCGTGAGATCCGTGAGAATAATCCTGATGATTTCAGGAAATTTCTCAGGATGACGGACCCCATATTTCACCGTCTGCTGGCTTTGCTGACCCCCTATATCAGCAGGCAGGACACCTGCATGAGGCAAGCTATCGCTGCGGAGCAGAGGCTCATCGCTACCCTGCTACTTGGCAACAGGGAGAAGCCTGCAGGACTTGAAGTTCTCAACAGGCATCTCCCCCCAGGCTCGGGGCATCATCATCCCAGAGACCTGTTCTGCCATCATCTAGGTCCTACAGAAGGAGTATATGAAGGTAAGATTTTTATCCTTTAATATCACATTTTATTGTATTGAATGTTTGCTAATATATTGTATTTCTCTCCTCATTCCCTAATTACCATGATTGTAATATGCTGTGAATGTCCCCTTTGTTCTCATGCATGCTGGATTTTTATATAATTATTCTTTTAGTCCTTCATACATATTTGCCTTCACTTACCTCCCCAGCATGCTCTCCTGCCCCTATATTCACCTCATGTAGTCACTTAACAATGTATTTTATCAGCTCCATAGTAGTATTTTACCCCAAACAACCCCTAAAATGTTTAGAAATGTGATTTGTGCTTTAAATTCAGGCAGAGTGCCAGAGGCTTTTTTTGTGGTGTCCCCAAATCATTTTTAGTAACCCTCCCTCCCCCCAACTGCTAAGTCAGCTGATACCAATTCTCTATCTATCCTCAATCATCTATCTGGTGACTTTTCCAAACCCATACACACTATACCCACCTCTTTTGTGGTCAGATGTATGGATGAATTCCCCAAAGCATGTAGTGCAAGGGCCTGCCTGTATACTTTCAAATGGTACTTAGGTATGGTGATAGGTGATAGGTAATAGCAGAATGTCCAAATGTGCTCAAATGTGTACAGTGTGTATTTATATCTTTGTATTATGACACTTCTTACCTGTCCAGTGGGCTGCCAATAGTGTAACTAAGGAGGGGCTGTTCCAAGTAATACCCTGTATTTAGGCATTCATCTCTCAATGAAGTGGAGAGGGTTACCTGTCCAAGATCCCCCCCCCCATAATGTTAGAAATGGCCCATGAGAGGGGGGGATATGATAGGTGTACCTTATACTTTGGTGTTGTAAAATTCCCCTTAATAAATGTTATCTGGATGTTGGCCAAGAATGTTTGTGTCTAATCTGCTTGCCATGTTTATGTGCAAAAATAGTAATTTTTTTTGTTTTCCTCAACAGTTTCCTTCGACGCCACAGGAATGGCAGACTGTGGCCTCCCACTTTGCCCAGCGGTGGGACTTTCCTAACTGCGGAGGGGCAATTGATGGGAAACACGTCCACATCGTCCCACAACCCAACTCGGGGTCGTACTATTATAATTACAAGGGGTTCAATAGTATTGTGATATTGGCGGTGGTGTCGGCTAATTACGACTTCCTGTATGTGGACGTGGGGAAGAATGGCTGGATGTCCGATGGTGGAGTCATCACCCAGACGGAGTTTTACAGGCATCTCCAGAATGGCAGCTTGGACTTGCCACCTCCAGAAGACAATGTGGAAGGACTCCCATTCGTCTTCGTTGCGGATGAAGCATTTGCGCTGGGGGACCATCTTATGCGGCCATTCCCGATGAGGACCCTCACCCCAGAACAGAGGGTTTTTAATTACCGGCTGGCCAGAGCCAGAAGAGTGGTGGAGAACACATTTGGAATCATGGCCAGCCAGTTCTGCCTATTTCTGACAGCCATCCATATGACGGAGTATAAACTTAATCATATAATCCTGGCGTGCTGTGTTCTACATAACTTTTTACGCCAACATTCTGCCAACTATGCTGGCTCAGTTGGGCCTGAGGCTTGAATTCTACATGAAACAACCCTGACGGCGCTTGAAAGTGGCCGTCCTGGCTTGCTCTCCCTGAGTGCCTGTGACGTCCAGTTAAGATACCTTGAGTAATTTGCGGGTAGGGGGGCCATTATTATGCCAGACAATTTGTGAAGCCTTTATCAAATAAAAAAAAGCTAATCTTTGGTGACATTTACTGCTTGTGTTTGTTTTAGCTGACCCTGACAGCAATGTGGGGAGTCCTGAAAATGACGTGATTGTGCAACCTTATACAAAGCACTGTTGGGTGTTATTTACTAAAGGCGTAGACACTTTGCACTACAAGTGCACTTGAAACTGCACTGAAACTGCACTTGTAGTGCAAAGAGGATTTGCCCTTAGGAAATAACCCCCATTTTCTAGACATGTGCATTCGTTTTCGTCTGAATGCATTTTCATCCGAATTTCAGGTATTTTCGTTATCGTTTTAACAAACGATAACGAAAGTGCAGAGTCCGAAAAACGAAAGATCCGACATAAACAAATGCTTTATTTTCATTTTCATTGCTACAACAGTTCGATATAGATAGGAGATTCGACATGATGATGACAATAACAATCTGTGTCCATCAAACCTGTGGTCGAATGTGCCTAAGCTTAGCTCTATTAGTCCAAGATTATTCTACATAGAGAGAAAAGATTCTACGTAGAGAGAAAAGATTCGACGTAGGGGAGAAAAGATTCGACGTAGGGGAGAAAAGATTCGATGTAGGGGAGAAAAATAAAAATAATGATGATGATGAATGTTATTGGCTGATTGTAACCAAAGAGGAGGAGCAGTAAAATAGCTAGAACTAAGTACACACGTACTTTGGCTTATGGTGTCTGTTGAAAGTTCTAAGAAGATTCGACGGAGCAGGTAAACTATACGGCGTTGTACAGTTTAGCTGCTCCGTCGAATCTTCTTTGCACATTCGACAGACACCATAAGCCTTCAATGACAGATTCGACCTTAATTTGGATTTTCGGACGAATGCAATTTTTAACGAAAAACGAGATAAATAAAAACGAATTTCGGGAGTAACTAAATACATTTATTTTTCGGACGAAAACGAAATTCCGAAACGAAATATTTCAGTGTGCACATGTCTACCATTTTCACAGAAAACAGCAATTACATCACCACAAAAGTGTTGTAGCGTTGAGACAATAATCCACATATTCTTGATAACAATCTTTTTAATACCTGCACAATCACATGTGCATTTAGAAAAGGTTTTTAAAACAAACCAACATGTTTGTTGTATAACAATTTTTGGGGTGGCATTATCAAAAATAGAAATGTCAATTTAGGATAAAACAGGCATGTGTAAAACCAACAAGAAAGACAAAAATCTTGAACTTACAAAGTTCACATATGGTAAAACTTGAAGGCAATATCAGACATGAGTATTTAGGAACTGTGTTTGATATTGCGTTCAGATGGGGTGAAGTCACCCCTTGAAAAGCCAAATTTGGAAGATGCACACCAATTTACGAATGTCAACATGTGCTAGCTGCCATCACGGGGGATCAAGAGACGTGTTTTGGGGGAGCAACCCCTTCCTCACAGCTACTTTATTATTGAGGAAGGGGTTGCACCCCCAAAACGCATCCATTGATCTCCCGTGATGGCAGATAGCACATGTTGGCACACTGTGTGCATCCTCCAAATTTGGCTTTTCTAAACATCACTAAAACATTTTTAAGATTGTAGCACACAAAAAAACAAAGTGATTTTGAGGGGTTTTAAATTCGCCCCAAAACATCAATGATGTATTATTTTTTAGAATAATATCATTGATTTTTTTCTTGAGGTTTATCAATTCTAAATTACACCCCATGATCTCCCCGATCAGGATCTGGGCACTTTCTGATGTGAAAGGATCTTGATCCACAACATCACGATCACCTAAAAAGAGAGAAACCAAACAAAAACAGGTATCAAAAATCTGCCGGTATCCATCTCTTACCTGAGCCTGTGGTCGCAGACACTCACCTGTTGTGGTGTCAATTTCCACCACATCTTCTTCCTCCTCCTGCTCAGCTTGGGTTGGTGGTATTTCCCCTTCTATCAGAGGTGGGGGGTCTGTGGTCTACTCAGATCAGGGGTGTCCTCCGAGTCTTTTCTCCCCTATGTAAAACAAAAATGGTATACTTAGCACACAGATATTTGATGGCCGAAATCTAAACATGAAACATTGCTTGGAAGTGGGGTACAATTGTCTATTTGGGCATAGTTCCAAGATGTAGCATTTTTATTGTCCTTTGTCAAGCTTCAATACTTTACCTGTTTGGTACAAGCTTCACGGATGGAGACCCCCCTATAGTATACACTGGAGCACTTGTGTGGGGCCCCCTAATAAAAAGGGTGTTCTTGTGTCCCACACTAGTGCTCCAGCATCCAGATGTCTAAACAGCTGCTGAGTGTCCTCTCCTTACACAGAATCTAGTTTGCATTTCATTCTAGTAACAAACCCATCTACACAACCAAATATTTTTCATACAAGTAGGCCCTAAAAAATGTTGGCAAATGCATATGGCCTAAACAATGGTGTTTTATAGGCCGAAAGAAAAATGTTTGATACGAACGAATAATGGGCCCATGAACATTAAAGTTGCCATTTTAAACTGTACAACACTTAAGAAAAGCATATGGAGCAGCACGAACGTAATAAAGACAAAAAGAAGAGGAACACAGCACAACTACTTACTTTTTTGCAGCACTCTCCGGATCTTTCTTTACTGCTCGGGCTCTCTTAATTTCAGGTCCAACCACCGCTTCCTGAGCTGATCTTTCGATCGTCATACCCCAAAATTCCGGTGCAGACTCTTGACCACTTTTGCCATGATCTTGGCCTTTCTGATATTGGGGTTGGGGTAAGGTCCATACTTCCCATCATAGTCGGCCTTCTTCAGGATGTCCACCATCTCCAACATCTCCCCAAAGGACATATTTGTGGCCTTAAATCGTCTCCTTCTGGATCTGGATGTTTCCGGATCCGGGCTTTCCTCCTCCTCATTGCTATAATTAGCACGCACCTGCTCTGACTCCACCATGTGCTCTTCACCCACTGTGCCAAACAAAAAGGGGCGGGGAATAGACTAGAAAGAACGTCAGGGGCGGGCGGAGTTACACGCATGCGCAGTGTGTATAAAGCATAACACGCGTGCGTAGTACGTACGATCTGTTAGCGGAGGAAGGCGCATCGGAGGCACCGATCGTCATAACAAAGGTAAGAGCCAAACTTGGGCCTATACTGCTTCTACATTGAGGCCTATATTGTAACAAGATTAGGAGAGTTTTGCCTGATATTAGGGTTTGTCTTGTGTTGTGTCTTGCAGTGAAAATGGATATCTTGAACGATACCGACTTCATGGCAATCTTCATTGACATGTTCAGGGAGCTGCCTTGTCTGTCGGAGATAACCCACCCACATTATAAGAACCAAACAAAGAGGAAGGCAGCACTGGATCAATTGTTGGAAATTGTGAAGCAGGTGATCCCCACGGCAGACATCACCTATTTGAGGATCCTAATTGGTGGCCTGAGGAGCACATATCTAAGGGAGCGCAAGAAAGTCCAGGATTCGCAGAGATCCAGAGCAGCAGATGACATTTATGTCCCCAGGATGTGGTACTATGACAGGCTGCATTTTCTGGCAGGTCAGACTGAACCCAGGTCATCACTCTCCAGTCTTCGTCCCACACTTCCTTCCCCCCCAGCTGAGGCTTCTGACGACCAACCTGGGACTTCCAGGCAGCAACATGTGGAGGAGCCCAGCTTATAGCATTCCAGGTATAGCATTCCTCTAAATAGTTCAGGTTGTCCAGTCAATGATGTTAACTAGATGTTAGTTTGGAGTACTAATTTATGATTGTGATTGATGATACAAAAACTAAAACCATATCCTTTTTCATACACAGGGAAGTCGCAGCCAGGAGGTGGCCAGGCCGAGCAGGCTGCCTGATATGCAGGTCCCTCCCCTACAACTGCAAAGAGAAAGTGGCAGGAAGAGGAGTACCCTAGAGGAGGCTGCCATAGGCCTCTTTTGGAAGGCTACAGAGGCCCTGGGAGCACCACACACTGTGGAGGAGGACTTTTCTGCCATAATTGCCTATAAAATGCAGCGGATGGAGGAGGGCCAACAACTCATGTGTGAGTCATTAATGTTGGAAGCTCTCAATAAGGGTTTGAGGGCCCAACTAACATCTGATACCCACATTTGTGACCTCACACATGGTCCTCCTCCAGGTCCTTCTACTTCTCCTCCTCCTCCTCCTCCAGGTCCTACTAGTCCTCCTCCTCCTCCTCCAGGTCCTACTCCTCCTCCTGCCACATCTCCAACAGCAGAGCCACAGCCAGGAATGAAGCGTAGAAGGAAGACCAGAAAGTGATGACCTGGATCCAGTCTGGTCTGGCAAAAGATGCAGCCTCTTGTGGTACCACAGCCTGGAGACACAGACGTCATCTGCTGCTTTCCGGATCTCTGGGACTTCTGGACCAGACTGCACTCCCTTACATATGGACTCCTCAGGCCACCAATTTTGATGTTCAAGAATTGATGACTGCCCTGGGGGTCCAAGGCTTCGCTAATTTCTGCTGTTTATCCAGTGTTGACTCCCTCTTTGTTTGGTTCTGAGTCCTTAATAAAGGATTTTTGCTTTCAATTATACTTGCCTATGTGTTTTTTCCTTCAAAAAGGACAGTTTGTTTGTGAGGATTCAGGAACATTTCAAAAATACAATGTGAAATTAACAAGGGACACCAACACCAAACAATCTCCTTGAGATTAAATAATACAAGATAATAATGGTGTTGTGGTAACTTGACACACAAAAAACACACAAAAATATTCTGGAGTAAAACTAAAAATAAAATAAAACAAAGATCAGCCTTGGAAAAAAAAGAAATCTAAAATCTAAAAAAAAAACTGCCTTTAAAAAAAATATACATATATTTTTGTCAGATGTGACAAATCCAAATATATTGAGGGAATCCCGATAAATAGTAAAAAAATAAGTTTGAGAGAACTCTGCGTAAATATGAGCAGCAAAACTACTTCATTCTTCTCACAATATAAAGAAGAAGAGAGTGCGCTGTATTAAACCATTTTTAACATTGCAGCCTGACGAAAGTGCTGTATCCATTCCGAACGCTAATTTTACCCGACCGAGCTGTTCCGTCTCGGAATTTCTTCTGAGCATGCGTGGCGGAACAGGCCACACACGGTCAGAATTGACGCAATCGGATTTTGTTGTCGGAAAATTTTATAGCCTGCTCTCAAACTTTGTGTGTCGGAAAATCCGATGGAAAATGTCCGATGGAGCCCACACACGGTCGGAATTTCCGACAACACGCTCCGATCGGACATTGTCCATCGGAAAATCCGACCGTGTGTACGGGGCATTATTGTTATACAGTAATGTTACTTTGTTTTATTGTTAACCATCATTTGCTTAGCAGTAAGGATGAGCTTCGAGTTAGAGTCGAACACATGTTCGACTCGAACATTGGCTGTTTGCCAGTTCGCCGAACAGCATACAATTTGGGGTGTTCACGGCAAATTCGAATGCCGCAAAACACCATTTAAAAGTCTATGGGAGAAATCAAAAGTGCTAATTTTAAAGGCTTATATGCATGGTATTGTCATAAAAAGTGTTTGGGGACCTGGGTCCTGCCCCAAGGGACATGGATACATGCAAAAAAAAGTTTCAAAAACAGCTGTTTTTTTGGCAGCAGTGATTTTAATAATGCTTAAAGTAAAACAATAAAAGTGTAATATCCCTTTACATTTCGTACCTGGGGGGTTTCTATAATGGCGCATGTTTCCCGTGTTTAGAACAGTCTAACAGCAAAATTACATTTCAAAGGAAAAAAAGTCATTTAAAACTACTCACGGCTATTAATGAATTGCCGGTCTGACAATACACATAAAAGTTCATTGATAAAAACGGCATGGGAATTCCCCACAGGGGAACCCCGAACAAAATTTTTTTTAAAAAATGACACGGGGTCCCCCTAAATTCCATACCAGGCCCTTCAGGTATGGTATGGATATTAAGGGGAACCCCGGCCCAAATTTTTTTTAAAAAATGGCGTGGGGTCCCCCTCAAAATCTATACCAGACCCTTCAGGCCACATGCCCTCAACATTGGGAGGGTGCTTTGGGGTAGCCCCCCAAAACACCTTGTCCCCATGTTGATGGGGACAAGGGCCTCATCCCCACAACCCTTGGCCGGTGGTTGTGGGGGTCTGCAGGCGGGGGGCTTATCGGAATCTGGAAGGGGGACCCCCAGATCCTGGCCCTCCCCCTTTGTGAAATGGTAAGGGGGTACCATTTCACAAAAAAACTGTCAAAAATGTTAAAAATGACAAGAGACAGTTTTTGACAATCCCTTTATTTAAATGCTTCTTCTTTCTTCTATCTTCTATCTTCTTTCTTCTATCTTCTATCTTCCTTCGGTTTCTTCCTCCATCTTCTTCTTCTTCTGGTTCTTCTGGTTCTTCCTCCAGTGTTCTCGTCCGAAGAGAGAAGTGTCACACAGTGGGAGCCTGCCTCCATGCCATCATGGATGTGGAGTGGCCTGAGGAGAAGAAGATAAGAAGACGCCGTGGAGGAAGATGCCGGACGAGAACACCGGAGGAAGAACCAGAAGAACCAGAAGAACCAGAAGAAGAAGAAGATAGAAGATAGAAGATAGAAGATAGAAGAAAGAAGAAGCATTTAAATAAAGGAATTGTCAAAAACTGTCTCTTGTCATTTTTAACATTTTTGACACTTTTTTTGTGAAATGGTAGGGGTACTTTTGTATCCCCTTACCATTTCACACAGGGGGGAGGGCCGGGATCTGGGGGTCCCCTTGTTAAAGGGGGCTTCTAAATTCCGATAAGTTACCGATAGGCTACTCCAAAGCACCCTCCCAATGTTGATGGCATGTGGCCTGGTACGGTTCAGGAGGGGGGGCGCTCTCTCATCCCCCCTCTTTTCCTGCGGCCTGCCAGGTTGCCTGCTCAGATAAGGGTCTGGTATGGATTTTTGGGGGACCCCACGCCGTTTTTTTTTAAATTTAGGCCGGGGTTCCCCTTAATATCCATACCAGACCTGAAGGGCCTGGTATGGAATTTAGGGGGACCCCCACGTCATTTTTTTTTAAATTTTGGTTTGGGGTTCCCCTGTGGGGAATTCCCATGCCGTTTTTATCTATGAACTTTTATGTGTATTGTCAGACCGGCAATTCATTAATAGCCGTAAGTAGTTTTAAATGACTTTTTTTCCTTTGAAATGTCATTTTGCTGTCAGACTGTTCTAAACACGGGAAACATGCGCCCCTTTACAGGCATACTATAGACACCCCCCAGGTACGAAATTTAAAGGGATATTACACTTTTATTGTTTCACTTTAAGCATTATTAAAATCACTGCTACCAAAAAAACGGCCGTTTTTAAAACTTTTTTTGCACTGATCCATGTCCCCTGGGGCAGGACCCAGGTCCCCAAACACTTTTTATGACAATAATTTGCATATAGGCCTTTAAAATTAGCACTTTTGATTATTCATGTTCGTGTCCCATAGACTTTAATGGTGTTCGCGCGTTCGAACAAATTTTTTACCTGTTCGCAAGTTCTGGTGCGAACCGAACTGGGGGGTGTTCGGGTTATCCCTACTTAGCAGGTATGCCATTCAGTTGCAGTGCGGATTTATTTATCTTGACAGCAACAGCGTTTGCTCCCACGATACATAAAGCCGTGACTCCAGCGCTGTCGGAGGTGATTTCACCACCACAGTTACATACTTCAGCATATATGCCTAAGCATGGGGGCAGCAGAGGGCGGAGGAGCGATTTGCTCCTACCTTATGTGGGAGGATGCCTCCATGCTTCGGCATATATATATTTTAGGCACAGGTTGCGTTAAATGTTTTATTTTTTACGTTACGTTTTTAGGTTTTTTTTGTATTTGCTTTGCAGGTATGGTAAGTCTTACTGTTATACTGTAATGTTACTTTGTTTTATTGTTAACCATCATTTGCTTAGCAGGTACGCCATTCAGTTCCAGCGCAGATTTATTTATCTTGACAGCAACAGCGTTTGCTCCCATGATACATAAAGCTGTGACTCCAGCACTGTAGGAGGTGATTTCACCACCACAGTTAAAAAAAGTGCATATATGCTAAAGCATGGGGGCAGCAGGGGCGGAGGAGCGATTTGCTCCTACCTTTTGGGGCGGATGCCCCCATGCTTCAGCGTATATAAACGGTGCATGTATGCCCATCATTAGAAGTGGGTGGATGAAGGAAGGTGTTCTAATGGTGGGCATACCCACCGATTAATCTCTTTTTTTCGTTCAGCCCACAGGCTGCATGAAAAAAAAGTTTACAATATATGCCCAACAAGGACCAGCAACGTATTGGTATGTTGCTGAATTTTGAGTGGTTATACCAGAATGATTCCTGCAGGTTTAGGTATCATCTTGGTATCATTCTTTTCAGCCAGCGGTCGGCTTTCATGTAAAAACAATCCTAGTGGCTAATTAGCTTCTAGACTGCTTTTACAAGCAGTGGGAAGGAATGCCCCCCCACCGCCTTCTATGTTGTTCTCTGGCTCTCCTGTCCCAACAGGGAACCTGAGAATGCAGCCGGTGATTCAGCCAGCTGACCATAGAGCTGATCAGAGACCAGAATGGCTCCAAACATCTCTATGGCCTAGGAAACCGGACGCTACAAGCATTTCATGACTTAGATTTGCTGGATGTAAACAGCGCCATTGGGAAATTGGGAAAGCATTTTATCACACCAATCTTAGTGTGGTCAGATGCTTTGAGGGCAGAGGAGAGATCTAGGGTCTAATAGACCCCAATTTAAAAAAAAAAAGATTACCTGTCAATACCTATTGCTATCATAGGGGATATTTACATTCCCTGAGATAACAATAAAAATGATTAAAAATAAAAAAAGAAAGGAACAGTTTAAAAATAAGATAAAAAAGTAAAAAAATAATAAAGAAAAAAAAAAAAAAAAAAGCACCCCTGTCCCCCCTGCTCTTACGCAAAAGCGAACGCAAGCGCCGGTCTGGCATCAAATGTAAACAGCACTTGCACCATGCATGTGAGGTATCACCGTGAAGGTCAGATAGAGCGCAGTAATTTTAGCAGTAGACCTCCTCAGTAAATCTAAAGTGGTAACCTGTAAAGGCTTTTAAAGGCTTTTAAAAATGTATTTAGTTTGTCGCCACTGCACGTTTGTGTGCAATTTTAAAGCATGTCATGTTTGGTATCCATGTACTCGGCCTAAGATCATCTTTTTTATCTCATCAAACATTTGGGCAATATAGTGTGTTTTAGTGTATTCAAATTTAAAACAGTGTGTTTTTTCCCAAAAAAATGCGTTTGAAAAATCACTACGCAAATACTGTGTGAAAAAAAAATGAAACACCCACCATTTTAATCTGTAGGGCATTTGCTTTAAAAAAATATATAATGTTTGGGGGTTCAAAGTAATTTTCTGGCAAAAAAAAAATAATTTTTTTATGTAAACAAAAAGTGTCAGAAAGGGCTTTGTCTTCAAGTGCTTAGAAGAGTGGGTGATGTGTGACATAAGCCTCTAAATGTTGTGCATAAAATGCCAGGACAGTAAAAAACCCCCACAAATAACCCCATTTTGTAAAGTAGACACCCCAAGCTATTTGCTGAGAGGCATGTCGAGTCCATGGAATATTTTATATTGTGACACAAATTGCGGGAAAAAGACAATTTTTTTTTGCACAAAATTGTCACTAAATGATATATTGCTCAAAAACATGCCATGGGAATATGTGAAATGACACCCCAAAATACATTCTGTTGCTTCTCCTGAGTACGGGAATACCACATGTGTGACCCTATTTTGGAAAGTAGACACCCCAAGCTATTTGCTGAGAGGTATAGTGAGTATTTTACAGACCTCACTTTTTGTTACAAAGTTTTGAAAATTGAAAAAAGAAAAAAATATGTTTTTCTTGTCTTTCTTCATTTTCAAAAACAAATGAGAGCTGCAAAATACTCACCATGCCTCTCAGCAAATAGCTTAGGGTGTCTACTTTCCAAAATGGGGTCATTTGGGGGGTTTGTGCTATCTTGGCGTTTTATGGCCTTCGAAACTGTGATAGGTAGTGAGGAGTGAATACAAAATTTACGTCCTTAGAAATCCTGAAGGCGGTGATTGGTTTTCGGGGCCCCGTATGCAGCTAGGCTCCCAAAAAGTCCCACACATGTGGTATCCCTGTACTCAGGAGAAGCAGCAGAATGTATTTTGGGGTGTAATTCCACATATGCCCATGGCATGTTCGAGCAATATATCATTTAGTAACAACTTTGTGCAAAAAAAAAAAAATTGTCACTTTCCCGCAACTTGTGTCAAAATATAAAATATTCCATGGAATATTAGAAATCCTGAAGGCGGTGCTTGGTTTTTGGGGCCCTGTACGCGGCTAGGCTCCCAAAAAGTCCCACACATATGGTATCCCCATACTCAGGAGAATCAGCAGAATGTATTTTGGGGTGCAATTCCATATATGCCCATGGCCTGTGTGAGCAATATATCATTTAGTGACAACTTTGTGCCAAAAAAAAGTTTGTCATTTTCCTGCAACTTGTGGCAAAATATAAAAATTTTCCATGGACTCAACATGCCTCTCAGCAAATAGCTTGGGGTGTCTACTTTCCAAAATGGGGTCATTTGGGGAGGTTTTGTGCCATCTTGGCATTTTATGGCCTTCAAAACTGTGATAGGTAGTGAGGAGTGAAATCAAGAATGTACGCCCTTAGAAATCCTGAAGGCGGTGCTTGGTTTCGGGGCCTCGTACGCAGCTAGGCTCCCAAAAAGTCTCACACATGTGGTATCCCCGTACTCAGGAGAAGCAGCAGAATGTATTTTGGGGTGTAATTCCACATATGCCCATGGCCTGTTTGAGCATTTTATTATTTAGTGGCAACTTTGTGCAAAGAAAAAAAAAAGTTTGTCATTTTCCCGCAACTTGTGTCAAAATATAAAATATTCCATGGACTCAACATTCCTCTCAGCAAATAGCTTGGGGTGTCTACTTTCCAAAATGGGTTCATTTGGGGGGGTTTGTGCCATCTTGGCATTTTATGGCCTTCAAAACTGTGATAGGTAGTGAGGAGTGAAATCAAAAATTTACGCCCTTAGAAATCCTAAAGGCGGTGCTTGGTTTCGGGGCCCTGTACGCGGCTAGGCTCCCAAAAAGTCCCACACATGTGGTATCCCTGTACTCAGGAGAAGCAGCAAAATGTATTTTGGGGTGTAATTCCACATATGCCCATGGCATGTTTGAGCAATATATCATTTAGTGACAACTTTGTGCAAAGAAAAAAAAAAGTTTGTCATTTTCCCGCAACTTGTGTCAAAATATAAAATATTCCATGGACTCAACATGCCTCTCAGCAAATAGCTTGGTGTGTCTACTTTTCAAAATGGGGTCATTTGGGGTGGGGGGTTGTGCCATCTTGGCATTTTATTGCCTTCAAATCTGTGATAGGTAGTGAGGAGTGAAATCAAAAATTTACGCCCTTAGGAATCCTGAAGGCGGTGCTTGGTTTTCTGTGCCCCGTACGTGGCTAGGCTCCCAAAAAGACCCACACATGTGGTATCCCCATACTCAGGAGAAGCAGCTAAATGTATTTTGGAGTGCAATTCCACATATGCCCATGGCCTGTGTGAGCAATATATCATTTAGTGACAACTTTTTGTAAATTTTTTGTTTTTTTGTCATTATTCAATCACTTGGGACAAAACAAATTAATATTTAATGGGCTCAACATGCCTCTCAGCAATTTCCTTGGGGTGTCTACTTTCCAAAATGGGGTCAGTTGGGGGGGGTTTACTGCCCTGCCATTTTAGCACCTCAAGAAATGAAATAGTCATAAACTAAAAGCTGTGTAAATTCCAGAAAATGTACCCTAGTTTGTTAACGCTATAACTTTTGTGCAAACCAATAAATATACGCTTATTGACATTTTTTTTTACTAAAGACATGTGGCCGAATACATTTTGGCCTAAATGTATGACTAAAATTGAGTTTATTGGATTTTTTTATAACAAACAGTAGAAAATATCATTTTTTTTTCAAAATCTTTTTCCGTTTATAGCGCAAAAAATTAAAACCGTAGAGGTGATCAAATTCCATTAAAAGAAAGCTCTATTTGTGGGAAGAAAAGGACACAAATTTTGTTTGGGTGCAGCATTGCATGGTCGCACAATTAGCAGTTAAAGCGACGCAGTGCCAAATTGTAAAAAGTGCTCTGGTCGGGAAGGGAGTAAATCCTTCTGGGGCTGAAGTGGTTAACAACAGATGACTCATCAGCTATCAGTGGGGTTCCCTGCTCACAGCTGAATTTAAAAAAAAAACATTGCCGACAATAAAAATTGTGAAAAAAAAACGGAGTGGGGGTCCCCCCAAAATCCATACCAGACCCTTATCTGAGCATGTAGCCTGGCAGGCCAGGAAAGTGGGGGGCGAGCGATGGCCCCCTCCTGAACCATACTAGGACACGTACCCTCAACATGGGGGAGTGATTTTGAACAGGGGTCCCTGCCCCCAAAGCACCTTGTTGATGGGGCCTCTTCCCCATAACCCTGGCCGATGGTTGTGGGGGTCTGCAGGCATGGGGCTTATTGGATTCTGGAAGCCCCCTTTAATAAGGGGGCCCCCAGATCCTGCCCCATGTGAATAAGAGGCTCCTGTCTCCATCAACATGGGGACAAGGTGCTGTGTGGGGCAGACCCCCCCTGTCCCAAACCACTCTATGTTGAGGGCATGTGGCATGGTATGGTTTGGGGGGGCACTCGCTCATACCCCCTTTCCTGGCCTGCCAGGCTGCATGCACAATAAGGGTCTGGTATGGATTTTGGGGGGTCCTCACACCATTTTTTGTTTATGTTTTGGCATGGGGATTCTCCTCAAAATCCATATCAGATCTAATGGTCTGGTATGGATTTGGGGGGCTAGCCCTTCTTTTTTAAATTTTGGAATAGGGTTCCCCTTAAAATTCATACCAGATACAAAGGGCCTGGTATGGATTGGGGGATCCCCATGCCATTTTTTTCACTTTTTTTTATTGCCGGTAATTTTTTTGTACATTCAGCTGTCAGCGGGGAACTCCACTGACATCTGATGTCTCATTCTTTGTTAAGAACGTGGCTGCCAGCTTCCTGGGCCGTTAACAGCTAGATATTCACTGGTTGTTAAGGATGCTGATGACCCAGCTCCATAACGCTGAAGTTACTAAACATATCTTTCATACTAGGCTAAACACTGCTAAATGCCTGCAAAAAAAATTATCATTTTTGTTCAGTGTCTCTAAAGCAGTTTTTATCTTTCTAGTGTGCATGAAGCCTTATGATTAAGTATTTAAATGTTTTGCCACATTCATAAGTGAACAGCCTCTACCTATAGTAATAAATCCAATTGTCTTTCTTAAGTCCTAAAATTCTGTTTTGTTTTACTATCCTTGGTTCTTGCACACTGTTACACTTCGTAAGGCTATGTTGCATTACACCTGTTAAAATGAATGGTGTCATTAGGGGTTCCAGTGACTGATTACCAGCCAGAACAGCTACACCTAAATAATTCCATTCAATTGTATCTTTAACAGAACAAATAGGAGAAGTTAATTGTTAGGATTGTCACACACTTTAGAAAACATTCTCCCTCTCAATACATTATACTTTCATATACCCATTAAAAAAATGGAGTGGCCCCAGACCACATAGATAAGGGGGACTGAAATGGGGTTAATAAAAAAAATTGACATACCTTTCTCCCCAAATACTCATACTAAATTTAAATATATGTCTAGGGAACCTCTGTTAAAGATGACATATTATTTTAGCCCTGTGTTGAAGTTTTTTCTCAAATCCTTTTCTTCTTTATAATTTTCTAGTTCTATTTTTATCAGCTTAATTGAAATTACATTGCAAAACATGTTGCTGCATTTCAATAAGCTAATCAGGGTGAGTCAAATAGGGTTTACCATTGATTGAGTCATATTGTATCCAAAAGTAAATAATGCTTGCAGAGTGGTTAACTGAAACAATGAAGTACTTATTTTTTCTGTATTAATAATTCATGAGTTTCAAATTGGCCCATTTTTGGAACAACTGAGTATTAGTTCTTATTTGTACCCTGTCAATCATAAACTGATAATCAAAGTAAATTTCAAATAGGTATTAAACTACCAATGACTTGTTTCACTTGAAATATTAAATTTTTCTGAATATATTAAAACCAATATTCCTGAGAAGTTTGTCATAAGAGCTATAAAGACCCTTGCTTTAACCACTTCCATACCGGGCCTATTCTGGCACTTCTCTCCTACATGTAAAAATCATCATTTGTTTGCTAGAAAATTACTCAGAACCCCCAAATATTATATATATATTTTTTTAGCAGACACCCTGGGGAATAAAATGGCGGTCATTGCAACTTTTTATCTTGCACGGTATTTGCGTAATAATTTTTCAAATGACTTTTTTTTGGAAAAGAAAACAATTTCATTGTTTAAAAAATAACAAAACACTAAAGTTAGCCCAATTTTTTTGTATAATGTGAAAGATGACGTTACACCAAGTAAATAGATACCTAACATGTCACGCTTCAAAATTGTGCATACTCATGGAATGGCGCCAAACTTCGGTACTTAAAAATCTCTATAGGCGACGCTTTGAAAATTTTTACAGGTTACCAGGTTACAGGTTTAGAGTTACAGAGGAGGTCTAGTGCTAGAATTGTTGCACATGCTCTAACGCACGTTGCGATACCTCACATGTGTGTGTGCATGTGCGTTCGCTTCTGAGCGCGAGCTACCGGGGACAGGGGCGTTTTAATTTTTTTTTTTTTTTATACTTATAATGTTTATTAAGATAATACAGTTTTACAGTTTACAAGTATAGAAACAACAGTTTCAGAAGTATACATTGGTAACAGAAAGGTTACAAGGATTGTAATCAAGATGTAAATATAGTGCGTTAGAGTTAGTAAGTGCAGAAAGATGCAAGATATTTGCAACAGTTGGTCATGGCTAAATGACCATAGGCTATACAGAGCAAGGAACAAGTAACAGATAATAGGTAGGCTGTCGAGTAATGCTCTTGGATTTGTCAGTGCTGTGGTTTGGGGGAGCACCATGTAGTACCGTAATTGCATATGTCAGTCGCGAAGGATATAACTTTTCTTTAAGCGAGTGGGGTGCTTCTTGTATCAGCTATCCAGGTCGCCCATTGATGGAGGAACTTGGTCATGGTGAGATGTGCCTTGACAAACATGTATTCCAGGTGGAAGTGCTGGTTTAGTATTGTGATCAGTTGGGTTATGGTCGGAGAGATGGCAGATTTCCACTTTCGGGCAATGGAAAGCCAGGCCACAATAAAAATGTGAGTGATAATTGAGTGGAGTTGATGTGGCCAGTCATTGAGTCCTACTCCCAACAGGGCCAGTTATGGTGTGAACCTACAAGTTACTCCGGTGATTGATCCAAGCAAAGTTTGTACGTCCTTCCAGAATCCTGAGATTGCAGGACAAGTCCACCATATGTACGCAGAAGAGCCTGGGTTTCCAAAAGCCCTCCAGCAGGTGGAGGGGGAAGATGGGAAAATTTTACATAATTTTTCTGGAGTGTAGTACCAGAAATGTAGCAATTTCTGAGTTGTTTCCCAATGGGAAAGGCATCTGGAAAACTGTAGGGTGGCGCAGGCTGCATGCTGCCATACTTTAGAAGGAGCTGAGAAGTTGAAAGCTCTTTCCCATTTATACATCCCTGGGAGTTTTTGCATAGTTGGAGTGGAGTTTAGGAGTTTATACAGATGTGAGATCCCCTTAGGAGAGGGATTAGGTTGTTCATTAGAATTGTAGGATACCTACAATCTGGTTGGATTCTGACCACCTTACCTTTTGAAGTGCGTGGCGTATATGTAAATATTTGTAAAAGTTCTGCTGCCGGATAGAGTATTTAGTAAGCAGTTCTTGAAAGGATTGCAGGGTTTTCTCTTTATAAAGGTCTCCTATTTTGCATAGTCCTGCTGAGAGCCAGGTTGAGAGGGAAAGATTTGGGCAGACAAACTCAAGGGCTGAGATTGGGATGTGGCTTAAAGCTTCATGAGGCAGGCCTTTGGTTTGTTGTATTGTGGATTCCCATACTTTAATTGTTGCATTGACTGTTGACTCGGTTAAATTGATGATAGGCAACCCCTATCCTCATATTGATTAGTGGTTCCAAATTAATAATAACTACTGCAGTAGGGAACAGACACAAAAGATACGCTCAGCATCTTTCCAAATTACTGTTCTGCTTTATTATGACGCAATTGAAGGTTTTTATGCACATGATTACGTAGGTATCACATTAATATTACAATTGTACATTTATGGTAACAAGGGGCGTTACATAGGAAGGCTAATTCTAATCAGGACTCGAAAGAATGTAAACATTTACTGAAAATATTATTAGTGCCGTGTGCACAGTGAGGGCAGAGTGCAATACATACAAAATACAATACAATTATATACAGAACGTACAAATTTCCATTACACTGTGTTGAGGAAAGAGAGTTGTGGTCTGTGATGTAATAGAAGTGCAGCAAGAAGTTGTGAGCCTTTAGTCTGAAGGGCTGTGTCTTCAATTTGCACCCATGATGCTGTAGACAAGGATGTCCACCATTGTTTGGCTTGGTTGAGGAGTATAGCTTTATAGTAAGTTCAGACATCTGGTGCTCCTAGTCCCTCCTGTGTTTTAGCTGTGCAGAGAGTGGAGGCCCATACGCTAGGGTGTTTATTGCCCCAGATGAAGTTGTTGAGAATTTGTTGTATTGAGGTAAGTTGCGATGAGAGGAAGGCGATTGGAAGTGTCCGAAAGAGATATAATATGTATGGCATCAAAAACATCCTGGTAAGGGTGATCTTACCAGCCCTGGAGGATCTCAGCTTGCATCAGCTTGATCTCAGGTCAGAGCACAGGTTGTTTAATTTCTGAAGTAAACACTCAAAGTTAAGGCATAGCATATCTGTGGATGGAACTGTTAATTTAACACCTAAGTAAGTAATAGTTGCAGCTGGGGCCCATGGGAAGGGGGACAAGCATGATAAAGATTGTTTCAGAGAGCTGCTAAGGCCTACACCAAGCATAGTAGATTTGGTACAGTTAATTTTATATAGTGATAGTTGTCCAAACAGGAGAAGTAGATCGTGAAGGATAGGAAGGGACATCGTCTGCATAAAGCCCTATTTTGTGGGCCATGTCACCTATCTGTATGCCTGTAATCTGAGGGTTGCTTCTGATTGCTTTGGTCAATGGTTCCATTATTAGAGCAAAAATAAGAGGCGATAAAGGGCAGCCCTGCCTTGTACCATTGGTAATGCAAAAGGATTTAGAGACCATACCGGAGTTCAGGACTCTGGCAGATGGAGATGAGTATAGGGCTAGAATAGCCGTAGATATGTGACCTGTAAGACCAAATTTTTGCAAAACTGCTTTTAGATAGGTCCAATGCACCCTATCAAACGCCTTCTCTGCATCCAAAGAAAGGAGCAGAGAAGGAGTGTGATGATGTTCGGCCCACTGAATAATATCAATGAACCTTCTGGTTCCGTCAGATGCTTGTCTATGCGGGACGAATCCAACTTGATCTGAATGTACTAATGTGGGGATATAGGGAGATATGCAGGAAGCTAGAATTTTGGCATATAGTTTAATGTCTGTGTTTAGTAATGAAATAGGTCTGTAATTTGCTGGGTTATCTGATGGCTTGTCTGATTTAGGGATAGTGACAATCAGCGCTTCCAGGGATTCTTCAGGTATTTCTCCAGGTACAATAAAATGGTCAAAGGTTTGACGCAGGTATGGGGTCAGGATGGAAGCATATGTCTTAAAGTATTTGCTGCAGAACCCATCAGGTCCAGGTGCTTTATGTAGTGGAAGTGATCGAATGTCTTTTAAAATTTCAGTGTCAGAGATTGGTTGATTGATTGTTTGTAGTTGGTCTGGAGTAAGAGCAGGGAGTTGTAAAGATTTCAAAAATGTGTCTATTTGGGCTGGTTCTGGTTTGGGCTCTGAGCTAGATGTGCGCAGATTGTATAATTTCAAGTAGAAGTCGCTAAAACAGTCTGCAATATCTTTGGGATTGCTGATTCTGTGACCCTGTGGGGTGTGCAGGTTGGGAATTTTAGAAAGGGCTGCCTTCTTTTTAACCTGTTTGGCCAGTAGGGCTCCAGGTTTGTTGCCATAAGCATACCAATTTAGCCGTAATTTCTTAATGTGGTGCATGTAGTTATGGAGGTCCTCTCTAAGGGTGCGGAGAAGGGCCATATCAGTTGTATTAGGTCGGGTTTTATTACTCTGTTCAGCCTTGCAAATTTGGTCAGAAAGGGAAGTAAGCCTATCTGCTCGTTTTCTCTTCTCATGGGCGCCCAGATTTATGAAAATACCTCTAACAACCGCCTTGTGGGCATTCCATAGTAGTGGGGCATTGAATACAGAGCCGTTGTTCAGGCAAAAAAAGACTCCAGTTCTGACTTGATCTGTTTCTGATACAATGGGTGTGAGAGTAGAGAGGTGTTCATACGCCAGATTGTGCCTCTCTGAGTCGTTGGGTTAGTAGAAATTGTTAATGATACTGGCGAATGATCTGACCAGGTAATTAGACCTATATGGCTTGAGATACTGTCTGGAGAGTGGATTTATGCAACAGAAACAGATCAATTCTAGAATAGGACCCCTGGGCAGCAGAAAAAAAGCAGTAATCTCTTTTTGTGCCGTGCAAGCACCGCCACGGATCGTAGAAGTCTTTTAGGAGCATGAAAGAGTGAAGAGCTGTTGGTGTCCTTCTGTTGGAGTAGGAGGAATCTAGAGTCGGGTCTACTATATCACTGAAGTCACCACAGAGCACTATTCTATCTTTGGGGTAGTGAGATAATTTGCTATGGATGATACGGTAAAACCGTTTCTGATGTGTGTTAGGAGCATATAGATTAACTATCACATAGTGCACATTGTCAAAGAGGGCGAATAGAATGAGATATCGGCCCATAGGGTCACTTTCTGTGTGCTGGAGCTGAAAGGATATGGATCCCCGTACAGCAATCATAACCCCTCTCGTTTTCTTAGTATTATTAGCAAAGAATTGTTGGGGAAATGTGCAATGGGTACAGGAGGGGGCTTTCCCTTGTGCAAAATGTGTCTCCTGCACACATAAAAGATCTGCTTTCAGCGACAGGGCTTCCTTACATAGGCTTGATCTCTTAAACGGGCTATTAAGCCCCCTCACATTAATGGAGGTTATACAAAGCGTCATTGTGATAAAAAAGAAAAAGTATGACCCCAAAGGCAGCAAGTACAGAGGCGCCTCTGGGTGCAGTCGTTTTTAAAAAAAGACACTTTAATAAATCAGATAAACTCACATAAGTAAGAAGAAACAAGCATGGTATCAGATGTCAGAGGTGACGCTCCCGGATCTGAGCCATAACGGTCCGTGCTGTGGAGGAAGTCAGTGCTCTTCTGAATGTAATAGAAAGCCGGCTGGGGAAGGCGTCCTCAGAGCGAGACTTGGGACACAAAGGACAGCTGGCTGCAGAGGGATAGTGTCATCGATAGTGGATGCGTTTCCTGGGCATGCGCACTTGGGTGTACTGCAAGTCGCTCCCCTTTCTCAACAAACATCTGTTTTTGTTTTGCTCCTCGCTCTGAGGCCGCCTTCCCCAGCCGGCTTTCTATTACATTCGGAGGAGCACTGACTTCATCCACATCACGGACCGTTATGGCTCAGATCCGGGAGCGTCGCCTCTGACATCTGATACCATGCTTGTTTCTTCTTACTTATGTGAGTTTATCTGATTTATTAAAGTGTCTTTTTTAAAAAACGACTGCACCCAGAGGCGCCTCTCTACTTGTCTTACAGCTCCAGGATTATGGTTTCTCTCCTATTATGATGGCAGCCTTGCTTGCTTCCTTTGGACGTTTTTTACCCCCCCACTAGCATCATCACATAGACTTTTTAGCCTGTGTTTGCTATATGGACTTTTAAACATATCAGTTTATATATTGCAGACGTAAATGTTGATTTTATGCAAATTTTGAGTTGTTGCGCCTACACGTGTTAATTTTTCATGACCCCAAAGGTCAGAAGGTGCGGGTCAAATGAGTTTAAGTATAAACTAACAAATCAATTGTACAACCTTAGGTTAAGGTTCAGTATAGAAACGCTTGAAACAACTATTTGAGCGAAGAGAAATAGAATTAAATATACGTAAAAGAGAGTAAGGTGTGCATAGCACACAACGTATCGGGGTACATGTGAACAAGTACAGATGAGCGGTAATACAATATAATAACTGCACCACGAGGGTGATATGTAACAGGTTGCTTAGGCACCTATAGGGCCTGCTGCCAAAAAACATGGAAGAAAAAAAGAAAATTATTATTTATAGCAGTAAATAGTTACCGAACACCTATGAGTGGGAGTGTTTAGTGCCACTGTGAGTATGGTTGTCTCCTGCCCCCTGTTGGGGGGTTTGGGTATTCATACCCCAATTTTGCAGTTGTTTGAGGCCATCTTTGGGGGAGGTAATGACCAATAGTTGAGATTGGTAGGTTACCAGAAGTTTCGTCGGAAAACCCCAGCGATAAGGAATTTCACGCTCCCTTAAGATTGCAGTTATGGGTGCAAATTCTTTCCTCCTTTGAGATGTTGCTGGAGAGATATCCTGGTTATGTTGGCATGGGGGGAGGTAGCAAATGGTTTGTTATGGCTGAACGTAGCTGACGTTCTTTAATATGGTAGAAGTGTACTCTGACCAGAACATCTCTAGGGATAGTGTCGGGCAGGTGGGTCGGTTTAGGAACCCAATGTGCTCTGTCGAGTAGCATATCCCTTGGCGTTAGGTCTGGGATGAGTTTGAGGAAAAGTTGGTGTAAATAAGCAATCAGGTCATTTTGCTTCACCGCCTCAGGGCCCTAAATTTGATATTGTTTTAGTGGGAGTGATCTTCGAGGTCTGCCACTTTAAGTTGGAATTTGTGGATCATTTCGGTTTGTTCCTCATGTGCGTCTAGCAATTCATCATGTGCTTTGACCACCTCTCCCATCTGCGTGTCTAAGATGTCGGTACGATCCTCAATAGAGTCAATGCGATTGGTTAGGTGAGAGATAGAAGTGCTCATTTCTTGTTGCAAGCCAATTTGCAAGGATAATAGCATTGCTTTCAGTGAGGTTTCTGAGGCTGGAGCATCAGAGGCAGGAAATGCAGCTAATGGCATTGTATGTACTGCTGCAATGTCAGCTGGTGATTGTGAGAAGGCTCATTTTAATAGAGGAACAGTGGAATTAGGCTGTGCAGCAGACTGAGGATCAGTGGAGCCTGGCTGGGCAGCAGGCAGAGAATTAGTGGAATCAAGCTGTTCTACACACTGGAATGATCGGCATAGGTTTGTGGGTGACCTGTTAATTTCCCAAACGCCTGGTGGGACCACTGTTATGGTGGTCATCCTGAGCTGGTAAGGAGCCTCATACCTCACTTGGGTGCAAGTCACTTTGGATGCTGGAATCACCTGTGTCACAATTTTTCGTTGGAATTTAATTTTGATCATCCACCTACTTCACTTATGGACTTTTTTTTGCTATTCTTTTGGGATCACATAATTTAAGTTATATGATTTTTTCTCACATATGACACATGCAGAGACATTTGCCTCTATTTTCTATAGGAGACCTGTTGGTTTGATAATATAATGTGTGATGGGTCAATTATTTATTTATGTTCTTTAGCATATGTTTTTTTACTCATTCAGTTTTAGCGCTGCACTCATTTTTATTTATTTGATTGTGAGAAGGCTGCCCAGTGATATTTCTTGGTCTGAGGAGGCTTATGAGGCGAATGAGCTGGTGACTGAACTATTCTCTTACCTCTGTCAGTGGAGGAGATAGTAGCTGCATCCTGTGCTATCTCCTCCATCGCGTCTGGGAGCTCCCGCTCTGTGTGATCGTCTGGTGTGTGTGTAAGTAAGGAAGAAAGGCCGTTCTCCTCAGTGCCATCTTTCCTTCCTTCCCCTGCCTGCATTGTGTAGTAATGTGTGAGATGGCACGGCGCTGTATTTCTGTTTTTCTTGCGGGACATAGCCTGTGAGGTGCCGGCTGTCTCCCCCTCCTAGATGGAGGTGTTTTTGGCAAATTTAATGCTCCTGGCCGCTGTTATCACCCTCGATAGTGCAGAGCGGTCAGTTCAGTCAGCCATCTCTCTCAGCGGCTAGGACACGCCCATTAATTTTTTTTTATTATTATTTTTATTTTACTTAATTTTTTTTATTTTTGCACTTTTTTTTTAACTTCTATTTTTTGATCACTTTTATTCCTATTACAAGGGATGTAAACATCCCTTGTAATAGGAATCTATGTGGCAGGTCCTTTTTATGGAGAGATGTGGGGTCAGTAAGACCCCACATCTCTCCTCCAGGCTGGAAAGCATGAGATCGGTGAAAAAAAATTCGGTGAAAATCAGTGGGAAAAAAAATATCTTTGGCAGCTTGGTTTTCCAAACAGCTTAGACTGCTTCTGTCTTATATCTGCCTATTTCTGTTTATTAGCACACCTAACCCCCATTAACACTTAGCATGATCATAGCCAGGTTCTTTGGATATTTTCACTGTTTAATGCTTGTTTTTCATGTATTTTTATGCATGACTTGCGGTACATGAGCAAAATCACATGTTTTTGGCCCCATAGACCTTTAACCACTTGCTTAATGGGCACTTTCACCCCCTCCTTGCCCAGTCCAATTTTCGTCTTTCAGCCCTGTCACACTTTGAATGACAATTGTGCAGGCATGCAGCACTGTACTCATATGAATTTTTTTGATCATTTTCTTTTACACAAATTGAGTTTTCTTTTGGTGGTATTTAATCACCACTGGGTTTTTTATTCTTTGCTAAATAAATTAAAAAAGACAAAAAAAAATGTTGTTATAAAATTTTGCAAACAGGTAATTTTTCTCTTTCACTGATGTGCGCTGATGCGGCTGCACTGATGGGCACTGATAGGTGGCACTGATGGGTATTAATAGGCAGCACTGATGGGTATTAATATAGCATTAATATAGCATATATTGGCATTAATATACAGCAACACAAGGTAAGTATGGTAGCAAGTCCTAATTGCAATCTCGAAACACCCAATACGGGGACAATATGCGACCGGTGTAAACTATGTGGCATGTTCACCAATGCCAGGAGCATGGCGGACAAGATGGGTGAACTAGAGATACTGTTGTATGAGGAGGATTTGGATTTTGTGGGAATTTCAGAGACCTGGTTCAACAGCTCTCATGATTGGCTGGCAAACATTCAAGGGTATATCCTTTACCGCAAAGATTGAGAGGGTAAAAAAGAGGGAGGGGTATGCCTTTATATCAAGAATAATGTACAAGTGAATGTGAGAGATGACATCACTGAGGGAGCTAGGGAGGAGGTGGAATCCTTATGGGTAAAGCTCCAAAGGGATGAAGCTAAGGGGAAAATAATACTGGGAGTATGCTATAGGCCCCCTAACCTGAGGGAGGAAGTGGAGACAGATCTCCTATCACAATTTGGATTAGCAGCAAGGATGGGAAGTGTTATCATAATGGGGGATTTTAACTATCCAGACATAGACTGGGCGAAGGGAACCACGCATTCATTTAAGGCTCGCCAGTTCCTTAATGTCTTGCAGGACAATTTTATGGGTCAGATGGTAGATGCACCAACTAGAAATAAAACATTACTGGATCTACTGATTACCAACAATACAGACCTGATCACGGATGTGGAAATATGGGGCAATTTAGGTAACAGCAATCACAGGTCAATTAGTTTCAGTATAAATCACACAAATAGGAAACATAAAGGGAATACAAAGACACTGAATTTCAAAAGAGCCAACTTCCCTAAACTACAAACCTTGCTAAAAGGCATAAATTGGGATAAAATATTAGGAACAAAGAATACGGAGGAGAGATGGGTTTGCTTTAAGAGTATATTAAATAAGGGCATTAGCCAATGTATCCCATTGGGTAATAAATTTAAAAGGATGAACAAAAGTCCTGGATGGCTTAACTCCAATGTAAAAATGCATATAAAAGCAAAGGAGAAGGCCTTCAAAAAATACAAGGTTGAGGGATCATCCTCAGCATTCAGACTTTATAAAGAATGCAACAAGAAATATAAGGGTGCAATTAGGACGGCTAAGATAGAACATGAAAGACACATAGCGGAGGAGAGCAAAAAAAATCCCAAGAAATTCTTTAAGTATGTAAACAGTAAAAAAGGGAGGACTGACCATATTGGCCCCAGAAAGAATGAGGAAGTACATCTGGTTACAAAGGCTGGGGAGATGGCAAAGGTATTGAATTTATTCTTCTCCTCAGTCTTCACGAGTGAATCGGGGGGGCTCCAGTAACCAAAACTGCAGTGTTTATCCTCATGACACAACACAGGAAGCACCTCCATGGTTAACAGAGGACAGAATTAAAATTAGACTTAACATTAATAAATCACCGGGACCTGATGGCTTGCATCCGAGGGTACTTAGGGAACTCAGTCAAGTGATTGCCAGACCATTGTTCCTAATTTTTACAGACAGTGTATTGACTGGAATGGTACCAGCTGATTGGAAAAAAGCCAATGTAGAACCAATATTTAAAAAGGGCCCAAAATACATCCCTGGGAATTACAGACCAGTTAGCCTAACATCAATAGTATGTAAACTCTTGGAGGGGATGATAAGGGATTATATACAAGATTTTAGTAATGAGAACGGTATCATTAGCAGTAATCAGCATGGATTCATGAAGAATCGTTCTTGCCAAACCAATCTACTAACCTTCTATGAGGAGGTGAGTTGCCATCTAGATAAAGGAAGGCCCGTAGACGTGGTGTATCTGGATTTTAGTGGATAAATAGTGAATAATTCCGCGCCACAAAAATGAGTGGTTAATGGAGCAGCTACACCCTGAACAAAATGAATAAATTCATAAATGCATACGTGTGAAAAAAAGGGGGGGATTGGGGAGCGCTAGATAATTGTCAAAGACGCTACTGCACAAAAAAAAAAAAAAAAAAAAACATTAAATGTGAGCTAAAAATAATACTAGCAAATAATGAAAACCAGCCTGCCTGTGTGCATGGAAATTGGATAAACAAAATCATAAACCTGGAGGCAAAAAATAATTGTGTTCAATAATAATTGTGCAACCGTAACATATGATGTCAAATAAATATCAGATGTGTAATATAATAAAAAAAGTCCATCAAAAATGAAAAATAAATTGTATAGAATCCTGATGTGAATCTTGATATCAAGACGTGAGCAGCAAAATCCCTTCACCATCACTGAAAGACACCAATGTGCTCATGGAAATGGATGTCCGCTTACCAGATGAAGTTGACCAATTTAATGAAAAAGAGGTCAAATAGGCTTTAGCAAGATAATGCTTGCTGCAATGGAGAAAACTGAACCAAACTCTTGTCCTCACATCACAGGGTCTCACGCATGGGATATAAAATAGATGGAGAGGAACCAAACATAGTGTAACATCATTTATTTAAAAATTGAGTAAAAACAAAGCATAGCCAAGTGGCTACGCACATATAAGGTGCCATCACCCGGCACTGAGGCTAGGAAGCGTATCTTATGAATGGGGGAATCCGCTCTGTAGGAGAAGTTCCCAGATGATCGCGGCAACGGCGTGCGTTCCACCCTCAACAGACAGACGAACCACGGAAACCGGATGTGATGTAATTGCGTGACCAAGTACCGCCTCAAAGTACGTTTCGTTAAACACGTCTTCAGGAAGCGTACTTGGTCACTAGGGAGATGGTTTAAATAGTGTTTAGAATTTGCATAAAGGGAGGGGTTGAATGCTTCACAGCCTCAGTGCCGTTCACAGAACACCGTACAACCGTCTCCAATAGCATTTATAATGACAGAGGTTGATTAAACTTCCACAAAAAGTTTATACAAATGTGAATGATCTTAAATACTAGCACTAATAGAAAATGTGTTTCAAAATGAAACTGGGATTAGAATGGCACATTCTGCCAACAACTGGCTAATAGAAATGTGAAAAATAAAAATAAAAATATAAAAAATATATATAGATAAAAATAAAAAATATATTTATATATTCACTAAAAATTGTGACATTTATCACAATTTTAAATTAGGAACGAAAAAACTGGGTACCCAACAGTTGCAAAAAATGAAAATAAATGAAAATAACCCAAGAAAAACATCCAAAAATAAATACCAATTACCTTATATCAGTAATTCAGAGGAAGAGTTATTCTATGAGAATATCCAACACCAATCTAATCGTTAGTCAAAAAACAATTTAGATCCAGTTCGATATTTAAGCCCTGTGGCTGCATCGTTTGTAAACGGTACAGCCACTGGGTCTCATTCTGAGAAACAGCCTTTTTAAGATCAGTACCTCTCCAATTGGAGGCAATCTTATCTTTACCGTAAAAAGTAAGCAAACAGGGGTCTCTATTATGGACCATACGAAAATGCCGTGATACACTATGATTCAAAAAACCTTTAGAAATATTGGCTACATGTTCGTTAATACGAACCCTCTATTTGCGGGTAGTACGACCCACATATTGGATTGAGCATGGGCACTCTAACACATATGTGACATAACTAGAATTGCATGTGATCATAGGTTTTATAGAAAATTCTTGTCGGGTGACCTTGGAATGGAATTTGGAAATCTTTTTCCCTACTCTATTTGTGGTACGACAAGCTTTGCATCTAGTGCAATAATGAAACCCTGATCCATCCAGAAAAGTAGAGGGTTTCTTAGGAGGATCGGGTACATTGGGGGCTATCATATTCCTAAGTCCTGGTGCTCGTCTGTAGATAAACTTTGGTTTGGGGGGGAGTACGTTCTGTAAATCTCTATCCTTACAAAGTATAGGCCAGTACTTATGAAATATTTTTTCCACTCCCTTATATTGGCGATGAAAACCTGATATGAAGGAGATATCTCCCAAAAAGGGGGCTTTTTCCTTAGGGACTAAAAGAGAGTCCCTATTCATGGCCAAAACTTGGTTTTTGGTTTTAATAAGATTTTTGAGAGGATAACCTTTCTCCTGAAACCTATTGGTGAGAATCACAGATTGTGTGTGGTAGTCAGTAATGTCATCGCAATTTCTCCTGATGTATGTATTGCCCCTTAGGGACGGCTCCTAACCATTGTGGATGGTGACAGCTGTTGACTGGCACAAATCCATTACGGTCAGTAGCCTTGAAAAATGTTTTGGAGACTAACCTATTCTCTTGTTTAGTTAAAGTGAGGTCTAAATAATTAATAGTATCCCAACTGGATTCGGCAGTAAACCTTAGTCCATAGGTATTATTGTTCAGACTCAAAAGGAATTCTTGAAAATCTGACATAGTGCCCTCCCACAAAAGAATGACGTCGTCAATGTACCTTTTATAGTACTTTAACGATTTGCTAGGTTGATGATAAATAGTTTCCTGTTCCCATTTATTGAGTACTATATTTGCTACACTGGGGGCATACCTTGCCCCCATGGCAACTCCTTTAACTTGATTATAAAACTGGTGATGTGCCCAAAAACAATTATTCCCCATAGCCAATTTCAGTCCTTCAACTAGAAATTCTATTTGCAGTAATTTAAGTTTTGATTGGTCCATGAGTGCTAATTTTACTGCTACCAAGGCATCTTGTTGTTTAATATTGGTATAGAGTGATTCTATATCAATAGTCACTAATAGAGTGTTTGAAGATATTGTAATACCCTGTAGGGATTGAATGAGAGCTCGGCTGTCCTTCAAATATGATTTCCACAGGTGACTAAAGGCTGTAGATAAATGTCCAAGTACTCTCCTACACGGGAATATAGAGACCCTATCCCGCTCACTATGGGTCGGCCGGGGGGTTTTTCTTTACATTTGTGTATCTTGGGCAATATATAAAGAACTGGAATGCGTGGGGCCTGGGGAATGAGATAATGGGCTTCCTTTTTATTAAGAATATGTAACTGTAGACCCTTGTTTACCCAACAAGAGAGCTGTGCTGTGAATTGTGGTGTGGGATCTGACAATAAGGGTTTATAGGTGGTGGTATCCTGTAATAATCTTTGGATCTCCAAATTATAATTCTCTTTGCTAAGGACTACTACTCCTCCCCCTTTATCCACTGGTCGGACTACTATTTGTTTATTATCTTCTAATTTTTTAATACCTACATGAATAGACTGATTGGCACTGAATTTTGGGACTTTGAGTGATCTTACCTCCTCTTGAACCATATTTTTAAACACTTCAATATGGTGGTGGGTGCTTTTTTTGGGATTGAATACTGAATTATTTTTGAGTCCACTATGCAAATAAGTGGTCTCAATCCCATTCCATTCCAAGGTCACCCGACAAGAATTTTCTATAAAACCTATGATCACATGCAATTCTAGTTATGTCACATATGTGTTAGAGTGCCCATGCTCAATCCAATATGTGGGTCGTACTACCCGCAAATTGAGGGTTCGTATTAACGAACATGTAGCCAATATTTCTAAAGGTTTTTTGAATCATAGCGTATCACGGCATTTTATAATAATAGAGACCCCCGTTTGCTTAATTTTTACGGTATAGATAAGACTGCCTCCAATTGGAGAGGTACTGATCTTAAAAAGGCTGTTTCTCAGAATGAGACCCAGTGGCTGTACCGTTTACAAACGATGCAGCCACAGGGCTTAAATATCGAACTGGATCTAAATTGTTTTTTGACTAACGATTAGATTGGTGTTGGATATTCTCATAGAATAACTCTTCCTCTGAATTACTGATATAAGGTAATTGGTATTTATTTTTGGATGTTTTTCTTGGGTTATTTTCATTTATTTTCATTTTTTGCAACTGTTGGGTACCCAGTTTTTTCGTTCCTAACTTAAAATTGTGATAAATGTCACAATTTTTAGTGAATATATAAATATATTTTTTATTTTTATCTATATATATTTTTTATATTTTTATTTTTCACATTTCTATTAGCCAGTTGTTGGCGGAATGTGCCATTCTAATCCCAGTTTCATTTTGAAACACATTTTCTATTAGTACTAGTATTTAAGATCATTCACATTTGTATAAACTTTTTGTGGAAGTTTAATCAACCTCTGTCATTATAAATGCTATTGGAGACGGTTGTACGGTGTTCTGTGAACGGCACTGAGGCTGTGAAGCATTCAACCCCTCCCTTTATGCAAATTCTAAACACTATTTAAACCATCTCCCTAGTGACCAAGTACGCTTCCTGAAGACGTGTTTAACGAAACGTACGTCGAGGCGGTACTTGGTCACGCAATTACATCACATCCGGTTTCCGTGGTTCGTCTGTCTGTTGAGGGTGGAACGCACGCCGTTGCCACGATCATCTGGGAACTTCTCCTACAGAGCGGATTCCCCCATTCATAAGATACGCTTCCTAGCCTCAGTGCCGGGCGATGGCACCTTATATGTGAGTAGCCACTTGGCTATGCTTTGTTTTTACTCAATTTTTAAATAAATGATGTTACACTATGTTTGGTTCCTCTCCATCTATTTTATATCCCATGCGTGAGACCCTGTGATGTGAGGACAAGAGTTTGGTTCAGTTTTCTCCATTGCAGCAAGCATTATCTTGCTAAAGCCTATTTGACCTCTTTTTCATTAAATTGGTCAACTTCATCTGGTAAGCGGACATCCATTTCCATGAGCACATTGGTGTCTTTCAGTGATGGTGAAGGGATTTTGCTGCTCACGTCTTGATATCAAGATTCACATCAGGATTCTATACAATTTATTTTTTATTTTTGATGGACTTTTTTTATTATATTACACATCTGATATTTATTTGACATCATATGTTACGGTTGCACAATTATTATTGAACACAATTATTTTTTGCCTCCAGGTTTATGATTTTGTTTATCCAATTTCCATGCACACAGGCAGGCTGGTTTTCATTATTTGCTAGTATTATTTTTAGCTCACATTTAATGTTTTTTTTTTTGTGCTGTATCTGGATTTTGCAAAAGCATTTGACACAGTTCCCCATAAACGTTTACTGTACAAATTAAGGTCTGTTGGCATGGACCATAGGGTGAGTACATGGATTGAAAACTGGCTACAAGGGCGAGTTCAGAGGGTGGTGATAAATGGCAGTGATGGGAGTAAGTCACAAATGTGCAAGTCACAAGCAAGTCTCAAGTCTTAACCTTCAAGTCACAAGCAAGTCCCAAGTTACTGAGGCGAAAAGCAAGCAAGTCAAGTCAAGTCCCTGCTAGAAGTCAAGCAAGTCAAGTCAAGTCATTTATTTTGGTCAAGTCACAAATTAAGTCAAAATACTGATCTACCCTGAAGCCAGGACTTGGGGGGAGCTTTCTTTTGTGGGGGGGGGGCGGCTTTTACCTAGGCCAAGACACACCACTGGTGGTGCCAAGTCATTGCAAGTCAAATAGCCCAAGTCAAAGTCAAGTCGCAAGTCATTAGTGACAAGTCAAAGTCAAGTCGAGTCATTTATTTAATTTTGTCAAGCAAGTCGCAAGTCCTCAAACAGGTGACTCGAATCTGACTCGAGTCAAGTCATGTGACTTCAGTCCCCCACCTCTGATAAATGGGGAGTATTTGGAATGGTCAGGGGTAGGTAGTGAGGTTCCCCAGGGTTCTGTGCTGGGACCAATCCTATTTAATTTGTTCATAAACAAACAACAACAGTTCAATCTCTGTATTTGCAGACGATACAAAGCTAAGCAGGGCAATAACTTATTTGCAGGATGTAGAAACCTTTCAAAAAGATCTGAACAAATTAATGGGGTGGGCAACTACATGGCAGATGAGGTTCAATGTAGAAAAATGTAAAATAATGCATTTGAGTGGCAAAAATACGAATGCAATCTATACACTGGGGGGAGAGCCTCTGGGGGAATCTAGGATGGAAAAGGACCTGGGGGTCCTAGTAGATGATAGGCTCAGCAATGGCATGCAATGCCAATCTGCTGCTAACAAAGCAAACAGAATATTGGCATGCATTAAAAAGGGGATCAACTCCAGAGATAAAATAATAATTCTCCCACTCTACAAGACTCTGGTCCGGCCGCACCTAGACTATGCTGTCCAGTTCTGGGCACCAGTCCTCAGGAAGGATGTACTGGAAATGGAGCGAGTACAAAGAAGGGCAACAAAGCTAATAAAGGGTCTGGAGGATCTTAGTTATGAGGAAAGGTTGTAAGGACTGAACTTATTCTCTCTGGAGAAGAGACGCTTGAGAGGGGATATGATTTCAATATACAAATACCGTACTGGTGACCCTACAATAGAAATAAAACTTTTTCGCAGAAGAGAGTTTAACAAGACTCGTGGCCACTCATTAAAATTAGAAGAAAAGAGGTTTAGCCTTAAACTACCTGGAGGGTTCTAAGAGCGGCAAGGATGTGGAATTCCCTTCCACAGGCGGTGGTCTCAGCGGGGAGCATTAATAGTTTCAAGAAACTATTAGATAATCACCTAAATGAACGCAACATACAGGGATATACAATGTAATACTGACACATAATCACACATGGGTTGGACTTGATGGACTTGTGTCTTTTTTCAACCTCGCCTACTATGTAACTATGTAACAGCACTGATGGGGCTGCACTTATAAACAGGACACTGATGATCAGTACCCTGATTTTTTGTGTACATGCACCCTTTCACAATTGCTAGTTACCGGCTCTCTCCTCATGCTGTGACAGCATGAGGAAAGGATTGCCAATAACCAACAAGTGTGTTTACATTGTGACCAGCTGTGAGTGGACACAACTGATCACATGGTAAAGATCCACTGTGATGGGCTCTTTACCCCGATCTGTGATCAGCTGTGTCCAAAAGACACAGCGATCACAGAGCACAGTGGGTGCACACCGTAGCGGGTGCATGGTGGGGCACAGTTCTGGGAGGACATCAACAGAATTGGTTGACTGCACTGTATCTGTCATGCAGCTATAACATGGTTGGCATGTGATTAAAAGTCAATAAATGCATGTTTTCAGGGGCTGGAAGGAATCAAAGTTGTTTAAGAGAAAGTGGAGGTACTACTGACCAGAGAAAGCCAGGTGGCTTGGTATGTTTTCATTTATATGTGCTAAATGAAGTTGAAAACCCTGCGTGGGAATCCTGGATGGACTTTTGTTTTGGTTCCTTTTAATAAACGTGGGCTACTAGGCCCTTATTGATAACGCCTGTGTGACGTGGACTCACTGTACAAAAAGAGCATATACCACTGTGCTAAACACCCCCCAATATTACAACTTATTTGGTCCAATGGTCTACTTACTGAATTTGGGAAGGTACACGGGATCCATGACTGGGCCAGAAGGGGCATTCTGATGATTTCTAATTTATGTGAAAATAAATCTTTTAAATAATTTCAGTAGCTGAAAGTATTCTCTTTAGATAAAATGTCTTTTATCAATATCTTAAAATCAGACATTCCTTTCTTGCTCAGAATGGCCCTCTCAGCTTCTCAATTACAGATACCCCATCATTCAAAAAAATGTTTAGGACTCAGGAGTCAAAGGGTATCATCTTTGAGAAATATGTACAACTAGGGATGAGTGAACGGTTGGGCCCGAGCATGAGTTTGGGCCAAACATTTGCCTGTTCGGCCTTTCGCCGAACACCCAAATTTGTCTGGGCGAACACCCAGCAATGCACTAAGCACTGCGCAGTGCATTCTACACCCTGATTGGGCAAAGCTTTGCCCAATCAGGGCGCAGTGTAAGCTGGTTGTTATTTAGTGGGGTCAGGAAGCCATCTGCTACATCCTTAACAACCGATGAGTCATCAGCTGTCAATAGGTTTCACCGCTGACAGCTAAACAATAAAAGAAAAAGTGCTGGTAAAAAAAACAAAGAAAAAAATGGCATGGGGTCCCCCCAGTCCATACCAAAGATTTGAAGGGGAACCCCATGCCAAAATAAAAAAAAACAGTGTGGGGTCCCCCACAAAACTCATACCAGACCCTTATCTGGGCATGCAGCCTGGTAGGTCAGGAAAGGGGGGGCTCCTGAACCATACCAGGCCACATGCCTCAACATGGGGGGTGGGTGCTTTGGGGCGGGGAGCTCTGCACCTTCGCAACCCTGGGTTGTGGTTGTGGGGGTCTGTGGGCGGGGGGCTTATTGGAATCTGGAAGCCCCCTTTAACAGGGGGGCCACCATATCCTGGGCCCCGCCCCCTATGTGAATGGGTATCTGGTACATAGTATCCTCACCATTTTAATTGATTTATTAATTCTTATAATTCTTTATAATTTAATGTCCTATATTTTATATAGAGCCGTCACCAAAAGTATCACGCAAGCACCAAATATGGGAGACAGTACACATAAATACCACAAGATGTCCCTTTTGGGACTCCACCCTTAAAACGTCAAGGCGTGTATCATATACAAATAACAGATTAAGGGAATGGTAGGGACAATTCAGTGGAACAGTACTTCCTGGTTGTGTCTTCCATAACATAGAATTTGAAGGGAAAGGGAAAGGGGGAGCATTGATCCCTGGAGTCTATATAGTGGTTGGCATGCAAGGGAACTCCCTGCTCCTGAAGACATCACTTGTTGATGACAAAATGCGTCAAGCCAGTGTTCCCATGTGTCACTTCTGGCCCAGCAAGTGGAACGCATGCTAGAGCATAGGCAGCATCCATCGTTTTGCATACCCTACAGGGCCTTTTTCTATGACTACTGTACCTAGTGACGCTGTTTTTAAACTTATTATTTTATAAATAAACCCACAAAATAAATTTTACACTGAGAGGCTGTCTCTCCATTTATTTTCTACCTGCCTAATAATGTTGGGGAAAAGCAAGGACCCTTGAGAGCAACCAGGAGTCATCAGGGATTGTGGGACAGGTCCCCCTAGAGACCTACAAGCCTGTTGACTCTCATTGCTGTAAAGTAAGGGAGTCACCGATGTCTGGTGAGTGTGGTGTGTAATCATTACAGCACGTGGTGGAGTATACAGGGGGAACCCTGGGGATTAAGCACAAAGTACTCAAGACTGCACTAAAGACTTGTTTATACCTTTTTTGCACTGTCACTTTATTTCAAATTTTTGTAATTTTTGTGCAATATTCACTACGGATGTTTACAGTATATAATTTGTGGCTTGTATGAGCATAGTTTACATGGTATAGCAAGCAGTTCCTGAGATTTATATTAACCCTTTGTTGAACACACCAGACAGGAGCTGCATATATTAGTACCATAGTTTGTACATCCAGGCGTGGGTATTTTTTTTCTTCTTTTTTAGTTCACACGTATTATGGAATATCTTGACACCTTTGTTCTGGATGAGTATACATTTTTGGTGATTTCTAGGTATCTTTTTTTTGCATGTAGAATGAATATTGTCAAATGGTTTTCAACTTTCCCACCCATGATACAAATAAGTGTATTGCATTTGAGAAGCATATTTTTTACGTAAGGCTTTAACTTTGGCCATATATGGAAGTGCTGGTTAGATTCCTCATATTTAGAAACCCTGTAATTCATATTTACTATTTATTTTTGTATTTTTTATATTTTGTATGGGCTGCGTAGGGATATGCTTTGTTTCTTTTTGTTTGTTTTATGTATTTGTATGGTTTAACTATCTAGTTTAAATATGTATTTAATTTATTAGAGAAAAAAAAATGATAAACAATACAATCTGAATAATATAAAAAGAATCTTGGTTTGTAGAAAGGGGTAGGGCCAAACTTAAACTTCATAGAAATGTTAAGATTTAAATAGAAATTAACTTGCATAGACTTCTAGATCTACTGGTTGTTTGTTTTTAATTTACCAGAACAGGTGTCTTCATAGAAAATATGTCCTGCTGCAGTGCTGCTACCCCAGAACTTACATGCAAAAATTCAATAACCAGGAACTTTCTTATTTCCACCTACATTTTCACTGGTTCTAGCCAGTACCTCCTCCATGAAACAAATTCCTATATATTCAGCAACCACTAGTAAACAAATTGAAGCAGACTATACCAAAAAATAACACTCTCCATTTTATAATACTAGGTGAAGTGTGTTGTGCTGTAACTTTCATTTAACTGCAATGGAAGACCAATGTGACAGAGTGGAAGGTATAGTCAATTTTGCCTTGTACTACTTCATTAATTTAATCAATGCCACTATCTCATGTGAACAATCCATTTACAGAGTAATTTCAATATCTGTAATAAAGCAACCATTATTGCTGGCTACTAGGATCCAATTTTCCATAATCCTTGTTCAGGTAGATAATACTACTTTTTTGCTTATCAATATCTTTTTCCTAGGGAAAAAAATTACGTCAATCCACTTATTAGTAACCCTAATTAACCAAAAAAAAAAAGGAAAAATTATAAACCTGATATAGTCACATTCAGTTCACGTTGAACAATTTATGACTGTACATTCACTCAATATGTGTTTACTATTCTATAGGTAAATACCATAACAGAAAAAGAGCAGGATGATTAAACTAAAGGGATTATTTTTTAACATTCTTTTTACACAGTTATTTAGTGTAGATGGGGTGTCAAAAGCTAAATCGTAATCATTTATATAAAATGGCAAGGTTCCATACCATTAAATAATCATTCTGAAGCCTGTGAATAATACTGAAATACAAATGAAACATTCACATGAATTTGCCTTGAGCGGTATGATTTATGCACTGATTTAACAACTATGATTTAGTTTCATCTGCTGAAAGTTTCCTCCCTAGCCCAAGGCAGAGCTGTCAAATTTAAACATTTGTCATTACATAAACTATATAGCTGTAGTCACAACTTGTTGTCTTTTGCCTGATTAATCTTCCATCTTTCCAAAATTTAAAAGGGTCTTTGTTAAACATCTATAGTTGAATATAACCATATCCATATTTTATAGTATATGTGTGGTGCTGATTTTTTTTCTGCTAAAAATGGAGCTTCATAACACGTAGCATGGCGCACAATTTTTGATAAACTAATGCAAGTAAAATATATTTGTCAAAACATGCAGTAACCAATAAAATATGAGCTTGTATTGGATTGACTTCTTTAGTAACTGACAGTGAAAGGTTACATTATAAGTTTCCATTATTGAATTAAGCCCCTGCCCTGATTAAAAGATATAGTGTATACTGTATAATAGTCGTAGTACAGAACTATAGTGTAAACATGGGGATTGTATTACTATACACAAGTACAATTAGTGATAACCAGTTTACTCAAGGTCACCAAGAGCAAGAGATCTCAGTTTTTGGTGTTCTGATAGTGAGTTCCTTGGACCAACTCAAATCCGATAATGATTTATTTGATCAAAGAGTCCTGATAGCCAAAGCCTTTATTCCTATAGTTTTGGAAAGAGTGTGAAAGTGCTAAAACCCCTTCATGTTTTTACTGCTGTCATTGTCCCCACTAGGGAGATTAATGAATTTTATTTGTCTTGGTGTCCTTGTCATTGCATTTGCTTTTTGTTTACCTCATAGAAGGTAATGGTAGATATAGTATGTTATAGGTGTGACTGGAATGGGCATTAAGGGGGAATCTTACATCGGGGAACACCTGCCCAGGTGACAACTAAGTGAGAGTTTTCCCTTGGTTTGGTGAAATGTAGCTCCTGTTTAAAGTAAAGGAAATGTTCCCTGTAGGACACAGAGAGCAATTAAAAACCAGTCAGAGGTTTTAACCATTCTCCACTGTATACAAAAGTACAAAAAAAGACAGCTTTTTGGTTAAATAATTTTCAAAGCTATACACAAATGTTGATGGATGTAGTAGCTATGAAGGATTTTTTTTCATCATTGCACTAAAGATGATTTATATATGTCCTTATGGTGTGTCCTTATGGTGCGTCCTTATGGTGCGTCCTACGACGGCAGTGCTTCCTGTCTTGGCACCATGTGCGGAGCCACGCCGCTCCAATTGGTCTATTATGTTTGTACATGTTGTCTAGAAATATGGGCAATGTTGGGAAGCTGTTATATGCTCCAGTTGAAGTCCACTGGGACAAAACCCATTGGGTTTCACTTTTCAGCTCCCCACATTGCTTTAAGTTTGTGATCAAAATTTTATATTTACATTTATGGATCAATGTTGGTATTTTAAATAAAACCCATCTGTTTTGATATACACCATATCTTTTTCTTTCCATATTCCTTTGGATGAGAGTGTCTGGCTTTTGGTGTTTACACCTGGATTAACCACCATTCCAGTTCCAGCTTCATTTCAATCCATGTGAGTTCCAGGGTTCGGTATTGGAGTTTCCATGTTCTTGCATTCTAAGCGAGATTGATTCACTGTCACTGACATGTGAGAAAATTTACAATATTTTGTTGCGCTAGGGGAAGACAGCTGTGGATAGGGGTGAGCAATATACAAAGGGATATTAAATAATTGATAAAAAATTAAGAATAGCTTGTAAGAGATATCAGTTATATAACAGTTATGTATGAATTACAATACATTCAAATGATAACAAAATTTTAAAAAATGATGAAAAATGATAAAAAGAGTCCAGGGATGGTGCTGGGTTGATGAACAGTAGTCCAGGCATAAAACTGGGATAAAATGGATGAGTGGGGAGGGGGGGAAGGGAAAGAATGGAGGGGGGGAGGGGGTAATACAGAGTATAGGTCTATGACCTCAGGGGGAGAGATACTGACACAGATACAAACACAGGAGGCAGCATGCTTTAAGGGCAGAATTCACCTTTGGAGGGAGATAAAAGAGAAGAAAAGCAGCGCCGACCTAAGTGAAGTACTGAAGCATAAACATTTTATTACAAGTAGAAATGCACTCACTCAGAGTAAAGTAGATACAGGCACATCAGGTAAAAAATCCATCCGGGAGGCTGTGTGGCGGGCAGCAGGGCTCCACAGGGGGCGATTCTATGTGCTGGAGTGTGTTACACTTGTCTCTTTGTTCCGTCTGGCGGCGCCAGTGGTAACCAGTGTCACAGGCTGGGTTGAGACAGGCACAGCGTGGATCGTCTTTTCGTAGTTTTATTTCCCGGGTATCAGTGACGCTGGGGGCGTGCACGCGTTCGGAGCATGCGTGCCTGATGAAGGAGCACGCATGCTCTGAATGCGTGCATGCCCCCAGCGTCACTGATACCCGGGAAATACAACTACAAACAGATGATCCACGCTGTGCCTGTCTCAACCCAGCCTGTGACACTGGTTACAACCGGCGCCGCCAGACGGGACAAAGAGACAAGTGTAACACACTCCAGCACATAGGGTCGTCCCCTGAGGAGCCCTGCTGCCCACCACACAGCCTCCCGGACTGATTTTTTACCTGATGTGCCTGTATCTACTTTACTCTGAGTGAGTGCATTTCTACTTGTAATAAAATGTTTATGCTTCAGTACTGCACTTAGGTCGGCGCTGCTTTTCTTCTCTTTTAACTGACATGCGAGTCCACTTCATTTGGTAAGAGTATTTACCCCTTATTTTTAGTGCATCATCCCTGGTGTTGTGTGCTGTCATGGCTGTTTCATCTTACCTCTGAATACCAATTCCATCATAAGGAGGGACTATTCCCATGTTCTCTTATTTTGAACTTACTTCACAATATAACAATCCATTATAGGTTCAGACCTTTGGGACTCTTAATTTCAATTTTTTATATTTTTATATTTTCCTTTTTATTTTTATTTCTATTCCTATTCTCATTTGAATAGCACTATATCATTCCTCATACATGTTTTTCACTATTGTATGTTGTATCACATTATTATATGGTTCATCACTGTATGACATTTTTCCCTTTATATGGTTTGTTCTCACTTTAGTGCTACATTTTGTTATACATCCTCTTTAAAATGTTGTACATTTTTTTGTTACCTGCTTTTATCACTATTTGGGTTATCACAGTAATTTCACATATTATTTATATTCTTTACATTGTTTATTGCTGCTACCCTTTTTCCATTTTTCACAAATGAATGTTTTTGAATACAGGACCACCCGTTTTTTTAATACGGATGGTGTATTTGTCATTACTAGTACGGACACTAAAATAGGTGTGTCCTTCCTGAGGTTGAAAAACCTGATGGTGACCGAACTACGTCTACAATGGGATATAGCGTTCCTTGAACAATACACTAAGGAGCATATGGTCTGAGAGGTTTACGCTAAGATGTACATCTGCAGCAGGGAGACCTAGACCTTGAATTGTGGTTCAGGTATTTTAATGAGGTAGGAATAAAATTCCTTGGTTTTCTGGTTGATAAAAAATTAAGACCATCGTTGATAAAGAGATTAAAGATCTCAGAGATAAACTCACACCACTTAAAACCACGTCTGAGTATATTTCCCTTTCCACTAATTTAAAAAAACATTTAGAAAAAGAGAACCTAGAAACAAAAGAAATATAATCGAGATGTGAATGATTATAAGACAAATTTGGTGTTTAGTTGGCAGAAAAAGGATAACCTGCCCATTGTTGCGGGAGGAGAGACTTCCTCAGTGGAGGTATCTGATCCTGCAACACTAAGCACAGATAGGAGACTTGTCTATGAACCCACTCAGCCTGAGGCATCTAGATTACCTGAGGGTCGGGATGTCCCATGGGGGTCTAGACATGGACCTTTTAATTTGCATACTCCAATTAATTCCAATCAAGGAATACACTTTCCAAATAACAGAGGTAGAGGCCCCAAAAACAGAGGCAGAGGCCAACACCGTGGTAATCCGAGGAACTCTCACCATAGTGAGAGATACAAAGGATCACCACGGGGGTGGCATAACGGCCGAATTAACTATAACCAAGGGAATGATTATTCCCAAAGAACACCATCTATACACATAACAAGTTTTTATCCCTTCGGGATTATGGCCCACGTAACGTTCATCATGATTCATATTCTTATATGAATAGAGAGGAGGATTATTACACAAGATCCCTGAATAACTATAATCAGAGCCATCCAAGTTCATCCAAGTATGTGGATTTTCCCAGCCCTTTACTAGGCTACCAGAGAAACCCAGAACGAAATGAGGCTCCAGAGGGGGGTGGTGCATACAAGGCAAAAAGAAAAAGAACCAAGTAGGCACAGGTATTTTTAATTTAAGCAAAGTAACCCTTACAGACACAGGGAAATTGGTATTAGATAAGGGACTTAAAGTATGTTCCCCTAAAAAACTCAACAAATTTTCTACGTTCATTGTTGTGCAAAAATAGTTTCAGAAACTTAGTATCCAGAGACATTTCCTCACACAACCTTCCAGATCATCTGTGGTGACGATTAGAGATGATAATGTACATTAGGGTTTATCGAACCTTTCCTTGTTCAATCCCCCTGGGACCATGGCACCCCCTATTAATGTCTTTCGTAGCTTGGTCCTACAGGGTCTGGAGAAATTACCTAATAAACGTGTTCATATCAATCCGGCCATCAAGGCTGGATTGAAACATCTATGTGAATGGAAAAATCTGACTATCTGCCCCACAGATAAGGGCGGGGGATCATCATACTGGACGAAGATGACTATATTAAAGAAATTAGTAGGATTCTTGGAGATCATAGTAGATATAGTTTGATTCCCAGGGACCCGACATCTAATTATAAAAGCGCCCACATTGAGCTTATTAATGAGGGCTCTTCTTTGGGTATTCTGAACAAAAAAAGAGAAGGATTTTTTTAGTATCTTTGGCCCCTCACATCCCTGTAAAGTATTATCTCCCAAAGGTGCATAGGACCCAGTCAATCCCTCTGGATGTCCCATAGTCAGCGGGATTGACTCGGTCACATCCAGAATAGGGCGTTACATCGATTTCCATCTTCAACCACTGGTCAGACAGATACCTTCGTATCTCTAGGACACTCAAGATACTATTAGGCTCCTGGAAACAATTGAATACCAAGAGGGTTTGATACTGGTAACAGCAGACGTTTCTGCTCTTTACACCTGTACCCCCCATGATCCAGGTTTTTCAGCAGTTGATCATTATCTATCAAAAAATATAGCCCTCCCTTTAATTCAGCATAATTTTATCATGGAGCTCCTGAAATTCGCAACTCAACACAATTATTTTTGGTTTAGTGACCAATTTTATTTGCAGTAGAGGGGTGTAGCTATGGGGGCCAAGTTTGCACCTAGCCTGGTGAACTTGTTCATGGCCCAGTGGGAGGAGGATGTCAACTATGCCCTCAAGAGACTCGAGTTAGTTCTCTGGGCTAGGTACATAGACGATATCATCCTCCTTTGGAAGGGTGACTTTTAGTCTTTGGATGCCTTTATGACTATTCTTAATAACAATAACAGGGGTATCACCTTGAGTTATGAGGCTAGTCTCACCACCATACACTTTTTAGACCTCAAGATTTCAGTGATAGATCACCATTTTGAATTTAGAACATATTTCAAACCCACTGACCAGAATAGATACATTCCGGTTGACAGTTGCCATCACACCCAATGGCTTAAATCAGTTCCACGCAGTCAATTTGTATGACTGCGGTGTAACTGTACTAACTTAGTGGATTTCCATCACCAGTCAGAAATCTAGAAGAAAAGATTTGTTGAGAAGGGTTACAGATCTGCAGATCTAGATGTAGAGATTAATAGGGCCTCAGTTATGGATAGGAATTCTTTATTGATTGACCATCCCAAACCAGTTCAGGACAATAAATTTAAGTGGTCTTTCTTTACCACCTATTCTATTCAAAACAGGCAAATCAAGGATATATTTAATAAACACTGGAGGGTTTTCTAGAGTGATAGATACCTTGGTCCTGTTATTCCTGAATAGGGATGGGCTTTATGTTCGGGTCGAACATGAGTTCGTCTCGAACATTGGCTGTTCTCCCGTTTGCCGAATAGCGAACAATTTGGGGTGTTCGCAGCAAATTCGAAAGCCACAGAACACCCTTTAAAAGTCTATGGGAGAAATCAAAAGTGCTAATTTTAAAGGCTTATATGCAAGTTATTGTCATAAAAAGACCCTTCAGGTCTGGTATGGATTTTAAGGGGAACCCCGCGCCCGAATTAAAAAAAAATCCATACCAGATCCTTATCCGAACATGCAACATGGCAGGCCACAGGAAAAGAGGGGGGATGAGGGAGCTCCCCCCCTCCTGAACCATACCAGGCCACATGCCCTTAACATTGGGAGGGTGCTTTGGCGTAGCCCCCCAAAGCACCTTGTCCCCATGTTAATGGGGAGAAGGGCCTCATCCCCACAACCCTTGCCTGGTGGTTGTGAGGGTCTGTGGGCGGGGGGGCTTATCGGAATCTGGAAGCCCCCTTTAACAAGGGGACCTCCAGATCCCGGCCGCCCCTGTGTGAATTGGTAATGGGGTACAAATGTACCCCTACCATTTCACGAAAAAAGTGTCAAAAATGTTAAAAAAAGACAATAGACAGTTTTTGACAATTCCTTTATTAATGTCTTAATACCCTGAAGCACGGGGACTTCCCTATGGCTTTCCCGTGTTGTCAGAGGGGGGTGGGGTCAACCGTTTACTTTACAGGCACAAAAAATAGCGCCTGTAAACTGCCTCTTCTGCAGCCCCAGTGTGAAAGCCTCAGTGCTTTCACACTGGGGTGGTGCGCTTGCAGGACAGGAAAAAAAGTCCTGCAAGCAGCATCTTTGGGGTGGTGCGGGAGCACTGTATTTAGCACTCCTAAACCGCCCTTGCCATTGAAATCAATGGCCAGCCCTGCCGATTCGCCTTCAAAGTGGTTTTAAACCTTTTTTGGCTGCTAGCAGGGGTTAAAGGTACCCCGCTAGTGGCCAAAATGCGCCGCTAAAACAACGGTAAATCAACGCTAAAATTAGCGGCGCTTTACCGCTAACACGGCCAGCGCCTCAGTGTGAACATGCCCAAAGAGAAATTTGTTATTTTTTCCTCTTTTTGATGTGTTAAGTCTTATATGATTATTACAACTGTTATACCTAGATCTGTATTGTATTTACATATGCATGCATGCCTAAAACTATATAAATGTGAGTGCTAATTACAATATATCTCCCAGTACCAATAGGATACCCTGAAGAAGCCTTTGGCAAAATGTGCAGCGATTTCTATTGGTGATGATACACTGATTCCTATGTCTGGCCCTTCTTATGGTGGATTGATTCTTCTATACCTCTAGATACATTTATAGTGGGCCATTCAGATAGGTCTCTCTGTATATATGTGCACCCCAGTCATTTACTATGGGAGATTATCAGCATTTGCATACTTTTCTGATATGCTTTTATGAGATTTCAAATATGTTGTTTCAATAAACGTTGTTCATTTTTATACATATGAATACCCTTTCTTTCATACTTGGGATTATAGGTGGCAACTGTTAATGTAAGGAATACATTAAGGCAGGGGTGTCCAAACTATGGCCCTCCAGTTGTTCAGGAACTACAATTCCCATCATGCCTAGTAATGTCTGTGAATTTCAGAGTTTTACAATGCTTCATGGGAAGTGTAGTTCTGCAACAGCTGGAGGGCCGTAGTTTGGACACCCCTGCATTAAGGTAAAAAATGTTAAAGGTTTAGAACCACTTTAAACTTTTCCTGCAATTGTATTATTCACCACTTAGACTACACTCTATTTACCTTCAGGTCTCCCTAGCCTGCTTTTGTGGCTGCTCCACCCATGACTCCTTTATGCAAAGAGTATACCGTATATACTCGAGTATAAGCCAAGTTTTTCAGCACTTTTTTTGTGCTGAAAACGCCCCCCTTGGCTTATACTCGAGTCAAGCACTTTTCTGCAGCAGAGAATGATATATTCTGAACCCCCATATCTTGGGGCCATTTGGTGCTAGAAACCCTGAATTTGGTGTGCAAACCCAGCTAAACTAGCACTACAACATATACAAAGCTAAGGTTCCTAACACCAAGTGACTCTGAGATACGGGGCCCCAAAGTCAGTTCAGAAAATGTCATTCTCTGCTGCAGAAAAGTGCTTGACATTTTCCGAACCAAATTTGGGGCCCCGTATCTTGGGGCCACTTGGTGCTAGGAACCTTAGCTTTGGATATGTTATAGTGCTAGTTCCACTGGGTTTTCACACCAAATATGGGGTTCCTAGCACCAAGTGGCCCCGAGATATGCGGGCCTCAATGTTGGTCAACTGTGTCCATCTGCAGCAATGTCATTTCGGGACCCTTTGGGTCCAGAGACCCCAAATTTTGGCTGCAGCTAGGGAGCATCTAGGAACCCTTAACTACCAAGTTTGAAGTTCAGGGGACCTATGGCTGCAAATGGGCACAGTGAGGCATGCAAATGGGCACAGTGAGGCTGCAAATGGACATTGTTGACCCTCATTCCACTTACAGTAGCTGCGCATTTCTCACCCTAGGCTTATACTCGAGTCAATAAGTTTTCCTAGTTTTTTGTGGTAAAACTAGGCGCCTCAGCTTATATTCGGGTCGGCTTATACTCGAGTATATACAGTATTCTGGTCTTGTGAAATGTGGCTCAAATAATTGCTAGAATAAATTCCATCATATTGATAAAAAATATTTCTTACTATATAGGACTTTATGATGTGGATTTACTACAGGCAAACAGACTGTGCACTTTGTAAGTGCAGTTACACAAAAGCATTTTTTTTTAAATTTTCCTTGCACTTGATTGGGTATTCTTTAAAACATGAAGCTTTACCTCATTACATTTACTAAGGAAAATGCGTGCAACTGCACTTGCAAAGTGCACAATCTATACAATTCCTTTATCATTGTCTGCTTACACTCAATCATAGAGATATATAAAGATATACAGTGCTGTGAAAAAGTATTTGCCCCTTCCTGATTTTTTAGTTTTTTTTGCATATTTCTCACACTTAAATGATTCAGATCATCAAACATATGTTAATATTACGCAAAGATAACCTGAGTAAATCCAAGATTTTTTAAATTATTATTTCATTTATTAAGGGAAATAAGCTGTTCAAACCTGCCTGGCCCTATGAGAAAAAGTAATTGCCCCCTCCAATGCTGAATCATTAATGAACTGGGATTAACCACAATTTTTTGGAAAGCTGAATTAAATTTCACTTGCCACACTCAGGCCTGATTACTGCCAGACCTGTTGAATCAAGAAATCACAAAAATAGAAGCTGTCTGACAAAGTGAAGCACGCTAACAGATCACAAAAAGCCACACATAATGCCACAATCTAAAAAACTCAAGAACAGTTTAGAAACAAAGTAATGTACATGTATCAGTCTAGGGTGGGTTTCAAAGCCATTTCTAAGGCTTTGGAACTCCAGTGATCCACGGGGAGAGCCATTATCCACAAATGGAGATAACTTGGAACAGTGGTGAAGCTTCGTAAGAGTGGCCGGCCTACAAAAATTACTCCAAGAGCATGACAATGACTGATTCAGGAAGTCATAAAAGAACCCAGAACAACATCTAAAGAACTGGAGGCCTCACTTGCCTCAGGTAAGATCAGTGTTCATGATTCAACAATAAGAAAGAGACTGGCAAAAATGGCATCCATTGGAGAGTTCCAAGGCCAAAGCCACTGCTGACCAAAAAACACAAAGGCTCATCTCACATTTACCAAAAAACATCTTGATTATCCCCAAGATTTTTAGGCAAATATTCTGTGGACTGATGAGACAAAAATGTAACTTTTTGGAAGGTGTGTCCCCCCATTACATCTGGCATAGCACGAATACAGCATTTCATAACAAGGACATCATACCAATAGTCAGTCATGATGGTGGTAGTGTGATGGTCTGGGGCTGCTTTGCAGCTTCAGGACCTGGATGACTTACCATAATTGATGGAACCATGAATTCTGAGCTCTACCAGAAAATCCTAAAGTAGAATGTGCGGCCATCAGTTCATGACCTCACGCTCAAGTGCACTTGGGATTTGCAGCAGGACAATGACCTCAAACACAATTGCAAGTCCACCTCCAAATGGTTCAAAGGAAAATTTTGGTTTTGGAGTGGCCTAGTCAAAGCCCAGACTTAAATCCAATTGAGATGCTGTATCATGAACTTATGCAAGCCGTTCATGCTGGAAAACCCTCCAATGTGGCAGAATAAAACAATTCTGCAAAGAAAAGTGAGCCAAAATTGCTCCAGAGCAATGTCAAAGACTCATTGGTAGTTATCGCAAACGCTTGATTGCAGTTGTTGCCACTAAGGGTGGCACAACCAGTTATTAGGTTTAGGGGACAATGACTTTTTCACATAAAGCCAGGCAGGTTTAGACAGCTTTTTTTTCCTTAATAAATTAAACCATCATTTAAAAACTGCATTTTGTATTTATTCAGGTTATCTTTGTGTAATAATAACAAATTTTCATGATCTGAGTCATTAAAGTTTGACAAATATGCAAAAAATTATAAATCAGATAGGGGGCAAATAGTTTTTCACAGCATTGTGTGTGTGTGTGTATTTATATATATGCGCATTTCTCACCCTAGGCTTATACTCGAGTCAATACGTTTTCCTATTTTTTTGTGGTTAAATTAGGTGCCTCAGCTTATATTCGGGTCGGCTTATACTTGCGTATATATATTGTGTAATGTGTACATCATAAAACCTTTTTTTTTAAGCTGTATAAGGGCTTTGAGAGGTGGGGTTGGAGACTGCTGGGGATGGTGGGTCAACAAGTGGCAGAGAAAGAGAAATACACTGATCTTTCCAGTGAATAGTTGTGCAGGGGTAAATTTCAGCACAAGTCTTGGCCATTGGAGGACAGTCAGGCTATTCTTCCAGCACAGCCATAAAACTGATCATGTTGAGAAAAATGTGCTTCTGTACCTAGGGTGGTCAGCTTGAAATAGGAAAGCAAAGCGATTGGTATGATCAACAAGTATTTCACACAAAAGAAAAAATGCAAAGAGAACAGGATAACTTTTTAACACAAGTGCATAGTACAAAATACACGTGCCAGGAATATGAAATGTTGGGGTAATATACACTTTAATCTGATTTAAGGTAAGTAGAATATATGGTGAAATTAAAGGCTCATTTCACTGAAAAAATCCAAAAGCAATAATATCTTAGAAAAATCTATTTAACTGAAATCTGATCACTGATCCCTATTTACGAACTATGATTCTCACACCATCCTCTGATTAGGGGTCTCTACTTATGGTTATATTTTCCCATTTTCTAAATCTTACTGTGCAAGGTTTCCTCCAGAGATGTCTAGTTCTGAATGAAGTACAGAATCTGGCAGAGGACATTTTCCACTACCTGCTTCTTCTGATTTGCTCTGCGTTAGATGATGTTATTGTCTATAAATCATAGTCTCAGAAGAATCAAGCAGTAGAAGACTTCCTCTGCCACCTTCTTTGTTTCCAAGTGGCAGCGGCACTTATAGGTGCAAACTGAAGCTCCACAATTACTCATCTGCCCACTTACACTACTGTTTATTCAATGCACCTAATCAAGCTTTTCTAGTAGATTTGAGTCATTGCACAATTATGTTTCTCTTCTCTGCTTTTGCTGGCAGCATATCACAGACACACACCTCACTTGTCACCTTCCATGCCCTGACCTGTGGGCAAGTGTGGCCCTCACAGTGTGCATTTGCTGTTTGTGGGATAGACTCTTACACAAAGCCTTTAGCATTAAGTCAGAGGCAGTAGAATAGCAATAGCCATAGCATCCCATAAAGGATCAGGAAGAGGACCTACTGGGGTGGAGGGAGGGATGATTGAGGAAATTTAAACATCACACATCTGTGTGCATGTGAAGACAACACACTGGATCATTACTAATTGCAGAGGTTGATGCTGACAGTGACCATATATCCTTTGGGACATTTCCAACTAAACAGAGCTGACATTAAGCGTAAAGAAGGAGACTTCAGAATGGCAGTCACTAGTCACAGATGCCCTTTAGCTGTCTTAGTAGTGTTTGTATTGTTGTCAGAGTTTCTGGTCATCTAAACCAGCACTAAAATTAACCCTGTCCATGCCTAGTGCAGTCTTCCTCAGGTTATAAAAATCTCTCTTGAGTGTTTTCTCATCTAAAAACTGACAGCTGTTTGTAGTTTTACAAAAAAAAACTTGCAGCTCATAGAAGTGTGTAATAGGGTTTTTAGGTACTAACAATTATGTCAGAATATAAAATATTGTGATTGTTATTATTATTGGTACTATGGTACTATATTTTCTTTCACTGACTACTACACCATATTTTTCAACACTCACCTGCTCTGGCAGTGGAAGGGTTGGGATGGCTTAAATTTTACACTCAGGGCACGAGATGTAGAAAAGGACTGGAGAGCTACCGTGGGCAGAGAGGTTAGCTAAAAATGCACTGACTATGCTGACAGCCCTCCTACATTCTCCCAGTACAGGCAATCCCTGAGTTGCAAACAAGAAAAGTTCTGTAAGTTTGTTCTAAAGTTGAATTAGTATGTAAGTTTTTTTTGGATAGCATAGGGAAAGGTTAATGCCCCTGTAATGTTTGTTTTGCTGTCTGTGCCCCTGATCAGAAGATTTTACCTCACTTTCTGTCCCTGTGACAAATGGATTTGGAAAACTCTGGGTTGTCATAGAAACAAGTATTGGGGATAAAGAGACACCTTTTCCCATGATAACTCTTACAGGGGTAAATTTCCTCTTACTTCCTGTTGACTCCCTCCCTTTTTATGTATGAGTTGCATGTAAGTCAGATGTATGTAACTTGGGGACTCTCTGTGCAGGCATAGTTTATGTAAGACTGGGTTCACACCATCGCCAGATCCATCTCACAGCAGGGTTCCGGTGCGTCCTGGTTCACCGTTTCATGTCCAGTTTCAGCCCGAATTTTGGGCTGAATTTAAAACGGACCAAAAGATGCACAGCGTTTTTGTGCAAAATGCACCGGACCTGCTGTGGAGATATGTAAACCGGCTCCATAGAGATCCGGTCAAAATCTCCTGCTATTGTGAATTATATGCGGGGAACCAAAATTTTGCTATGGTGCCCCTTGATCTATAGTTATGACGCTGATCATCGAACTTGTGTTCAGGCATTCTGTAGCTTTGTTAACTCATACCTATAGTTCTTTAATGCCAGGGAGTGAAGGAGGACTGTCTGTTTTAGAAGGAAAATAATATTGTTGGTTTTGTATATCTTAGTAGAGTCCTCCTTTTGCCAGACATCTGCAGTGAGAAAAATAGCTATGGAAAGTCACAGTTTCTTATGTGTCTGGTTAATTACAGTTAAATTATCTAGTCAATATTTTTTCCAATTAAAGCACGTTTAAAATGAATTCAAAGAGTAATAATTCTCAGATTATTTTTAGCTTAGCTTAAATTTATCTGACCATTTATGAATTGCAAATTGTAAAAACAAGTGCCTCAGACAGGTAGAGACACTAATTATTGCAAAGGAAGATTTTTCAGCTTCTTAAAAAAAAAATTAGTTAAAAATGGTCACACACATATTGATACAATTAGTCAAATGATTATTCAATACAAATTTAATTTCATTAAATAAAAATCCAAACCCTCCATTATATCAGATATCTTTTGATCAGTTTAGACCAGTGGTTCTCAACCTTTCTAGTGCTGTAAAATTTCCCAAGTTGTGGGGACCCCAGTTATAAAATATTTTCGTAGCATGGGTTGTCAGCACCTAAGGCAAGATAAGTAATTTGCGCCCCTAACCCATGGACATTTAGCACCCTCTGAGTCTCTTCCACTCGCACAGTATTAAAACCCCTTATGGTACATTTTAGGATGTACCACTCTTTCTCTTAGTTCTCCTTTCTTTCCCTTTTATCCCTCTCTATCCTAATTTCTTGTTTTTTCCCCCATCCCTCTCTCTAGCCATCTTTCTTGTTCTTTCTCTTATTCTTTCTCTCCTTTTTTCTTTGTTCCTCTGCCTCTTTTCATCTCCCTTCCATGTATTCTCTATTTTTATTCCTTCTCTTACTCCTTGGTGGGGGGATTAGGATGAGTGGCAGTGCTGGCGGGGAGTTGGGATCAGTGGCAGTGCTGGCAGGGAGTTAGGATCAGTGGCAGTGCTGGGGGGAGTTTTGATCAACCAACTTAGGTTCTCTTGATCAAGGTCATCTGCTGATCTGAGAGAGAAGAGAAAGGTTCCTCCAAGGTGGGGTTTTTAGAATCAATAATGTATGAAAAAATAGCCATATTTATTTACAAAAAAGTAGTACCATTTGAATTTAAAAGAGAAATGAGCTCCAGCAGGAAGTACTTTCAAACTGATAGATTAAACATACATTTGTAGACATAATTCCATAGTAACATTAACCAACAAATGTCGAAGGTAGGAATATGAGCCTGACGCGTTTCAACCCTTACATCAGGGGTCTTCTTCAGAGAGTCAGTCTGCCGAGAAATACATAGTGTAGGTACACATGTAACAATCTATATACAGTAATATTGATATGTGGTTCACGTATTAGATATAGTTACCCGGCAATGTATGTCCAATGAGGAAAGAAGATCTCCTACATGGAGCTCTATTTAAAAACTGCTTTCTCTCTTCTCCCAAGGGGGGCCCGGAACACCTCCACCACTGCGGCAGCTCCTGCATTGTAAGTACATCTCAGCAGTATGACCCTTGCACCACTCTGGTCCAATATACTTAATTTTTACCATTACAGATCATTTGTAATGAAACCTTTTTCACATGTATATATTTCAGACTGGTTGACTCTTACTGGACACTGATCCACGGAGCCCGACATAGCTCGCAGCCAATCCCAGGATAGGCTGCAAACTACAGCCTGATCATATAGGACAGTACGGTGCAACCTCATACATGCCTCATACCTGCTGGGTAATTTTTAGGTTTACCTCATTTCTTGTTGACTCTTGCGGTGTACTCTTTTTATTGCATTTCTTTGGGCACTTATGATAGTGTCCCTTATCTTCCACTGTCACCTACCTCACTTGGTTCGTGCACTTTATGCTCACTTTCTTGCACTTTCACCCTTGCATGCATACTCACCAACCCCCTTTTTTCACCTTGTCTCTCCCTTTCTTTTGCTTCTTCTTCACATTATCTGTTTTTTCATCACCTTTTTCTTTTCTCACCTTACACTCACCTCTAATTTCTACACAATGGTCCAATTTGAGCTGCTGTACACCAGTATAATCCCCTATATAACTACTTTGAGTATATAATCTTTTTATTAATATATACATTTTTGGAATATTCAGAGGCCTCCGTGTGTGCCTATGGCATACATTGAGTTGTGCCTCCCAGTTGGGAGGTTACCTATTAGTGTGACTTCTCGTAAGTCGCATTTTTGGGACACTGCCCCGTGCCTGGCTGCCGCAGTGGTGGAGGTGTTCCGGGCCCCCCTTGGGAGAAGAGAGAAAGCAGTTTTTAAATAGATCTCCATGTAGGAGGTCTTCTTTCCTCGTTGGACATACATTGCCGGGTAACTATATCTAATACGTGAACCACATATCAATATTACTGTATATAGATTGTTACATGTGTACCTACACTATGTATTTCTCGGCAGACTGACTCTCTGAAGAAGACCCCTGATGTAAGGGTTGAAACGCGTCAGGCTCATATTCCTACCTTCGACATTTGTTGGTTAATGTTACTATGGAATTATGTCTACAAATGTATGTTTAATCTATCAGTTTGAAAGTACTTCCTGCTGGAGCTCATTTCTCTTTTAAATTCAAATGATACTACTTTTTTGTAAATAAATATGGCTATTTTTTCATACATTATTGATTCTATTATTGCTGCCTAAAAACTCCACCTTGGTGGAACCTTTCTCTTCTCTGTTCAATCTGAGGGGTGAGCAGCATTTTTTTCTCCTCTCCTGGTGTTTTTCCTTTGCTACTTAAAGATTGGGTGGTTAAATACCCCTTTCCCCCCTTTTAACACATGAGAGTTGAGATATGAGCTTGACTTTGTAGAATTACTTTTTCATCTATTGTTGATATCTGCATGATCTAATAACATTCAACATCACCATGAGTAATTTTCAGGGAGATGGATGGGTTAACCTCATGTCAAGTTATGAAACGACTTTTGAACAGGGGGATAGGGTGAAAAACCTAATCTCATCCCTCTTTCAAAAATTGAATAGGATACTGGAGAAAAAATCTGTGCTTTTTTGGCATATCAAATATCTAGATAGATATAACAAGGAGAAGATCAACCCTTTGCGACTTTGGGTCCAAATTTTTCCCAACTTGGACCAAATTAGCAATGAATGTAAGAAAGAGTGGGAAGCTAATCTAAATATATGCTCTCAGGAAATGATGATTATCCTTACCCGAGAGTATAACAAACAAATGATATTGTTGGATACAGAAATTAACAATATAGAAGTAGCTCTAAAGCCATTTCATCAGCATGCCCTCTATTTGGAGCTGCAGGCAAACCTTCAGGGGGACCTGTCAGCCTATAATAGGGGTGTCCTGCAGAAAAAAGAGTCAAAAGTCTGGAGGGACCAAACGGCCTTCTCGGAAGGACGAGCATATAAAGGGCATACTAATACTTCAAAAAATTCAAAAAACCCAAAAAATAAGTCTCATGTATTGCAGCAACAAACCAATAATACAAATAGTGTCTCGAAACTTAAAAATGGACCAAATCTTGGTCAAAATCTAAAAACACCATCTAAGGGACGCGGTAAATTTAAAAGGAGCCATAATAACAAGGGCTCCCCAGAACAGGATAGAAAGAAACGCACGGTTGAGACCACTGTGGAAGGGCCACTTAGTGCCCCTATTGGCAAGCATACCACATTCTTCGAGCCCAAATATTATACACCCAATACAGGCATGAGCAAAGCAGACGCTTCGCTCTCCAGTACTGTGACAAATACGACTTATACGAATCAACTAGTAGGGCATCTGAAATCTGGATCTCAAAGCCCTTTAAACAAGGTACGGGGATCCCCCTCACCCCAAATAAACAGGGGAGCAGGGAATCTGGAGGCTTATATCACGCGGATTCAACAGAATCCCTCAGCGTGATTAATCTGTCCTGTTATTCCCTATCCCCAGCTGAAATAGACGTACTATCACGTGGATTAACCTTTTGCCCACAGGAAAATTTTTATATGTTCGAAGTGGTGACCGATTTACAGCTCTTTGCACGTTGGCTATTACTTAAGAGCCTCCATGCAAAGACCGATACCAACATCGATACGACCGATTGGTCTAGTTTCAGCATGAGGGAATTTAAGGCCCTGTGTGATTTAACACTTCTCTACCAGGAAAATAACACCTTAGACCTCATAGACCAGAATGATTTGGAAACTCTACTCGAGAAGGCCAATGAACCTACACATAATCCTGCAATAAACTTTAAGAAACCCTCTGGTAAATTCCCCCCCCCCAATTTGAATCCAAGTATAGAAACCTTTGTGAAACAAACACTTAGAGATATCTCTAAACTTCCACGTAAAAAAACACGTCCCCAGAACTTAACCATTGATGAATTCAAGGCGGTCAACTCCTTGTGTAATAATGCCAAAATTACAATAAAACCATCTGATAAGGGAGGTAACGTGGTCCTGATAGACAATCATGACTACGTACGTATGTGTCAAGACATCTTAGACAATGGAGAATGGTACAAAAACATCTCCATTAAATACATACAAACCTCGTACACTAAATTCTATGACATGATTCAGTCAGCCTTTGAGAGAGGGGTGATCACAAAAGATCAATATGATTTCATCAGGATAAAGCACCCACGGGTGGCTACATTCTACAGTTTGCCTAAAATCCAAAATATCAGACCAAACGCTCGGGACGACCAATCGTCTCCGGGAATGGGGGAATATCTGAGAATTTAAGAAAGGTCATTGATTCTTTTTTACAAATGTTTGTCTTATGCATGCCCTCCTTTCTGAAGGATACTATACATTTGTTTCAATCAATTAAAGAAATAACTCTCCCAGAAAATTCATTCTTGGTGGCTATCGACGTTGAGGCCCTGTACAGCTCGATCCCCCATAACAAGGGGATCGCAGCTGTGCAGACACTCCTCCTGCGGGGCCAGAAATATGATGTAGCACTGAATTGATTTATCATTGAGGGGCTTGATTATATTTTACATTTCAATTTCTTTGCCTTCAACAACTCCCACTACCTCCAGGTGCAGGGCATGGCCATGGGCACTTGTTGTGCCCCGGCCTACGCCAACCTGTACCTGGGGGAGTGGGAGAGAGCCCTCCTATGTGATGGGGACCTCTCCATGTATACCGGCCACATCTTCAAGTGGCTACGATACATTGATGACGTCCTCCTCATATGGGAGGGCTCCAAGGACACATTATTACATTTTTTTGATTGCATTAACCAGAACGAGTACAATCTAAAGTTCACTATGACCTATGATCACAACCAGATGACCTTTTTGGATGTCCAGCTGAGACGGACTCCTGAGGGCCAAATCTCCAGTACCCTGTTTCGTAAAAGCACCGCAGGAAACACAATACTTCATGTGGATAGCTTCCATCCCACAGTACTAAAAAAGTCCATACCATATGGAGAATATCTACGACTACGCAGGAACTTCTCAGATGATGATCTTTTCAAACAAGAAGCATATAAGCTTCAAACCAGACTATTAGCATGCGGTTACAGTCGCTCTTGCTTGCGCAAAGCATTCAATAGAGCAGCTGCGCAATCTCGGTGTGATCTACTATTCAAAAAGAGGGTGAGGAATGATCCTGGTAGGGATCCTACCAGGATCATCCTACGCTTCTCCAAACAACATAATGCAATCAGGAATATTATCCAAAAACATTGGTCTATACTCACTGATGACCCCAGAGTTATTGGAACAAAATTTTGTTGCAACACGAACAGAGGTGGATATTCAAATTGAATGCCACCCCTTTTCCAGGACTTAATGAGGCTATCTCCCCCTCAAGGGTTTCATGTCAGGTAAAACCCAATAACATAACCCTTGTTAGAATAACCACTCTACAACAAAAGGTCTCTCCAGTTATTCCTTTTTTCCTTCCTTTTTCCCCATTTCTAACTTGGGATTATTGCATTTTATTTTCTTTTTCCTTTTTTTGTGTTGTGTCTTTTGATCTTGTAGATTTGTCAATGTATGTGATTGATTTTTTTTGCATTTACTGTTGTCTCATATATATATACTGTAACCTCAGTGGGCACAACCGCTGGAGTTGAATGCATAATATGTGAATTAACTGATCATACAAGCCTGGTGAGCATACACCCGTGCTTGTCATATATTGTTTATTTTTATACAAATTTCTATGTATTTTTCTTATGTATAATAAATGATGCCTTTCTCTTTTCCCCTTTTTTCCTTTTTCCGTCTGGGTGCCCGACGCTCCGGCTGCTGCAGTTTCTGGGTCAGGGGTTTCCCTCTAATGTGCCTTCCCGGTAAGGAGGGGGAGGGAGGGGCCAGTCACCCTCATGCGGCTCCCCCTCCCTTTCTTCCCCTTCAGGCACCTGGGCTGGCACTGGCTGCCACATTGGGGATCTTTCCTCCTTGCCAGCGGCGTTCTGGAACATCCTCGGATGTCCCCGGTCACGGCGCATGCGCGGGGCCCCGCGCTTGTCACGTGACATGGGAGCGTCACGCAATTGCGAGGAGGATGACGTCATTTCGGGGCCCTTGGCTCTTCCTGAACATCAGGGAAGCCACACGCGGCTGTCTGGATGACAGCAATGCCTCCTGCAACGATTCCATTGGTCATCTGGGCACACCACTCTGGTCCAATATACTTAATTTTTACCGTTACAGATCATTTGTAATGAAACCTTTTTCACATGTATATATTTCAGACTGGTTGACTCTTACTGGACACTGATCCACGGAGCCTGACATAGCTCGCAGCCAATCCCGGGTTAGGCTGCAAACTACAGCCTGATCGTATAGGACAGTACGGTGCAACCTCATACATGCCTCGATACCTGCTGGGTAATTTTTAGGTAATTTTTAGGTTTACCTCATCTCTTGTTGACTCTTGCGGTGTATTTTTTTTATTTCATTTCTTTGGGCACTTATGATAGTGTCCCTTATCTTCCACTGTCACCTACCTCACTTGGTTCATGCACTTTATGCTCACTTTCTTGCATTTTCACCCTCGCATGCATACTCACCAACCCCCTTTTTTCACCTTGTCTCTCCCTTTCTTTTGCTTCTTCTTCACATTATCTGTTTTTCATCACCTTTTTCTTTTCTCACCTTACACTCACCTCTAATTTCTACGCAATGGTCCAATTTGATCTGCTGTACACCAGTATAATCCCCTATATAACTACTTTGAGTATATAATCTTTTTATTAATATATACATTTTTGGAATATTCAGAGGCCTTCGTGTGTGCCTATGGCATACATTGAGTTGTGCCTCCCAGTTGGCCAACGAATTCTTTGGTTGACCAACAATATTCCAATCTTCCTCTTTCCTTACATATAATGGCTCTCTGACTGAGTTTTGTATTTGGATTTTTACCACAGGTGTGGCCCTCTGTTTCTGACCAATTGGTTGAGTTGACGGGAGGTTATCTATTAGTTTGACTTCTCGTAAGTCGCATTTTTGGGACACTGCCCCGTGCCTGGCTGCCACAGTGGTGGAAGTGTTCCGGGCCCCCCTTGGGAGAAGAGAGAAAGCAGTTTTTAAATAGATCTCCATGTAGGAGGTCTTCTTTCCTCGTTGGACATACATTGCCGGGTAACTATATCTAATACGTGAACCACATATCAATATTACTGTATATAGATTGTTACATGTGTATCTACACTATGTATTTCTCGGCAGACTGACCCTCTGAAGAAGACCCCTGATGTAAGGGTTAAAATGCGTCAGGCTCATATTCCTACCTTCGACATTTGTTGGTTAATGTTACTATGGAATTATGTCTACAAATGTATGTTTAATCTATCAGTTTGAAAGTACTTCCTGCTGGAGCTCATTTCTCTTTTAAATTCAAATGATACTACTTTTTGTAAATAAATATGGCTATTTTTTCATACATTATTTATTCTATTATTGCTGCCTAAAAACCCCACCTTGGGGGAACCTTTCTCTTCTCTGTTCAATCTGAGGAGTGAGCAGCATTTTTTTCTCCTCTCCTGGTGTTTTTCCTTTGCTATCTGCTGATCTGAGAACTGTAGTGGCGACTTTTAATGGCAACTGTAATCACCTGTGTTGCATTTGGCATTTGGCATATATATATATATATATATATATATATATATATATATATATATATATTCATTTTTCTAATTTTTTTTAAAGCTTTGAAAACTTGTCCATGTTGTTTTTTATTTCATTGTTCTGTGACATTTTGTTTTACAACCATTATAGCTGATGACTTTTCTGTGACTGCAGTCAATGCAACTGAATAAAAATGCTCAAACATCTGGTAATCAGAGAGCCTTTTTTCATCACCATGGCAACCAGGCCTAAGTGACATGAAGAAAAGGGAATTCTACCCAACGCAACACAGAAGAAAATAAAAAACAACTAACAGTGGTTGTAACATTTCCCTTCATTTTTTGTATATATTTTTTGTTTTGGCTTTAGATACGTGTTAGCCTGAATTTACATTTGTGAATGCAGCCTATTATCTATTCTATTTCCCTTACCTCTTTTTTGTAGTTAACAGCTTTAATTCACCTAGATAATTCACTCAGATCTGCGCAGGAAGCAATATATATAATGACCCAACAGAGATCAGAATTCATATACTGCTCAGTTTATTTTTCCGGGTACAGCATATTTTATTGTATACAATAAAGATATATCCGGACCAGGGATCTTTTTTACAAGATTCTTTCACAGCCAATAAGTTGCGAAAAACCCAGCAAGGTTTCCTTTAATTAGCTGCGAGTAGGCAGCTCCGTTGAAAGCAATGTGTCTAAATGACTGAGTTGTCCAACAAGATATACCTAAAGCTAGCAAAGGGAGAGTCTAAAAATCCAAGTGTTTCACCCTCTAGTGTGCTAGAATAGGATTTTTCTGTAGTGTAGGTAAATTGTTAAGCTTGGCTGGTAGCCAAGCCTGTGCATGTTAATCTGGGTTGGGTGAGTGACTTAGGGAGGGTTGGATGACTCACAGGCAGCATCTCTGAGACATCCCCTACTTCTGGAATTTGCTGGAAACTTCCAGAAGAATGGGAGTGGAGGTGAGAAGGAGCTGTCTGGAGTGTTCTGAGGGCCCTGACCAATCCCCAACAGATGGATTGGCAGGGAGCAAGCCTCCTCAAATAGTCAGAGTCAGCACAGCTGGGGCAGTGGAGTTCAGGTGGAAGCTGGAGATGGGGTGTTAGGCTGTCGGTGGCCCTTGAGGGTGATCCCCTAGTCTGGGGGAGGGGGGTGACCTCAGGCCATTGCTTGGGTGCAGAAGGGAATCTCTTCACAACACACAGGGGTGTCCTGACCAGAGCCACGGGAGCAGGAGAAGGACAGCAGGAGAACACTGCCAGGCAAATCTCCAGAGAGGAAGACAGCAAGGTAGGCAGCCTGAGAGGACTGGGTGAGAGCAGTCTGAGATGGATGCAGAGTCAGTCTGGGAGTATTGTGGAAGTTTAGCCAATAGGGCTGGATAAAGGGGCAGCTGCAGCCAGGTGGGCTGGCAGTTTCTAAAGAGGTGGTTCTGGGATTAGTAGCCACAGAAGGATAGCTGGGCACTAGGACTATGCTACACAAACAAGGGGCCCGCAGTCCTGCCTGTAAAGGGCATTTACTTACCCAACAGTGCCAGTTGGTCCTGAGAGTTCTAGTTCTGCAGGCAAGATTTGTGCAGGAGGCAGAAGAGGAGTGTACATATGAGGACTGTATATAGATGAGGCTGGGTTCATACTTGTGTGATGCCAGACATTGCATGTGATGCGCACCACATTGCTGTGCGGATCACATGCAATGTATGTGCAACACAAACTCAGCCATACGGTTTGTATGGCTGAATTTGCATCACATTTGGACCAAAATGGTGCTGGACCCTTTTTTTGGTCCGCACTGGAATCGGATCCCGTGGGTATTTTACAGTTTGCACTCTGATCTGCAAACTGATCTGAAGTTATAAATACATTTGTATTGACACCAGCAGCGGTTTGCAAAGGGCAGTGTGAACTGCTGCTGATTCAGGTGCAATGTGGGAACCCACACTGGGATCGCACTCGTTCCCGCATTGCACAAGTATGAACCGAGCCTCAATGTCCCTGAAGAGCTGTTGCTTTGAGCATGTGGGCATCCAATAATATCCCTATCCAAGTTTATTCCCCTCAATAAAACAAAAAAAATAACAAAGCACTGGACTGTTCATCTGACTCAAGTGTACTGTGAAGATGCAATGTGCCTGCCTGCTGTGCAGGGTAGGGGATCGCTTTCTACTTGCGGCTTCTTAGGGGGTGTGCTGCACAAGAAATATAACCATGAAAATTTGTTAATGCTAAAAAATTATATTTCAGTTATTAGTGGTGCACTGAAATTTCAATTATTATTATTATTATTAATAATATTTCAATTATTAGTGGTGCACTGAAAATTATTGGCTGGAAACTGTGTTTTTGGCATGCAGGCGAAAGAAGAAAAATGCTGATAATGGAGCGCCGAAAAGGGGGTGGCGTCCACCCCGGGTGCCACCTATTGTGGGGGTGAAATCCTGTCACACCACATTCCTCCTCTCCCTCCTCCTCTCCTCCCTTCTCTCCTCTCAGAGCCATAATCTCTGTGTATCATGGAGCTGAATTGTCCTGGCAGTCACAGTAAAACTGTCCCACCTCCTGTGATAGACAGCACACTGATACAATGCCGGGACATTGAATCAGTGTGACTTGATCACAGGAGGCGGGCATATTGTTGCTGCAGCTGGGAAATTCAAATCCAGCTCCGTGACACAGCGGGAGATCGCTGCTCTGATCCAGGCACAGGCAGGCTGCATCTGAAAGGCACAGGGAGTGTGCATCAGACAGGCAATAGCAAGCTGCATCTGATGGGCACTGGGAGGATGCATCTGACAAGCACTGGGAGGCTGCATCTGACGGGCACTGGGAGGCTGCATCTGACAGGCACTGGTGAGGCTGCATCTTATGGGCACTGGGAGGCTGCATCTGATGGGCACTGGTGAGGCTGCATCTGATGGGCAAAGGCAGGCTGCATCTGACGGGCGCTGGGAGGCTGCATCTGATGGGCACTGGGAGGCTGCATCTCACAGACACTGGCAGGTTGCATCTGGCAGGCACAGATTCGCCACATCTGACAGGCACAGGTGAGTCTGCATCTGACAGGCACAGGTGAGTCTGCATCTGACAGGCACAGGTAGGTTGCACCTGACAGGCACTGGTGAGGCTGCATCTGACAGGCACTGGTGAGGCTGCATCTGACAGGCACTTGTAGGCTGCATCTGACAGGCACTGGTAGGCTGCATCTGACAGGCACTGGTAGGCAGCATCTGACAGGCACTGGTGAGGCTGCATCTGACAGGCACTGGTGAGTCTCCATCTGACAGGCACTGGTAGGCTGCATCTGACAGGCACTGGTAGGCTGCATCTGACAGGCGGAGGTGAGGCTGCTTCTGACAGGCACAGGTGAGGCTGCATCTGATAGGAACTGGTGAGTAGCTGATACAGCTGCTAGATTACTACTCAAATACATATGTGTTAATTAACATATATCAAGGGATGTTAAAACATTCTTTTGTTTAAATTATTGTGTAGACCAACTCCCTGGAGGCTTTAAGAAAAGTGTAGTTACTTTAAGTGTTCCATTAAAGTGACTACATTTTTGTTTTTAAAAGTGTTTTGACTGTTTAAATGAGAACAGAAAACAAATATCACCCTTGATCTGATCTCCAGGAATGAACATGTGTTTCACAGGAATCTTCTGAAACCTGTTTCGTTGCCATCCACTAAGCTGATTTTTAGCAATTTGTACTGATTTTTAACAAAATGTTTTAATGTTCATCTTGAATCATTATAAAAAAAGTTTAATTTACTTTTACAAATGCATCCACTTGTATACATTAATCTTATTCATATAATTATGACTTCCTACACAGTTATGTAGTATATAAATATGCTTAATGGCTCATGACAATATTTCATAGAAAATCCACACTTAAATGTCTTAATCTGAGGTGTAATGATCACAAACTTAGAGTTTCAATATATTTTATGGGTTCAAATCTGCAAACAAATGTTCCATGTTTCACAAAGATTTTTAACTATGCTTTGGTATGATTATTAATTACACGTGAAACGCATTAGTTTGGCTAAACTGAAATTGGTTTAACACTGCCACAAATGTAGTTATAAAATTCTAATTAATTCAGACATGCTCCATGACCCAGGAGTCACAAACCCAGTCTGAAATTCCTATTAAAAAAGAACAGCTCTCAAAGATATGTAACTTCATATAAAGGTAAAATGTGGTTAATTGACACAGCAGGAAATTTGAAAAACAAGTCCATATGCAACTCATGAAATGGTTGGTGTAACATTTTGTATAGTATTATCATTAGTACCATGTTTGCTCAGTTTTACTGCATTATTATTAAATAGTATGACACCACTTAAAGCGGTTGTATACCCGCTGTCTTTTTTTTTTTTTTACACCTGCAAGGGAAAAGGCATAATGAGCTAGTATGCACCGCATACTAGCTCATTATGAGATACTTACCTTAGAACGAGGTGCCGGCATCTCACCCTGTCCACGCCGAGGGAGCTGACATCTCCCCTCGGCGTGTCTTTCCCGGGTATCACGGCTCCGGCGCTGTGAGTGGCCGGAGCTGTGATGTCGTCACTCCCGCGCATGCGCGGGGAAACTTCTGCCTGGCAAGCTCCGGAGTTTGCCGGGCTGTCAGCCGAGAGTCCCCTGTGCACATGCGCCGCTGCAGTCAGCGGCTCATTGCGAGGGGAATATCTCCTAATCCTTACAGGTTTAGGAGATATTTTTTTTACCTACAGGTAAGCCTTATTATAGGCTTACCTGTAGGTAAAAGTTACAAATAAAGGTATACAACCACTTTAAAACTTTGAATAGGCTTAATAAATCAGGGCAAAGGTCTGTTATGGTTTAAGGAGTGTGGCAACCAGAGACAGACTTTTAAATAACCAATATGGGCTATGACTTAGGTCAGCAGAGCTGCCAGGGGTCTACCATGCATAAGCTGCTGACTGCCAGTAACACATTTTTGTCTATAATAAAATGTTCCGGATGGCCATCCTTCCTGCATGTGTAGTCAGGCAAGGCTTTTGATGTTTCCCTGCACAGCATGTACATATTCACCAACTCTGATGACTGCACCTTATACCTATAAATGAACTGCTAGCATAATAGGATGACATTAGTTGGTTTTAAGTGCCATAATGTAGTGTAGAAAAACCTTCTTAGGTCCAAGACTCAGCATGACTTGTGTGGCTATAATGGAAATGTGATATGAAGGCTGGCCAGCCAACTTGGGTAGTAGCAGGAGAGAGTTGGCACAAGGCTGTGATCACTGGATGCAGGATGTATACATCGTCTTCAAACAGTTTAAAGAGTAACTCCACTTTTGTTGAGAAAAAAACATTCCCCTCTGGGTGATCTATGTAAATTGCAGGGATTTCTTGCAGATTGCTACCTTTTATTATTCTGAAGAAATAACCGTCTGTTTGTCTGTGTTCATGTGCATTATAATTATCAATCAGCTGCTGCACCTGCAGGGCTCTGAGGAAATTGGCATGGCCTGCACCCCCTTAGACAGGATTTCCCTTTGGGAGGAACGCCAAAAATCAGATTTGTATCTTAGTGCAGATTTCTGGGAAAATCAATAAGCCAATTACTCAAACAGAAAATTACATTTTTAAAGAATTCTGTACATTGTCTGTGTACAGAACACCTCCAGGCAGCCATATTGCATTGCATTTTACAGAAAATGACAGAAAATTACAGCACTGCAGATTGAAAGAAAAGGGTCATTTTTAATAACATTCAATTACAATATGACTTGAGTCGCAATTCTATACGCTATATATTTTTTATTTGGTATTTTTTTCCCATGAAGGTGGAGTTACACTTTAACCAGTTAAGCTCCAGATTTTTTTTAAAACCACTTGCTTATTGAGCACTTAAACCCCCCTCCTGCCCAGACCAATTTTCAACTTTCAGCACTGATGCACTTTTAATGACAATTGCGCGGTCATACAACACTGTAACCAAATTAAATTTTTATCATTTTTTTCACACAAATAGAGCTTTCTTTTGGTGGTATTTAATCACAGCTGGGATTTTTATTTTTTGCTCAAAAAACAAAAAATATGGAAAATTTGGAAAAAAAAATTGTGTCATCAGCAAACGGATAATTTTTCTCCTTCATTGATATGCGCTGATGAGGCGGCACTGGTGGGCACTGATAGGCACAGTTAAGGCAGCACTAGTAGGCTCAGATAAGGTGGCATTGATGGGTGGCACTGATAGATGGCACTGATGGGCACTGATAGGTGGCACTGATAGGTGGTACTGATGGGCAGCACTGATGGGCACTGATGGGCACTGGTAGGTAACACTGATGGGCACTGATAAGTGGCACTGATGTGCAGCACTGTTGATGAGGCTCTGATTGTGGGCACTGATTGTGGGCACTGATAGGTGGCACTGTGGGCACTGATAGGTGGCACTGTGGGCACTGATAGGTGGCGCTGGTGGGCACCGGTAGGCAGCACTGTTGTCTACTGCTTGGTGGCACTGGCAGATGCCATCGGGACTGATGTTCCTCTCACAGCCGCTGGCGATCGGCTTTTTTTTTCTCCTCCCGCTGTCAGCGGGAGGAGAAAAATAGCCGATTACTGGCTCAGTTTACATCACATGATCAGCTGTCATTGACTGGGATCGGGATCGACCCCTTACTCCGATCTCTGATCCAGCGAGTCTCATAGACTCGCTGATCAGAGAGCATGCCGTGCGTGCCCTGCAGGAGCCAGTGCAGGCTGCTCGGGCACAGGAGGACGTCAATAGATGTACTCCTGGCAAAGCAGGTCCGCGCTGTAGCTGTCATTCGGCTATAGCATGGATCTGAACAAGTTAAGCTATTGACCTATTTATTCAGCAAAAACTTGATTGGTTTATGATACAGATTAAATAAACCTTCCTATTGTGCCAAGCCTAATGCCCCGTACACACGGTCGGATTTTCCGACGGAAATTGTGTGATAGGACCTTGTTGTCGGAAATTCCGATCGTGTGTAGGCTCCATCACACATTTTCCATCGGATTTTCCGACACACAAAGTTTGAGAGCAGGCTATAAAATTTTCCGACAACAAAATCCATTGTCGGAATTTCCGATCATGTGTACACAAATCCGACACACAAAGTGCCACGCATGCTCAGAATAAATAAAGAGATGAAAGCTATTGGCTACTGCCCCATTTAGAGTCCCGACATACGTGTTTTACCTCACCTCGTTCAGAACAATCGGATTTTCCAACAACTTTGTGTGACCATGTGTATGCAAGACAAGTTTGAGCCAACATCCGTCGGAAAAAATCCTAGGATTTTTTTGTCGGAATGTCCGATCAATGTCCGACCGTGTGTACGGGGCATAAGAATCCGATCTGCTGATCATAGGATTAATTTACTAACACTCGAGGTGCAAAATCTGGTGCAGCTGTGTATGGTAGCCAATCAACTTCTAAATCCAGCTTGTTAAATTGAGCTTTGGCAATAAAACTTGGAAGCTGATTGGTTTCTATGTAGAGCTGCACTAGATTTTGCTCTCTCCAGTTATAGAAAATCAACCCTATTGCCCTCCAAGAGTTTTTTTCTGTACACGTAGAAAGTCAAAAAGAAGTAAAAAAATAAATAAATTACAAAATGTATTTTAAAGCAGCAAATGATAGTATAGATATAAACTGCTAATTATGACATACTGTACCAATTTTAAAATACCTGGATTACAACAGCAATGGGAATTGGAGTCAAAGGACAAAGCTTTACAAGCTTTTATAAATCAATGTATCTACTTTGTAACCTTATTACCGGAACTCATGTACACCAAGTCACTGTTAGACATGTGCGGTTCATTTCATTCCAAATAATAATTTGGAAGAAATTTTGTTATTCGGAAATTCGGATGTATCTGAATTTCCGAATTAGAATAGTACCTAATTTAAACAAATCCGAAATAACAAAATTCGAATTCGGACGAAATTTGAATTCAAAACGTTTTCAAGTAGTTTTCAAATACTTTACAAATTGGAAAACTTTTCAAATTCGAATAGTTTTCAAATTCAAAAAGTTTTTGAATTCAAATAGTTTTCCAATTTCCAAACTGAATAAAATAGAATAGAAAATAAAGGAATAGAATAGAAAAACATTTTTTTTCTATTCCATTCCTTTATTTTCTATTCTATTTTATTCCTTTTGGAAATTGGAAAACTATTCCAATTCTAAAACTTTTCGAATTTGAAAACTATTTGAAATTGATTTGAAAACAATTTGAATTAAACAAATTTAACTAAACAAATTTATGTAAATAACGAATTGAAATTAAACAAAACAAAACAAATTTTTTCCTTCTGCACATGTCTAGTCACTGTATCCATAGTTTGCAATAATCCCATTTCTATGTTATTTTGAATAAGACAGAAAAAAGTTATGATAATATTCTGCAATGTGTATTATTTAGTCTTAACTTTTAACAACACTTAACAACTGTCATGTTTGTAGTGTAGAAAAATAAACAGTTAAACATAAAACTTACACAGCTAGACATAAGCAATAATATACAGTACTTGAGTAACATTTTGCTGGTGGTACAGACGCCCCCTCAAAAAAAAGGAGGTATGAGAAATTAAGGATATGTCATATGGATGAAAGAAGACAAAGAAAAGGGAAGAGAGGAAGTAGAGGAAAGGAAGGGGAGAGAAACTTGGTAGAGTATAATCTATGTATAATCTAAATGGAAGGGAAGAAGGGGAAGGGAAAGAAAAGGGTATATCTAATAACTCTAAAACCTCCTGGAGCATGGCTTTGCCTGGGGTCCAAAACACCTCACTATATTGACTACGTTGAGCCCAGAGATGAGCCAGGAGAGATATCCCTATGGGGTAGAGGGTGGAAGGAAGGAGAGAAAGGCACAAGGGTGGGGTGCATTAACAAAATAAGAAATAAGAAAAAAATGCCAGATTTTTGCATGGGTAAATGTGGGCCCTGAGTGTAGTAAACAGGTGACGAGAAAAACATCTTTTCATCTTAGTTTTTGATGGATTGCCTTGCATGATATTGATCTACATAATTCCTCCCATGCATTCCATGTGCAGCTAGGTCAAGTTTGTAATGCATAATAGACTCAATCTCAAAAAAGTAATTCACCTGATCTATCTAGTCTTTTTTAATCAAAGGCACTGTAGGTGTCCACCATAATTGGAAGATGCTGCACTAATGAGGTGCCTAAGAAAGCGTTTGACTGGTAAAGAAGGTTGCTCTTTATCAGTGTGTAGCAGGTACAGCTCAGGGGAGTATGGGTGTTGGGAACCGATTATTTGCCTTGTAAAGTTCTGTATTTTTTCCCAAAACTTTTGTAGAGGTATGCAGTGCCAGAATATGACACAGAGGGGTTGATTTACTAAAGGCAAATCCACTTTGCATTACAAGTGCACTTGGAAGTGCAGTCACTTTAGATTTTAGGGCATGATCTGAAATGAGGGGAAGCTCTGCTGATTTTATCATCCAATCATGTACAAGCAAAAATGCTGTTTTTTATTTTCCTTGCATGTCCCCCCTCAGATCTACAGTGACTGCATTTCCAAATGCAATTGCAGTGCACTTGTAGTGCAAAGTGGATTTGCCTTTAGTAAATAAAGCCCAGAGTGCCTCTTTCAGTGTTGCATCTCCAACAGGTTGAAGAAATGTACATAAGGGTCAATTTTAAGTAACTGTGAGGGTATCTTATGAACAAAATTTTATAATTTGTCTCTTGCTACATTATACTAAATGAAGTCTGGTGTACTAGTTGGTCTACCATTGCTCAGCAGCGAAGGAGAGATTCAACTCCCTTTCCCAATCTTGAGTGAAGAGATATTCATCGGCTTTCGTAGAGTTCTCTAATGCAGAAAGGATCCTAGAGCTCAAGTGGATCTTTGGACCCTTATTAATGCATTTTTTTTTGCAATTCGTCTTAGTGATCAATTTTATTCAAGCTCTACAATGTAGTGTTTCAGGACTTAATCAGGTCTGAACACATAACCATCATGTGGCGTTAAATTCCTAGAAAAGGATATTAAAGAAGCATTCAGAGAACCATATTGCAACAAAAATGTGTACAGATAAAAAGGAGTGTATTAACTCAATAGATATATTAAAACATTTAATAATTTATAACAGAAAATTCTGTACAAATCGATAAAGGTGCATCAAAACAATGCATCAATAGTCCATCCAACAAACAATGCAGTGAAAAATAACTAAATGGTGCAGAATCAATCCAACTGTCTATAATAAAATAATTATAAGTCTATTAAACCATAGCATGTTAAAAAAAAATAGGAGAAAATGTGATAGCAAATCTTCAGTGTGGCAGAGTACCTGGGCTTCACAACCTTCATGATACATACCAGTGGTATAACTTACTCACCAGATTTGAGCTATAATGTGAATCGAGCACCACAGAGCATTAGCTATTGTAAAAGCCAACCATTTAGGTACCAATGCCTAAAGAAACACATGCATGCGTGAAACACTGTATCCAAGAGCTAGGTTCAAATTGGCAGAAAAAAGGCCCACACTTTTCCGCCTTACTCGCTTTCAGTATCCCCCACATGCACACACACAACATTCTCCTGCTGTATCCACCGCAAGATCTGTGGTCTTCAGTGACAGGAAGAGAAGTCTCACAAGGGGTTTCAGAGACTTTCAGCTGTCTCAGGTTTTATCTTTCCCAAGGCAGGTATCCCTTCTACAGCTAGTGAAGCAGAAGAAAAAAAAAGTGTCCATATCACCCCATGCCACACATCTTAATGCTACTTTAGGAAAACTGTTGGCTTTGCATCTTCTCTCATTCCTTGGTGAATCAACCCCTTTATGTGAGTTTATGACCTGCTCTATACCACAGCATCAGGTACCCAACTGCCATAATTAAGTCCAGAAGCCCTTGCCTGCTCTCCACTATCATGTAGAACCTTTCTGTATAGCTGGATCATGCTGTCAGTGGCTTGGTATACATGACGACAGACATGGAGGTAGTTGGCGCTAGACCAAACGTTGTTAAAATTACCTCTTTATACCCACCTTCTACCTCTTCCTCCTTCTACTATTCCTCCTCCTTCATGATTTTCTCCTCCACTTCCACCTTTGTAAATATGGCATGTTTTTTGACCACTCCAGTGTTTTATCATCCAGGGAAATTGCAGATGTTATACCTATGGTCTGTTCAATGGTATAACATGCTGGGATATGCAAACTATATTAGATACTTTCAGCAGATATTAAAGTTTTTGCTAGGGTACTCTCATTCCCGATTCAATATTAAAAACACAAATTTGTAGTAAGGGACTTTAAACTATGGCACCCTGAAGCAAGTTCAAACTACTCAAAATATATAAAAAAAATACTTACTGTACATAATGTATTAATACAAAAAAAAGGTGGATTTCTTATGAGACATAAATGAATCATGTGGCACAACACATGCACATATAATGTTGTGACCACTAATACATACGCTATTCCTAAAATATTAACTCTGTATCAACGCATTTCATAGTTAATTCTACTTCATCAGAACCCTTAGCAAAACGGACCCACTTGGGGAGGGAGGGACCGGAATGCGGAAGCTGTGTCGGAGGTGCAGCTGAGCCCGTGAAGCCAGTGAACCTCCCCCCAGGAGATGCCTGACTAGGGAGGGGACAGTGAGCTTCCCCTTTCCCTGATCGGGATTCCCCCCTCTGCATATGGCAGGTACTCCTGCTTCCCCCCCACCGCCAGCCTGGATCACCCTGCTGTCCCTACCATAGTGGAAATCGCTGCCAGGACGGGAAGAGAATCTCCACCCTCCAGAGACACTGAATGCTCGTTTGTCCCCTCCTGCGTACAGCAAGCTAGGAGAGCTGGCCGAAGTACGGCTGACAAAACGTGGCAACTGAGGCTGGGAGCCTCCAGAAGTGGAGGAGAGTGAGAGAAGCCTGAGCGAGACGGAAAATCCCACTACCCACAAACTGCAAGTATCAGGGGTATTACCCACAGGCTGAGGGATTAGAAGTGTAATTTCAAAGCAGTAAAGTGATGCTAAAGTGATGCTATTACAAGAATTACAGATATTAATGAGTGATAAAAGGTGATCCTGGTCTATCATAAGGTTTTTCTTGCAGGTGAATTAACGACTATAGTGACTCTCGGTCTCTCACATTTGTTGATACCTAGACTGCTACTAAGTTGGGTGACTATATAAGGGCTTGAAGAGGACTTGGCTGATAAGATCGGAGGGAGCCAATAAAGGTGTGGGGAAAAGGGAAAAGTATTTGGTAAAACAGGCCAGCAGAAATAAAATAGGGGCTTGTTCACACTAGAACGCCCAGAGCACAGTATATATATTTTGAGAGTCGTTACTCCCAGTAAAGATGGCTCCCCCTGGTGATTTGGGGAGTATGGTGGTAGGGGATAGTAACAACGGTACGGTTCAGCCAGGGGAAAGGAAGGCTTAAAGTTTGACTAAAAACCCAGGAGGACATAGACTTTTCACAGGATAGGAGAGAATGAATAAGGTGTTTCTAATTGAAATACCCCAGTAAGCACACATGTATCAATGAGAAATGAGAGGTAAAACAGGGAAAGGGGCTGCAGTGAACCTAACCCACTCTACTATCCAGCCCAGGACAAGTGCAAGCTCAGGAACCATTAAAAAATACATGGTGCAGGAAGGGAGCAAAGAAAGCCCAAGTAAACAGGTGACTGTCAAAAGCAGAAACACAGAGGGCACTCAATAAACGGTGGTAAGAAAACAGCTGAAAGATACGGATACCAGTCTGATTGGCAGTGAGATGCCAGTAGCAGCGGAAGAAGAAGTCAAAATGGACTCCAAACAAAAAAACAGCTTCCAACCAAGAGCGAAATGGACGAAATGTTTGCGAGACTGGAAGCATTTATAAAAGGAGAGATAGCAACTCTACATGAATATATGCAACACATAATAAAAAGAGTAGAGGACACTGAGGGCAGGATGGACACGCAGGGGGAGGAGATAAAAAAACCTCAAGGCTCAATTAAACAAGATCCAACAAGATAAAAGACACATACTATATAAAATTGAAGACCAAGAGAACAGGAATAGAAGGAAGAACCTCAGGATCAGAGGCTTACCGGAGATACAAGGAGAACAGGAGGACCTGCAGGAGAAAATGGAGGGAATTTTTGGGCATATGGTAAGGAGAGGGAGTAAAGCCAGCAAAATCAAGTTTGAAAGAATACATTGGATCAGAAAATCCCCTGAGATTGCTGGGGATGCACCAAGAGATGTCATCGCCAGATTCCATAACTTTCAAGATAAAGAGCAGATTAGAGTATGCCTGAAAAACAACCAACCGGCGAAGTTTTGAGAAAGCATCTTGCAGATTTTCCCAGATTTGGCAGCTGAAACTTTAGCCAGAAGAAGAATCTTACAACCCTTGGTGGCCCAACTTAAAGCAAATAATGTCCAATACACTTGGGGCTTTCCCACGTGTTTAACAGGATGCAAAGATGGAAGCTCTGCAGTGTTAAGATTCCCAGAGGATACATCAAATTTTTGCGAGCGTTTAAATGTACCTATAATGGAAATCCCAGGATGGTGGGAGCGGAATAAGAACCCTGAAGGTCATGAAGTATCACAATCTTGGCAACCTGTCATTAATCCAAAAAGACCAACAGGGAGAAAGAAATAATAAGTCTTGGACTTTTAAAAGGAAAGAGAAAAAGGAGGAAAAAAAACATTTTTTTCAGTCCACTAGTAAATAGTAAAACAGTGCTTGCGGTGGGGTGGGCGTGGGTGGGTGTGGGAAAGTGGTGTTGGGGAAGGGGAATGGGCTGGGGTACCCCCCAAAACATCTGGGGGGGTACCATCATGTTCCATCATGGCTTAGCCGAGTTCAACCTTCAGGGAGCCAACCGTGGGACCAGGAGGAGTAGGTGGGGCCCCGGTTCGTTGGATCATGGGGAGATCTATTTATCCCAAGGGGGTGGGGTGGGAGCGGAGGGGTTGGGGAGGGGGGTGGGAGGCAGTGATGGAAGGGTGGGGATGGGGAGAGGGAGGGGGAAACAGGGTAGGGCGAGGGTTCAGGATAATGGCTCCTTCTCCTTGGATTGCTTTAAGGAAAAAAGAAAAAAAATGTCTAGTGTAAACATAATAACATACAATGTAAGTGGGTTGAATGCCCCTATTAAACGGGCTAATATACTGCGAGAGCTGAAGTTCCTGAAGGCTGAGGTGGCAATGCTTCAAGAGACACATCTGTGGTTGGGCAATTGTCAAAAAATTTACTCTAAAAACTTCCCAGTCTGGTTTTACGGTGATTCACCGAAGAGGGGCGCAAAAAGTGTCGCCATAGGGTTTGCCAAGGAAGCAAGGTTCGAGCTGGAAGCAAGACTGACCGACCCCGAGGGGCGATACCTCTTTTTAAGAGGTGAACTAAATGGCTTGGAATGCTCACTGGCAAACATCTATGGTCCGAATATAAAGAAAAATAGATTTGTAATGGGAGTCCTGGCAAAGTTTGAAAAATTCAAGAGAGGGGGGCCATAATCGAAGGGGACTTTAATTTTTGCTTGGACCCAGTGAGAGACAGTACGTCCCATGGACAGGGGGACAGGAGAGGGGTGGGTGAATAAACTAAAAAAGAAGCTGCACCAGTATCAATTGGTCGATGTCTGGAGGATGCAACATAAGAAAGTACTTGATTATACATATTATTCCCCTGTGCATGCAACATACTCGAGATGAGATTTTTTAATAGTGGATCATAGGTTAATGGAAGCAGTCACTGGTACAAGTATTGGTACTATGACCCTCTCGGATCATGCGCCAGTGTGTCTACAGATAAAAATTGGGGAGCGACAGAAACAGGGCAATAGCTGGAGACTAAATGAAGACCTGCTCCAAGATAAAGATATTGCTAAGAGAATTAAAGAAGAACTTGAGATGTATTTTAAAATAAATGGGTCCGGAGAGGTTGCCGAGGCAATGGTCTGGGAGGCTGTGGGCAAGCCTATATAGGAAAAGGGAGGATTTTCGGGATCCAGTAGAGCAAGAATCGAGTAAGGTATACAACCTAATGAAGAAAGAAAGATACATAAACGGTAACAAACCAGGCAAACTCCTGGCAAGGGCGGTGAGAAAAAAGAAATCTATTAACTATATTGAAAAAATAAAGACAAATTTGTGAGAACTTGGGTACAAAACCAGTGACATCGCGAAAGTTTTTCAAAAGTATTATGGTGGGTTATATGCAATAGATAAGAATGACTCGCAAGAGGCCAAAGAAATAAACAGAGTGAGAATAAAAAATGTCCGATTACAAAAAATCACGAAAAAGGAAAAAAACATGTTAGAGGCCCCCATCACTGAAGAGGAGCTCCGAAAAGCTCTGCAGGAACTTAGCAGATAGAACCCGATGGGTTGGCTGTTCTATACTATAAAAAATACCAGGACCTACTGATCCCCAAAATGTGTTCATATATGAACGGGATTGGGGATAAGTGGGAGATGAGAATGGAAGCATTGGAAACTAATATAGCCATCATTCTGAAGGAAGGCAAAGATAACACGTTACGCTACAGCTATAGGCCCATATCACTCCTGAATGTAGATACAAAACTATTTGCCAAAATCCTAGCTGACAGGATGAAACTGATAATTAATGAGATCATACACCCAGAACAAGTGGGTTTTGTACCAGGAAGAGAGGGGAGGGATAACGGTATCAAAATGTTATTGGTTGTCCAGAAAATTAAGAATAGCAGAGCCCCAGGACTACTCCTGTCAATTGATGCTGAAAAAGCTTTTGACAGGGTAGACTGGGGCTTCATGTGGGGCACTCTAGAGGAGATCGGACTGGGAGAGAGAATGCTCAGCTGGATAAAGGCCTTATATACCCATCCCACAGCGAAAGTGAAGGTAAACGGCACTTTCTCAGACACATTTGAAATGAGTAACGGCACTAGGCAGGGATGCCCACTTTCCCCACTATAGTGTATATATATATAGAATAGTATGAGTGAAGTCGATTTGGGTAAGATAGTATGGATTCCACCACACTGTAGAAAATTGAGCATGGGAATAATGGAGAGCACTAAGCACGCACTTAAAATATGGGATATTTCACCATTAATCCCACTTAAGGACACAGAATTTTTCATTCTGGGGAAAGAGGATATGTTCGGGAAGTGGATATTGAAGGAAGATGCCCAATTAAAAGATGTCATAAGACAGGGCAATATTTGCACATACCAAGAACTAAAAGATAAAGGTGTGTGGTTCGTCATAGACCCCTGGCATTATAATCAACTGAAACATTTTGTTGACTCACTCCCACAGCCTATTAGGTCAACAGGAAATCTGCTACCCTTGGAGAAAATATGCATGGAGAAAAAAGGGAAGAGGGGGGATCTCTAAGATTTATAGAGTTTTGATAGAACTGGGGAAATCCCTCAATTCATGGAGAAGTGGGAGAAAGAACTGAATATCAAGCTTAATGAACGAGAGATAGGGCAGATATTGAAAAGGGCGAATATCACCTTGGTTGACTGTAAGTTAACATAGAGGAATTACAAATTCCTGGCGAGAATGTACATCACTCCTGATAGAGCACACAGAATTCAGAGGGAAACCTCACAGCTATGCTGGAGGGGATGTAATGAAATCGGGACAATGGCGCATATTTGGTGGCAGTGGCCGGAAATTAAGAAATACTGGGATGAGATAAGGGGTATCATAGGGGAGATTACTAACATCGTCATCCCAGATGACCCATGGATATGCTTATTTCACGGGAAACGCCCACGAAAACATATTTGAAATCGCTATTACCACACCTTATAAATGCGGCCAAAAGTCTTATCCCCAGATACTGGCAACATAAAAGAAGACCCTCAATGCGGGAGTGGCTCAATAAAGTTACTTAAATTTATTATCTAGAATATCTGAGGTTCAGTGAAGGGATGGGACTGGAAGCTTTCGAAATGAAATGGAGAAATTGGGTAAGATATAGGTACTCAATAAGAGCAGTGGAGGTGTGCGGTATTTAGTTTGTGGTCCCATTGTAAATAGAGAAACTAGACGGGTAAGATCACAGAAAACACGCTGAAGAGGATTCGACAGTAGTAAAGGGAGAATAGGAGTGGGAGTATAGAAGGAAGTAAGAGTAAGCAGGGGGAGGTTCAAAAGGGGGGGAGGGATTAGGGGAGAAGTGGATTAGGGGGGTGGGGGAGGGTAGTAAGGGGGACAGATAAATTGAGGGGGCTGAGTCACTCTCTAAAGTAATGTGATCGATTGGTTTTTGAAATGATGATAATGCCACAATGATGTGATGATACAAGGGAAGATACTGAACTGTAAAGTTGAAGTAACAGCCCCGGAAAACACTTCGCTGAAGTGGCAAAAAAAGAAAGAAAAAAAAAAAAGAACCCTTAGCAAAATGGCAGAGTATATAGAATATTGTAGGCATTACAGTGTTCTGATGCTTTGTCTAGAATAGTAATATATATAATAAGATTACACAATATAAAGGCTTGGTTTACATAGGTGGCCACTGGCCAGGAGGCACTAAGTGTAGGTATCACTGTATATAGAAACCTTCTGCGCTCATCCTATATTTTAACCCCTATCTCAGCCACCAGCACTATATTTGAAACAGGACAAATAACTACTTAAAGTGTTTGTGAACCCAAATCTGTAAAGTACTGCCAGACCCTCTGTTATAGTTCGGCATAGCACACTGTATAAGTCTTTTATAAAAACAAGGTTTGTAAATACCGATTTAGAGCGATCTTCAGGCTGGTCACGTGACTCACGGCCACTGTACACCTCCGATACATAGCTACTGCAGGAGGGGCCTGAGATCTCCCTCTGACACCAGCTGGGGAGGTCACATGGCCACTCAGTGCGTCCTGCAGTAGCCCTGGAAACTGGCCGAGAGTCACATGACCAGCCTGAAGATTGCGGTAAATTGTTATCTACGATTTAGAGGGGCTGGCAGTGATCATATATGAAATTTTATTTGTACTAATGGTGGCGGGGATGAGGGGGAAACAGAGACACAAAACACAGAGCTGACAGGCAGGGAGGAGGGGGTGGGGGGAGGAGAGCTGAGAGCTGCGGATGACGAAGGGACATACACTGACCATGGTGGTCAGGGCTCAGCAGCCCTGATTTTTGTGGTCAGTGTAGAGAGAGGGGATACAGGAAGTAGCAGGATTAGGCAGGTTTGTTTACAGTTTAGAGAGGGGCAGATTACACAGTGCAAGCACTGTGCTGTTTAATCTTATTTAGGGGCCAGGATCTCTATTTTTTTTGGGGGGGGGTTAACAAACACCTTAATGTGGAGCTCCAGTTGTTTTTGTGTTTATTAAAAGTCAGCAGCTACAAAACCTGTAGCTGCTGACGTTTTAATAAACACACACTCACCTGCCCCATGATCCAGCGATCACTTCAGTTGTCCCTTCGCCCCATCTTTTCCCCCTGGTGCTGGCATCTCAACTGTGGGCACCCAGCTGAGACAGCTTTTGGCTTCACAGCATGGTACCCTCTGCGCATGAGCAAATCGTGCTGTGCCTCCTGAATGGTTTTCTTACATGTCCCAGAAGACTGCAGGAGGAGTACATAAAGCCGAACTTCCCCTTTTGGGTGAAGCTCCACTTTAAACTGTGTAAGCATGCAGAGCTTCCCTGATGTGTACGTATACATATGAAATCACTGTGTGTTAATATAAATGCACTTATCTCCCAAACAATAGTAACTAAATATACAGAAATAAAGTTGCATGCATTAAATGTCTTTAATCCATATTACCATCCGTTTTACTTTATGTGCAATACAAATCCATCCATGTTGGATTAAGTCCACGCTGAAATCTTGTTTCACTATACATCACAGCACTACCTACTGCCTTATGTGCTTCTACTCAAAATCACTCACAACAGTGCTAGGTGGTGGACCCCTTTTGAAATCCACTCACCCTTTTCCTTGGACCTCAACTAACATATATCAGTTAGGTCAGGTTAGCTTAGAAACTCCATACACAGAAGACTTCTTTTAGTCCTTCATCTGGGACTTCCACTCTGCAATGATTTATTGAAGACATAATAAACCAAATATAGTGTAAAACTGCTGTAAAACTTTATTAAAAATAGTTAAAGTGCACTCACATTTGTGAATATATGGGAGTTTGTAAATATTTAGTAGTATTAGTACAAGATGATTTCATATATCTACATTTAAGGGAAATGCTGCACTACATACACATTTTAGCTAAATGCAGGTGGCAGTGCCATGGTTTTAAAAAACAAGATCTGTTGCGCTTAATATGATGTAAAATAAAAGCTGCTGACACAAAAAATTGCTTGGTACAATTAAGGAGATATTAGGAGGAGTGGTGCAGCGCTAGAAAATAAGTCTAAATGTCCCCATAAAGGTAAAAAATACAGCTAAACAAAGTCCTCTTCATCAGAAGGAAGTGGTGACACTCTGTTTAGTGGGATCCATAATGAAAGGACACTCAAAAAGGAGATGTAAACACCATCACCAACACCCAAACAAACTGGGTTATACACGTGTGTAGAAAACAGATAGAGAGAGGCAATCTTCCTGGGATAGACCAACGATCCTCCAGTGGAGTAGCATAAACATATTCCTTTCCTTCTAAACTAAATGGAAGGCTTTAGGTCTCCTCCTTGTGACAGAATTAAGAGCCAAGTATAGTCCAGTGGGTATATGCGCCTTAAGAATTGTGATATATGGGGAGTAAAGAGAAAACGCTCATTGCGCAAATTCCATCAAAAAGGATCATTTATTGTATAAAAAGTAAAAGCCACTCACATTTCGTAAGAAGGTACAGAGCAGTATGAAGCGTCCAGCGCTTCTAACCACAAAGATGGCCACCGTGTCACCATCCAACCGCGTCCTGCGTCACCAGTCTCTTGTCACCCAACATTTCGTCATCAACATGCGTCATCAGGGGCGTGGTTATGACGCAAACGGAAGTGTATTTATAGGAGCAGGAAAATTAGACAGGCGGAAATCAGAGAACATAGTTGTTTAGTAGATATTTTTAATCCTACATTTAAGTCATTTGCTTTAAATTCAGTATTGTTATTAGATATACAAATCCCTTTGGAGATATATCATTTCTGGGTCAGAAGTTCACACTTCCTGTTCTCTGATTTCCGCCTGTCTAATTTTCCTGCTCCTATAAATACACATCCGTTTGTGTCATAACCACGCCCCTGATGACACATGTTGATGACGAAACGTTGGGCAACAAGAGACTGGTGATGCAGGACGCGGTTGGACGGTGACACGGCGGCCATCTTTGTGGTTAGAAGCGCTGGATACTTCATACTGCTCTGTACCTTCTTACGAAATGTGAGTGGCTTTTACTTTTTATACAATAAATGATCCTTTTTGATGGAATTTGCGCAATGAGCGTTTTCTCTTTACTCCCCATATATCACAATTCTTAAGACGCATATACCCACTGGACTATACCTGGCTCTTAATCCTGTCATAAGGAGGAGACCTAAAGCCTTCCATTTAGTTTAGAGGGAAAGGAATATGTTTATGCCACTCCACTGGAGGATCGTTGGTCTATCCCAGGAAGATTGCCTCTCGCTATCTGTTTTCTACACACGTGTATAACCCATACACTGATGGTAAGGGTCAGTTTGTTTGGGTATTGGTGATGGTGTTTATATCTCCTTTTTGAGTGTCCTTTCATTATGGATCCCGCTAAACAGAGTGTCACCACTTCCTTCTGTTGAAGAGGACTTTGTTCAGCTGTGAGTTTTACCTTTATGGGGACATTTAGACTTATTTTCTAGCGCTGCACCACTTCTCCTAATAGTGCCATGGTTTTACTGCCCTGTGACTGCCAAGCCACAAGCAAATATGCAGACTTTAGTAAAGGAACAGCCGGCAAGACAGAAAAATCTTCATTAAATTACTTTATTGGCTTACATTATAGAATTCAGTGGGGCTCACGTGCTTACACATTTCAGCAATTAAGCCTTACTCATAAGTGCATCCCTTCTCTGCTGGAAGACAAGCTAACATGGTCAGTGGCCAGTGGCAGCAAAATTGACAAAATTCTTAAAATAAGTCACGTTTGGCAAGCAGTACCACCCCCAAATGTGACTCATTCGAGCATATGGATCATGGTTGCAGCATGGTATTTGAATTTTTAAAACAATCCTAATTTGGCTGAAAAAAGGTCATTCAGGAGGTGGCAGTACTTTTTTCCTGAAATCCACCACAAATCACTTTTCAGAGGGGTGATAAAGAGCACCACCAGGGAACGGTCCCCAAGGATACCCAATATTACACAGAAGCTGGAAATGATATACATACTTAAAAGGCACCATGGGAGAAAAAGGGACCTCTCATCTGGATAAAACAAAAAAAATGCGCCTGGTAACTGAAATGAGTATGTAACCGCATGGCTAAGAGGTAATAAAATGCTAATGGACAGGAAATGGTTGAGTTAAAAGGAAGGGAATCCCTAAAATAGAGGGAGGAAAAGGCCCAAATTTACAATAACCAGTGTCCTGTCACAAGATGCTATATAGGAGAAAAAAATTCCCCCAGTCTGACATTGTCTCTTGAGCATGTAAAATATACCCTTGAGCATGTAAAATATAAATATATCAACAACCCCAGATTTACCAGACACCTTTTTGGTGGGTCGGGGCAGCCCATCCTATGTGTTCCAGCATGCATCCAGCTATTAGCACATGTCCACCTTCATGGCATTACAATGTCCAATAAGCCACCACTTCCTCTAGTCTGTGTATGCTCAGGAAGACTTAATGGCCTCTGGGATCGATCAAGAAGACAAGATACACTACCCCACTCAACTCAAGCAAAGTCAATGTTATATCAAACTTTTCTGAACCTTTACTATCTATCAATTTATCTATCTATCATCTAACCATCATCATTTACCAAATGCACTACTATATCCATTTAAAATATGCATTACATTATGCAAAAATACAGCAAAATTGTAGGAATAATGAAAAGAAGAGATAATCATAACACAGCACAGTATAAATATTAACAACATTATAATAAATTTCACAATACATGATAGATCTATTGCCCATCATTAAGGAACATGATACTAGGGTTTGTATTTAGTGAAAGTATAGCTTTTAAATAATAGATCTATTCTGTTTGAATTGGTAAAATCTTTTTCAAAAGAGCCTCCTGGGGGGTGTTGGTGTCATTCTATCAAGCACTATAAGGGAATGACTCTCAACTGGGCACCTATGGCTTTTTTGCAAAGTACCTACTCACTAGGATGCCAAGGTTACCTATCAGTATAGCATAGAAATTATAGTAAATACACTTCCATAATGGTCTCCTTCTATTGTAACAAGATCCACAATTGCATCTTAAGGGATGCATTACTCCATTAGTGTTCCAATTTACAAAATGTTTATCAATATGTATCTTAATATTTGATAAGCTAATTGGTTTATGATGCTAGGGTAAGCAAAGATAATAGTGCCCCTAAATAATACATGGTGAAAGACTGGTAAAAGAAGTTCCCCTCCTTCTGGGCAGTCCCTTGCTAACATATTTCTACCTGCCACCACATTTTTTTTGTTAGGCTGTTTGTACCCAAGTCAAGCAAACAGAGAAGACAATGCAAATCAGGTAAATACTGGCAGATGGAAAGGAGGAGGCAATTGAATTTTGTGGGGCTATAACATGGTGAAAAACATATTTCAATCCCCCATTAGTCTTCTTTAACCTTTTCCTGTGAATTTTTCTTCAGGGACAAGAGGATAAGGGCAGGCAGCAGATAAAATTAGGTTTCCAAATAATTTCTGCCCTACTGGTACCGCTCCTCTTTTTTATTCTTCCCCTCTTTCCCTTTGCCAAAAAGTCAACTGGTCCCTTCAAAAAGAGAACTCTCTGTATTTTCTTTTTCAACATTTGACACTGTTCTCACTGTTTTTTGTCTTTACATTTAGGCCTGTGCTTGTTGTCTTGAAAATGTGATGCCAGTGTCAATTTTGCCTGGAGTCTGAGGCTAATGCCGCGTACACACAGTCGGACTTTTTGTCTACAAAAGTCCGACGGCCTGTCCGACAGACTTTCGACGGACTTTTGGCGGACTTGCGGCAGACTTTCTAACGAACGGACTTGCCTACATACGATCACACAAAAGTCTGACGGATTTGTACGTGATGACGTACACCGGACCTAAATAAGGAAGTTGATAGCCAGTAGCTAATAGCTGCCCTAGCGTGGGTTTTTGTCCATCGGACTAGCATACAGACGAGCGGATTTCTGGGTCTGGTGGAGTTACGACGTAAAGATTTGAAGCATGTTCCCAATCTAAAGTCCGTCAGATTTGCGGCTGGAAAAGTCCGCTGAAAGTCCGGGGAAGCCCACACACGATCGGATTTTCCGCCGGACTTGGTCTGTCGGCGTCCGTCGGACTTTTGTAGCCGAAAAGTCCGACCGCGTGTACGCGGCATTAGAGTTTAAGGGGCCATGTGGTATTCTCCAGCACAGTCCACCAATGTACTGTAGAATGAATCCAAGGTTGCAGCCCTTGGGTGAGCTCAGTTATTGAGCACTGTAGTGTGGGAGCATTGGTTGGATTGTATCAAAGCTTGGGGTGCCATATAAAATGAAGAGTAAATGGTACAAGCGTTGTCATGCATTGGGGTAACAAGTGATAAAATTGGCATTTTACCACAAATTACCATGCACTACTAAAAGAAATCAGTGTGAAAGAGCCCTTGCATGCTCTGACTGTCTGCATGCAGTACTATTTTATCCTGTTTTTCATCACCTTGATCTCCTTCTGGCCACTTAAAAGATGAAAATATACAAAATACGCTGTTTGGCATGGATTAATGGCTGTGCTATTTTGAGAGAAAATTAGAAACCACCCAGGCCCTGACTCTTGCTGCTACTATA